>NC_136519.1:18572137-18742137 GCF_053919585.1 Euprymna scolopes | reverse complement strand
TAGGTAAGCACGACAACGAGGTCATTTTAATTTTTTTTTTTTTTTTAAATGCTTTTTTTTTTGTTATTCAAATAATGCAATTTATTTACATTTTTGTAAATGTTAAATTTGTTGGTGACACATATCTTCACCAGAACAATAGAAGATAAAAATAAAAATATTTACTATTTCTTCATGCAATCACTTCTTGTGTGTTTGTGTATCTCGCCCATATTTAACTTATGTGATTTGGGGCACTTCTGTACTTTAATTTATTTTCAGTTTTGGAAAGAGTTCCACACGGGAAAAGAGGAGACAATCCGAGATTTGAAAGATTTTCAGCAAAATTTTTTACATTAAATTAATGAACGAATACAATGGAAAACATTAACTACTGGAACATTTATTGAATGAAATTATTTCTTTTTTTTTTTTTAATCAAATTATTTTTATTCTTAAAAATGAACAGTTTCTATTTTTTTTTTTTTAATTTAATATATATAAAAGCTAACACTATTTTATGAATTAATATTTCAAAACAAATTAAAACAGTCAATTTTTGGTATTTTTAAATTTTTTAAATATTTGAAAAAAATTTTAAAATGTATTTTATTCTAATTTTTTTACAGTAAATTTCTTAAAAAAAATGAAATTATCTAAACATAAAATCTTATAGTCAATTTAGTATATTTTAAAATGTATGAACTTTCTTTTTTTAAACGATTAGTTTACATTAATTTAATTCAATAAATGTTTCAGTAATTAATGTTTGCCACTGTGTTTGTTCAGTAATTTAATGTACTACAAAATTTCAGTGAAAATCATCAAAATTCTGAATTGTCTCCTCTTTCCCCTGTGTAGAACTCTTACAAACTGGAAAAATATCATTTATGGCAATTTAAAGTGCACGAGTGCTTTTTTTCATTCAATATTAATTATTTATTGAAATCGAAAAATAGCAGAACATACTAAAACAAACTTTTTAAAATAAAAAAAATTAAATTCACCAGCATACATTTCAGTACATTTGTATAGATATTTTAATCTTCACTTAATAGTTCAAATTAAAAAAAGCAAATTACTTTGTGACTCCTCAAAATTTGAAAGGCATTTTGAACTGTTGAATAGAAAATCATTCATACTGCTTTTAAAATTCTGAGAAAATTTTCATCTATTAAAAGATTGGAAAGTCCAATCATTTTATAAATAGGTTTTAAAGTATTACCTTGACAACAATTAGTTATAGTTTTATGATGATTTGGTTTAATTAATAATTTGATATAAAAATAATTTTTTTTTTTTTAAGTCAAATTCGATGCTAAGAGATTTATTTACTTTGCCTGAGTGTGAAAAAAAAAAAAAAAAAAAAAAAAATTATGACAATGGGGCATTGCCTGGTTGCAAAATTTTCTAAGCAAAGAGAAAACAAGAAAAAATAATGCATACCGGGCGCGAACTTGCAGAACATAAGTTAGTAAACGAACGCGTTATTGATGGGCCCACGGGGACACAGATGTCGCAAATTTAAAACAGAAGAAACATAATGAAGATTCATGCGTGTGTAGTTTGCATACCGCGTCAAAAGCAAGATTTTTATCTAATCCTCCCCCTTCAAACAAAACATTTCTACATAAAATAATTGACATATTATGTGTTGAAGAAATTACTCTTTATAACGAGATCCTGTCCGTGCATGTACGATGCAGAGGACAAAAGTTTTTAGCGGATATACAAACACACACACAGACGATTGAGATTTATATAATGGATTTTATTTTCAAGAAATGAAAACGATATAAAACAAATATTTCAATTTACTCCAACCTTGAGTTAAAGACACTTTTTTTCTTTTTTTGTCAAACTATAACAATGAATATTGATGATAACTAGGGCTATGACAAGAGAACATTCTTTTCATTGCTTTGACTCGAGTATATATCCGACACAGACACAGTTAATCAACCGAGAACCACATCACTCTATATAAAAGCATATAAGATATCAACAGATACACACTCGAGAGACAAAACAATGAAAAAAATATGCTGCTGTCCTAGCCCTAGTGATAACCGATATCTTCTGATATCAAATGTCTTAAGATTAATGTCTAAATTTTGTGCACGAGTAACAGAACCAATTATGGAATCACTTGTTTCCAAAATGGTACTAAGAATACTAAGAAAAAAAAAAACCACACGAATGAAAAGTGATTCTATATAATTACTAATAATTGAATGACTAAAAGAATTTTTTTTTTTTTTTATAATATTTTCACCCCAAACAAGGGACATCGCCACTTTGATGTAGGGGGCTACTATCAGGGACATAAGCTATGTAGGGAGTTGGGCAGCAAAATGTTGGTTCATGTTACACTTGAACTTCTGCATGTCAGTACAGTTGGGGAAGCAAGGACCCAGAAGGGAATTCCAAAGTCTAGCGGTTCTGGGGGAAGAAACTACTGGAGTAGAAGGCTCTCTTACATCTAGGGATCTCTGTGAAAGGGTGGGATTTAGCTGCTTGCCGGGTCTGTCGGGGGTATTTACGTCGAGGGGGTACAAGCGCTTGCAGTTCATCAGAGCATTCACTGTTAAAGTACTTGTAGAACAGGGAGAGGGATGCAGCATTTCATCGATGGGACAGAGGCTGAAGCTTAGATGAAAGTTCAGGACCTATTAGGTTGGCGACTTTCTTTTGAACCTTGTCCAGGAGCAAGAGACTAGTAGCAGATGCACCAGCCCAAATGTGACAACAATACTCCATACATGGGTGAATGGTGGCCTTATAGAGGTACAGGATACTTTCTGGCATTAGAAGCGTTCTAGCATGGTAGAGAGAACCTACCTTCTTCACAGTGGTCCTGGCAATACTCTCAATGTAATTGTTCCAACTCATGTTTCCTGTGAGCATTAGGCTAAGGAGTTTAAAAGATTTACTTTCTTCAGATAAAGAGTCTTTGGCCATTGCTCTTGGTGGTAGAGAAGGTTTCTTGTAGTTATTGAAGGAAACAAGTTTAGTCTTGGCAGCATTGAATGTGCCCATCCATTTTTGTCCTCATTCCACTACAGATTAGAGGTCATCCTCTAGTGTTTCTGCCATTTCTTTAGATATGTGTTCATTTGTTTTCCTGTCATATCTGTTATAGAGTGTAGCGTCATCAGCATATATACCCATCTCACAGACAATTTTGTCAGGGAGGTCATTTATAAATATTAGGAATAATAGAGGTCCAAAGATAGACCCTTGAGGCACTCCCACATTTATATCATATTGTATAGATGTACGACCGTCGATAACAACCTGGATTTTTCTATTATCTAAGAAGGATTTAATTATGTTAAGTATTTTTGCAGTGATACTGTATGATCTGATTTTCCTGAGAAGACCTTCATGCGAAGCCTTAGATATATCTAGAGCTACTGCTTTACCCTGCCCCGCTTTGTCCAGTGAATGGTATATACATTCAGAGGCTACAGTTAGGATGTCTCCTGTGGAATGGCCCTGCCTAAATCCATATTGTTGTTTGGTCAGAAGTTTAGTATCTGTAAGATGATGGACTAGAGCCTGGTTAATTATGGACTCAAATATTTTGGCAAAAAGTGGGAGGAGGCTAATGGGGCGATAATTTACTGGGTTGGTTCTTTTGCCAGAATTCTTAAAAACTGGTACCACAGAAGCAGTTTTCCAGCAGGCAGGAAAGCAAGATTTATTAAGGCATTTGTTGTAAAGTTTGGAGAAAACTGGAGCTACTTTGGCGGAGCACTTTTTTAATAGCACAGCCAAGATGAGATCAGGTCCACATGCTTTTGAAGTGTCAAGATTTTTTATGATAGCATGCACCTGAGAAGGGGTGATTTTCAGATCATCTAGTGTGGCATATGTCTACAAAGGAAAGTCAGGGAGGGGGTGGTTAGCAGGGTCCAGTGTGGAGTTGGAGGCAAACCGACTGGCAATTATGTTAGCCTTCTCGGTTGCTGAGCAAACAACCTCATGATTGTTGGATAGTGGGGGAATAGTTGATTGTCCATTATTTACTACACTTGTTGTAGAATTAAAAGGTCCAAGTCCAGAATTCAACCTAATGAAAAACAAAGATACAGAAAAATTTTTATGATGTATGTACTCGTCATGAAATAAAACTGTCACATTCCAAAAATCATAAATTGATCAAGTATTTTTTTTTTAAACTAAGAAAATAAAATTTTACAAATTTTAGAGATTAGTAGTATATGGTATCCATTGCCGGTCACATTTTTGAGCAAGTGGCTGGAGAAGAAACTTTGTGTAGCTAAGATGGATGACTTACAAAAATTATGTTTTTTCAATGCATTAAAACAAAAACCAGCAATGAGAGGAGGTGAAAGAGAAGTGGAAAGAGAGACAGATTGAGAGGGGGTAGGAATTTTAATTTGTATTACTAGCAGGGAGACCCAACGTTGTCCGGGATTGAACAATGATTAAGGAATGTTTCACATTCCCATATTTTTATTACTGTCATCGAAATCAGTGAAATTACCCATTTTTCAATCAAATCGATTAATGGCCTGCTCTAGTTGGAGACTCATCGCAGTGCACCGAGAGGAAGGTTCATATGCCTCTTCGCAGTGACTTAGTCCATAATATATTGTAATCTATATTGCACTGTAGAGAACTTAGTGCTGATCTTATAAATTACAACTCATCAGTGCCGCTAGACTAGCACCTCTCCCAAGCCGAGGATTGAACTAGAACCATCGCATTGACAGTCAGCAGTTCTACCGATCGACTCACGGGAGCAGCGCCCGTAAATTATCTTGCCAAATGTCTATTTAAACAAACATTTGTCCACCACTTTTACAGTGCTCTAACCGCTTGTTTATAAACAAAGAGCGAGCGTCGCATTTTTCAGCCAATTAAGTAGCGGGTGAGATTACTTACGACAGTGCTCTACCCAATGAGGGGGGGGGGCTTTAATATATATATATATATATATATATATATATGAAACTGCTTCACATAAAGTTTAAAATGTAAAAATCAAGCATTATGATTCAATTGTGCTCTAAACAGAAACATGAATTCCAAAAAGCTTATTTCTGCTTGTGCAATGATAATGGCTTAAATTCAAGTTTAAAATGGAAAAGTCACACACACACACATTCACTTTTATAGATATAATATAGATATATATATAATGGGTGTTGTCTTGTATTACTTAACTAATGAGCCATACATCCAGAGAGAGCCAAAATCGTACAAATAACTCAATTTTCAAGCTTGCAAATTTTTGTTTACAAGTTGACTAAAATAGTCATCATATTTTATTGTTGCATCATCAGCGATGAGCATTTTCTTTTTTTTTTATTGGAAACTTAAGTCATATATATATATATATATATATATATATATATATATATATATATACTAGCATTTCAGCCTGGTGTTGCCCGGGTGTTTGCAAGTGTATGTTGAGCAAAAAAAAAAAAAAAAAAAAAAAAAAAAAAACGTTCAATTTTTTTTAACTTTGACCCCTATTATCACCCCTTAAAATTTATTGTTTTGGGCTCAAATCAAGTTATTAAGTTAGATCCATGTCCAAGAAACCTATATCTAAAACCTTAAGTGTTTAGACCCAAAATTGTTGGAGGAGTTCGATAGAGTTCCCAAAATGTCAAATCGTTGAACTTTGACCCCTTAACAGCTAAATTTCTGTCCGAAAACCGATCAAAGATTTTCCCAAATCTCAGTACCCTGTATATCAAATTTCGAGTCTGTAGACTTAAAATTGACAGAGACGTAGGGAAATATAAACACACAGACACGTTCACTTTTATAGATATATAGATTAGTGGTCTGGCAAGGCCACAGGGGAGACAACCGAAACAGCAAAACTGAGACTGAGCTGCAGGACACTATATATATATAAATGTAGGCAAATTTATAACTTCAAAATATAGGTGATTTTTTACCAATTGTCATCAAATTTTAACCATACAATAGTATTATAATCTTCAAAAAGTCTGCAAATTTTCATGTAATTTCGTCCCATACAACCAAAGATATGAGTATTTCAATGTTCAATTTAGCTACCATTATAGATAAATCTATATATAGATATACCACCTTTCTTGGCAATTTTATAAGTTCTAAATCTCAGCGACTATTGATCATAATTTAACAAATGAAGGCTCGTTGGAAAGGTAATGACCTGAATTGTGTAGTGGACTATGTGACATTTGCCCTTAAGGTCGCACCTTAAGAGGATCATCCATCATCCAGAGCTTATTTTTGGCACTTTTTTTACAGCCATAAAATGTTTCAATCATAGTCATTTGTTTTCCTGATTTTGTATATGAATTACAAACTATCTTATATTTCCCCAAACCTCTGGCCTTGATGGAGGGGGAGGCTAAAACTTGCTGCTATGGATTTCAATAATCTGAAATAACAGCAAGAGGAGACTTGATTCCAAATATTTCCTTCCCTCTTTGGTTTTCATACATAAAATAAATTTCACAGTGTATAAAGATTATTTGATACTGAAGATATTCATAATCGTACCCTATTTCCAAAAGAGGAGAGATATAACATATGAGAAATATTTGGAATCAAGTCTCCTTTCTTCAGATCATTTGAAACCATAGCAGCAAGTTTTAGTCTCCCCTCCATCAAGGCCAGAGCTTTTGGGGAAATATATATGACTAGCGGGAGATACCCGGCGATGCCTGGGTGTCTTGAGGTAAATCAAAACTCCGGGGGGCGGGGGGTTAAATAATTTAAAAAAATGTTTTGGTAGGTGAGTGTATGAGGATCGAACCCATACCCTTCAGTTGGAAATTAATGTGTGAAAAAAAAAACCGTGCGATGTTACCATTGGGCCACCGCGACATACTGCGTAGACATGCTTGAATGTATTTATGTAACTATAAAAACAGGCGCGCGTGATAAAAGTTAACTTTGCTGCTTCCATTTGACCTAATTAAGAAGATCAAATAGAAGTCACGCAACGTCTGAGTTTGTTTATCGAAATTTGACTGTCTGATATACAAGATTGATCAAAGCTGATTGCTTCTGGACGTTTTTCCCGGCGCAATGCCGCGAACACGTCCGTTTGAGTTTAGTTTCACTTTATTTATACTAAAAAGCCCAATCAACACGCGAGAAGCCAAAATAGCAATAATTTTGTAAAAATCGACGTAAATAAATCTATACGCTACACGCTTTCTTAATTCCTAGATATTATTATATAGGACCTATATACACAGTTTTAAGCGATCGTAACGACATCGGAACCGTGTGCTCGAAAAGCCTTTTGAAGACATACACGAAATGGTCACACACATTTTGCCTTTTATATATATAGATTGCTATGCGTGACAGAAATTTGCCATCTTTTCAGTTAAGTGTTGTGCAACAGTGTGCACGTAGGTGACTTTTTAATCCAGCTTTAGTTCTACATGAAAGTACACATGCGACATAAAAACTTTCCTTCTTGTAAAGGTGATCGCATGATAATAAACGACTCATGCGGCATCACAGAGAATCGAAACCAAAATGATTTACTTTTTCCTTTAACGTTAATACCTGAGCTATGAAGATATGTTTGCGGCAAGGCTAAAAATTAAAACATAAGCTAATAGTTATTACGTTTGTAATGCTGTCGTTCGACCATCACTCAACAAATTCGATTTTATTTTTAATTTTCACACTTTTGCACAGATTTTCCTTGGCTAACACCCAAATATAAAGTTTTGCATGGATTCGAATATCCTATATATTAAGTTTCATGTCTGTAGACCAAAAACTGACAGAAGTTGGGAAGGCAAAATTTTTTAAACAAATATATATATATATATATATATATATACGCATATATAAATATATTTAGAAAGAGATTTGTGTTTACTATAAGCTTTTTACACAAATATTTTGCAAATATAAATCATGTAGAATATCTGCACGAATATAATTACACGCAATAGTTAACTAAAGGTGATCATTCCATAAGAAAATCAAAAAAAGTAATAGGGAATTAATTAAAATGTATCTTTAAAAGAATATGCAAATTAGCTAGATCTTTTGCTAGTGAATCCAATTCCACGACCCATATATAACAAAGTTGTATTTTCTTTTTAAATAAATAGAAAAAAGGGTTTTTAATATGAATACCAATACTGTAATAAACCTAGATTTATAGGAGTATAGGTACACACACAAAAAAAAAGCATAGAATTGCTAACTATTATAAAAATTGAAAACTTTGCAAATAGAAAAGTCCGAAAATGTGATTTAAAATTGTAAAATTTTTCAGGTTTTCAATTTTTACCAATTCTCTTCTCAATGACCGATTCTTTTTAATTTTTAAAATATAGAGCTGCTTTCTTAGGGGGTGGGATTACCGCAGAAACCCATGTAATATCTACATATACATATATATATATACATATATATATATATATATATATATATATATATATATGTTACAAGAACAAGTCGCCTGTTCTTGTAAGTGAGTAAATATGAGATAGGATAGCCAAGGATTCGAACTTGCGAAGCTAGATTTGGAATTGAGAATTCTGATCATAAGTTAAAATAATACAGAATGTTATTGAAAATGGAATGCAGAATTACCATTGTTTAGTTCACATAAAATAGTTAGATATCTGTTTATTGAAAAAGGAATGTAATGATGTAATTTTGTTTCTGTTAAAGAAATGAAATTAAAATAAGGAATTTAAAAACGGACAATGGAAAATGTTTGTAAAGTGGGTTAATCAAAAATTAGATTAGAGAGTCGGCTTTGTGGAAACGTGAGGAACAATGCATGTCAGGCCACGTGTCTGATATGCATGTGTTGGTCATGCAATGACGTCATGAGTTTTGAATATAGTTGGAGCTTGGCAAAGGGAGTCGGTCAGTCAGTCAGGGGAGAAGAGAGTAGTCAGAGACAGAGCTGACATTGAACCTTGGAAGCGAAGGGGAGAAGAAAGAATCATGTAGAGACTTGAATTCCTTGATGCAAAGCCATTGACCAGTTGTATGGAATAAACAAACATCTTTTTGTATCTGCGTCTTCGTGTTATGTTATTCAACAGAAAGGTATTGTGAATTTATATTATAAGAACTTTGTGAAAATCATCATCTCAAAAATAGGTAAAGAAATATGTGTGTCAATGTTATAGAAACACTCCCATTCACAGAACTGTCAAAAGTATAAATGTCAAACGCACAATCTATCTCGGTCTATCTATCTATATATAATAAATCTCCTCTCATTGTGTATTACATGCCGTCGGCTCTCCTGTATTAACATGTACCCTGTCTCTTTATATATACAGAACTGTCTCTCTCGTTATATATACGCGATATATCTGCACACCAACATGAACAGACTAACACAAACAACAAATACATACGTCATCTCTTCTAAAATATAACACCCAGTATGCAATATATATATATATATATATATATATATATATATATATATATATATTCGCAAATGTAAAAGTACATCTGTGAGAGAGAGGGGGATCTATAATTTTAGTTTGACTTATAGTTCAAAATCAACACATATCTATCATTTCATCATTAATATAAGCTATGGAAAATAAAAATGGTACTTGTACAGTTTAATCAAGACATTCAAAAATGAAAATATCAAAAAAAGGTTATATTGTACGTATCCGTTTTGGACTGAAGATCTCCGAAAAAAATTTCATTTAATTTGATCGAGTAAGTTTTTTTTTTGTTTTTTTTACAGCGGAAAAACATGATATTATGAGAGTGCGTTGAAGTCAGCCATTATGGAATTTGTTAAACATGCCACGGGGAGATAACTTCACGTAAAACACCGATACCCCTTCCCATCTTTAATACTAGCTTTCCTTCCTAAAAATCAAACCTTTTGCTCGGTATCATAACAAATTGTTTTTTCGCTGTTAAAAAAAAAAAAAAAAAAAAAAAACTACTTGATGAAATTAAGTGAAATTTTTTTTTGGAGAACTTTGTTCCATAACGGATATGTACAATATAACCTTTTTTTCGATATTTTCATCTTTTAATGTCTTGATTAAACTGGACAAGTACCAATAACTCCATGTAAAGTGCCAATACTCCCTCCCCATCTTTAATACCTAGCTTTTCTTCCTAAAAATCAAACCTTTCGCTCGGTATAATAACAAATTGTTTTTCCACTGTAAAAAACAAACTACTTGATGAAATTAAATGAATTTATTTTTCGGAGAACTTTGTTCCAGAACGGATACGTGCAATATAAGCTTTTTTCGATATTTTCATTTTTGAATGTCTTGATTAAACTGTACAAGTACCTTTTTTTTTGTTCCATATTGCAAACGAATAGATAATTTTATTGTTTCTATTATTGTTTTTTTTTGTTCAATATTGCAAATAAATATAATTTTATTGTTTCATTGTTTTTTTTTAATATTGAAAACAAATATAATTTTATTGTTTCATTGTTTTTTTTTAATATTGAAAACAAATATAATTTTATTGTTTCATTGTTTTTTTTTAATATTGAAAACAAATATAATAGGTAATTTTATTGTTTTATTTTTCAATATTGCTAATAAATAGTGCTATTTTTTTTAAAATTATTTTTATTATTGTTCGTTTTTCAATACATATTTTTCTTTTCATACAATTTTCAAAATCCATTTTCTTTGAATACTGTACCTCTATAAGGCCACCATTCGCTCATGTATTGAGTATTGTTGTCACATTTGGGCTGGTGTATCTGCTACTGGTCTCTTACTCCTAGGCAAAGTTCAAAAGAGAGTCGCCAACCTGATAGGTTCTGAACTATCATCTAGGCTTCAACCTCTGTCCGACTGACGAAATGTTGCATCCCTCTGCCTGTTCTACAAGTATTTTAAAGGTGGATGCTCTGACGAACTACAAGCCCTTGTACTCCCTCGACGTAAATACCCCCGACAAACCTGACAAGCAGCAAAATTCCACCCCTACACAGTAGAGATTCCTAGATGTAAGAAAGTTTTCTACTCTAATAGTTTCTTCTCCAGAATTGCTAGGCTCTGGAATTCTCTTCCAGGTTCCTGCTTTCCCAACTGTACTGACATGCAGAAGTTCAAGTGTCATGTGAACAGATCGTTCTGCTCAACTCCTTACGTAGTATCCCTGCAACTTATGTCCAAAGTGGCACTGTGCCTTGTTTGGAATGAAAATGTAATTAAAAGTTAAAAAATGATTAAATAATTATTTAATGACCTTTGTTTTGTTTTTTTAAATAATGAATGTGAAACCCTGCACAATCTATTCCGGTTGTTGCCACTATTCTTATAACTATTAAACATTTCATTAATTTCTGTTAAAATATTCATATTTCACGAATTATTAAACAAAAAAAAAATATATTATTTATAATTTTAATCTATTGTTCTAAGAGAGATAATTACTAAATTAGCTGAAAAAAAAATACATTTTTCTCTTACAATTGCTCAAATGTTTTGTTTAAAAAAAATTACAATATCATCACGTTTTACCATATTTTGTTATTAATGTAATAAAACTGTTACATTAAATGAAATAGTCGAGAAAAAAAAAACAAACATTTTTCTTACAATTCTTAGTAAAATAGAGTTACTTCCCTTAGAACAAAAGGTTAAAATTCCAAATAACTTAAAGTTGTTTTACATATATTTTGATATGTCAATAATTTTGGTTTTCATAACTGAAGAGTACAATGAGTTTATCTGCCAAATTACCAAAGTTACTTTATTCTTGCATACATTTTTTTTTTTTTTATTCAGTAAAAGTTCTGTTAAAGAATCAATATCACTTGGTAACACGCACAGCAATTATACTCATCACGGATGTCACATCAAACAAATCGTATCATCGTGTCACTAATATGAAATAAATATGGGTACTTGTGCAGAATTTGAACCAGATGTCAGTAACCATCGGCTCAGCTTTGCTCAGAACATGACATCATGTGCTCGGTCTTGACTGTAATCTGACGTAAGATGCCAATCAGCCAGTCAATGCGCGGCAAACAGGCAGACTATTGGGGGGGGGGGATATTGAAAAAAAAACATCAATGGGAACTTCTGGACAGTTATCCTTTAGTGTAGACAGAAATTTGGTAATGTCTCCATCTTATATTGGAAAGCTACCCTGTTGGGTTGGCGAAGTTCCTTCCACATCCGCTGTCTCTTTTCACTGTCTGATGCGACCATAGACTTGTTAGCTTACTTAGAATGCTTTAGAGTTAAAAAATCAATGTATTATTACAAGAAAGAAGTCTTAAGAGTTTTTTTTTTCATCTTGAGTTTAACATAAAATGATTTTTCATTTAATATTAAAAAAAAAACAACATAAAACCATTTTTATCACATATGTAATTATTTTTTATATATCCTATTATGTTTATATCGTAAATATTTCTTTTAAAAACTTTGCATACCATCATGGTTTCCAAAATTTGGAAAGATGCACCTGAAGAAGGTTAAAGGTTACCTACTTAAAACTAGTATTTAAAAGATTGTAAGTTGTGTGTGTTTTTTTTTTTTGTATGTTTTTTTTTTCAAAAAGCATCTTCATAACACTGTAAATAATGTATTTATTTCATTTCAGTCAGTTCAGTTTTTACATAAACAAAAGCTTGTAACCCACATGTGATCCTCGGACACTCAATTTAAACAGAATTTCATACACTAGAATTTTCAAACGGTATAAATCAAAATCAGTAGAAAGTGTTATTGATGAAACAAGTACATTCATTGGCATTCACATTTCCTTCATCAGAGTTAAATTATGGGATCATTCTACCACTCCAGTAGATATCTCACTGCTGATACAATTTTTTACCTGTATAAGAGCCAAATACGTCCAAGGATGGAGTATTGTTGCCACATCTGGGCAGGAACTGCTAAAAATACTTATCTTGCTTTGACAGAGTTCAAAATAGAAACTCATTGAATATATGTTACTGTGACATAGGCGGACATATATTCGGGGGGTTTCTAAACGTAATTTGTGTAATTATTTAGTTTGAACTCATTTTTCCAAACTTACCATATTCAACAGCAAGCACACCGCCATTTTGCTTTTTCAAGTATACTGATAAACACTGTATGATTTTCCAACCGTTTACACATTTTAAATTGAGTAAAACCACTAAAAACTTTTGCGGATAGGTAGAAGAGTAATTTATCTTGTCTTTGATAACATTTATTTGTTATATATTTGATTTTTGAACACTTTTCAAATTTAAGTGGATAGTAACACAAACCCAATATTTAAAATTTTTAAGGGGGCTCTGTTTCTAATGCAACATTCTCATAAATCGATTCCCCATTTTTGAAGCATCGACTTTTTTTTTTTTGTCAAATTTTGCAAGCTTAGCCTTTTTTTAAAGCCATTTAGCCTTCAAAACATTGCCAAAATGTTGAAATATTTCCAACATCAGTTAGAAAGTATATAAGAATTGGGTAGGATATAAAGCTTGCAAAATATGACGTGACCCCGAACTCTGTCAGCAGTCAAGTACCACTTGTTTAAACTATAAGGTCAACAAGTCCACATGAACTCTAGTAAAAGTAACCAATAAAAATTCCTAGCAAGTTAACCATCGTCAGAATACTATTTATTCTCTTGGAAAGAAGTGACGCTTTTTATTAAATCACTTCCTTCAAACAGGAGGCATAAAAACTAGACCCAAGCACGTGACTAGGTTCCCCAAAATCAAAGAAGAAAAAGACCCTCCTCCGATCCCCAACCTTCCCATGGCATCTAAGTCATTTAACTTATTTTTCTCACACACTCCTGAAAAATGAAAATGAAAAAAAGAAAAAGAAAAGGGAAACCATTAATTTAAATATTCACTGTAACTGGTAGAGGACAAACAGGTTCTAGGCCTTGTCATATGCCGCCTGGAGGGACCAACAATGGTTCGGGATATCCCTATTCTGTCCCCCAAGTAAAACTCCACTATCGGATGTAGTTTGAGGTCTTACCCAAAACCAACAAGTTCATGCGGGAAGTAAGCTGGGCCTACCCCAATGCCTTTTTCGAGGAGCACATTCAGGACAGTACGACTTCTACCTCTCAGGTGGAGGCTCATTCATACCCACACATTCAAAGTGGTACCACTTGTGGCAGAGGTCATAACCAATCATGTCTAGAACTAGAGCCAAATTTCATCCTCATTTCTGGAGGGCCACGCAGATTAGTATTATCAGTAAGATTCTCAGAAGAAATGGGGGGGGACCATTTCAGTCTCACTCTCGAGGTTAGGTGTGATGAACAATCCTAAAAGATAAAGATGTTTCATTGAATGAACTCGTACAGGACTGTCACCCTGTTTGATGTGAGCTGATCTGAATATATCGTCATACCCCTTAAACAATTCCAGTACAGAGAGTGGAATGGTCTTGAGCTTGAGATGGCAACAACCAAATTTCTACAGTTCCCAGTATCCAAAAACTCTAGGTTTGAGGAAGTTCTTCACAATAACTATTTCATTAACCTTAAGCTGATTTCTAAATGGCACTTGAGAGCATCCAAGAGACTTTCATCCAAGATTCAGCAGATATTCTTGATACCAGATCTGTTGAAACTCCGCCAACCAAATGTTTCTTTCCTCCATAAATTCAATTAATCTTCTCTTGCTTGGAGAAACAGAACAAGAAGGGTCACCTTCATCTAAGTGCAACAGTAATCCAGGGTTTTTATTGGGTCTCAGGAACATATAAGGAACAATGGCCTCCAATTCTGGTTGTTGCTTCACGGTAAGTCAAGGAACGATTGTTTACCGTTCTCTCAATATTAGACATGATAGTCAGAAGAGTAAAATAGCTCACACTGCCTCTGCCAACAATCTTGTAGAAGCAAGTTTTTATTGTCTGGATGCATCTCTTCCAAGCTCCCTCAAACCATAGAGAAAAGAGTGGAATGGTCTTGAGTTTGAGATGGCAACAACCAAATTTCTCTTGATACTCATGATATACAGAAAGATGATTGAACAATTTGACATTTCCCAGGAATGTCTTAGCATTGTCACAATACAAGGTGGAAGGAACCCCAAAGAGATTTATAAAATGAACCGATGCCTGAAAGCAACCTCTTTCCCACAGAAAAGACGTTGCGAGCCTATCTTTGTTTTATCGTTATTTCCATGGCAGGTGCTTGTCTGAACTCCAATCTCTGGTCCCCCCTCGCCAATCTTTCACAAAAAACACCCGTCTAGCTGAATCCACTGTGAAAAATTTCCCCCACTCTATATCTGTGCCTAAATCAAAACGCGGATTCCATGAACAAAGCTTCTTTCTTAGAACTGCATGCCTGTGGAACTGTTCCATCTGCCTGCTTCCCACCGGACTACAACTTGGATGTCTTCAAGTCCAATGTTAACAAATTCCTAATGAACCGCCCCCTTAAGTAAACACTTCATCAAATCTCCACACTAACCTAATGTACTTGCAATAACCCTTATCCCTGAGTGGCTTCCGGGCCTTGATAAGTGGTGATCACTGTGTAAAATAAAAAAAAAAAAAAAAGGACAAAATGCTCATATCTGGCACTACTTCCATAGGTACTGCTCGGACACTTAGGCACGAGAGTAGGAGTGAAGACATCTCTTTCTGTGAGATTCGTTCTTTAACACAGAAGTGTCGCGTGAAGTCCATACCTATGTTCTTAAAAAGAACCTCAAATTCCACACAAGAAAGGGGCAGGTTGGAAACATTGGGAGGTAGTACTGGTCCAGCATTAAATCTTCTGCATACGGTGCAGGATGCCAGAATTTTCGTGACAGCTTGTCTTCCTTACGGAATCCAATATCCACTGCATCTCAATTCATTCAGAGTAGATCCAGTGCTCAAGTGAGAACACTTTGAATGCCAGTCTATAATGATCAATTTTGTTATGTGATGGTTCTTGTCAAGCAAAATGGGGTTCTGGGTTATTATTACTATACTCATACATTCGAAAAAGTTTTCAAAAAATAAATATATAACAAATAAGTGTTACCAAAGGCAAGATAAGCTACTTTTCTACCTAACTGGATAATTATTTAGTTTTCTATTTAATGTAACATGTCTACTCAGCTTGAAAAACAAAGTGTTTACCGATGTATTGGAAAATTAAAAATGGCACCGGACTCTCTGTTGAACACGGTAAGTTTGGGAAAAGGAGTTAAAAATAAAAAACTATATAAAATACTGTTAAAAACCACCCGAAGATATGTCAGCCTATGTCACAGTAACATATATTGAGCAAGTTTCTAACAGTATTTTGTATAGTTTTTTATTTTTAACTCATTTTCCCAAACTTACCGTGTTCAACAGAGACTCTGAATAAACATGTTACATTAAATAAAAGGTACGGACAAAAACGGACGAATAAAGATAGGGGGTCCTAGTTTTGAAAGCTGATTTATCATAATTTTTTTGTAGGTTTCTGACTATTTTTTTTATTGTATTTGAAAGATTAAAGAATGAAGTTAATTTCCAAATGGAAAAAAATATTTGTACACGTGAAAAAAAAAAAGTTATAAAAATGTTTTCACAGTGACCTAACCAATTCAGCTAAATTTTTAAGTTAAATAAATTTATTGTAAAAATCCTTTAAAAGATAAATATAAGTTTTCTGGGTCTATTTCAAAAATAATTAGTAAAGTCCTAAGACATTGAATTAAATAAATAAAAAAAAAAAAAAAACCTTGTTTGTACAAAAAATAGCTTAATTAGCCTGAAAAGCGAGCAATTTTGCGAAGAGCAAAATCGCTACAAACAAAAGTTTTGTAAACATGGAATATACAGAAGCCCAAATTTTCAGCCAGTCGAAAGACTGTATGAAAATGACGTCATGTAATTAAAAGTGAGGAGGGGGGGTGCGCTAGTTTTCTTTTTTTACCCAGACATGCATTTGTACATTCCTATCTTGAACGTTTGTATCATTTTTACGATTTTTTAATTTAATTATTTTTCTATGTTCCTGTTTTTAAATTAATTTTTTTTTTTAATTATTGTTCAAGATTATATAAAAATTATGTTACGCCAAAAGTTTCACATTCATGCAAGCAAGGAAAATATTAAAATCTTACATATAAAAATTATGTGAAACCTGTAATTTAAAAAAAAAAAAAAAAAGAGAAATATTTTTTGCTATTATAATTTTTTTGTGTGAAAATATTAAATAAACAATGTTTAATTTAATAATATCGGTAGTTCGAGAAATTAATATTTCTTCAAGTTATATCAAATTCATTAATACAGACTTTAGGGGTATTTTTCGTAATGTTTTTTTTTCGTAATGTTCCTGTAAAAATTAAATTTTTTTTTTTTTTTAAATCGTTATAATTTATGATGCTTTATTTTCATAAAAAAAGTAAATTCATTCATTTTTTTTTTACTACAGAAAACCATAACTTTAGTAAAGGTATTTTTGTTTAAACAAAATAATACATTTCCACAAAGATTTAAATAAAAATAATGAGTTCAATATATTCCGTGATCATTATTTGATAAATACTTATAATTTCATTAAAATTGATTAATTTCCTGATTTTTGGTGAATTTTGGAGTAAAGGGAGGGCTCAAAATGTTTATACATTTTGAGCATCGGCAGGCATTTTGCACGTACCTATTTGAAAATAATGTCTTAATATCCTGGAAACTACTTGCCAACAGTTTCCGATTCTTCCTGTCATCCGCCGGGCACACCTAAGTAACTTTGTGGAAATCGCAGGTTCATAAATGCAGAAGTACCGTTAAATTACAGAACACTTATATAAAAAAAAAAAAAAAAGCGCCCCCCCCTCCTCATGTTAAGAATCGTTTTCTGAGCACACATAACTTTAAATCTACATACTGCTAAGATTCTGTAGCTCACTTGATGTCATCAATGGCTTTGTAAAACGATGTTCCTATTTACTTGTCTCCCCACGAGTGCAGTGCAGAGTTAGACAGAAGGTCGGTTTTTAACGCGAGGGGAAACCCAGCTCTCCCAAAACAGGTGTGAGAAATTAATCTCACAAACTCAATACTCCCTGGCTGAGGACAAAATAATTCCACAATTACAAAACTGTACTTTTAAACTCAAATTTTATTCATTTATAACATCAAAGAAAGGTTATTGGTCCGGGTACAGTTCTTGTAAAACGGTGGGTCAGTTTTGCCTCCCAAATTGGGAGCCAGTAGTTAACTCCCTTTGTTGGAGTGGTAACGTGGTTTTCCTTCGAAAAGGTCCTTGATAATTCATGGTGTTCTCGACAAGAGTTCTGGTGCCTTTAATTTAAGCATAAATCGAGTTCTTGGAACCCTAATTAAATTGATAAAGTTCAAACATTTAGATGATATAAACACGATGAAAATATTCAAATGATGCCATCCTCTAATTGGGATATCTTCGGCACAATATAAAGGTGTCTCTGCTTGTAGAGATTTCAAGTCCTTTTTTCACCAAACATTTAGGTGATATAAATATGAAGAAATTGTTGCGGCTCCATTCTTGATAAGGCATTCTTCTCGGAGCCGACTTTTGGTGAGTCTCGCTCTTGCCAGAAGTTTTCATAGACTGAAAAACAAATGGATGTTTTCAAAAAAGGCGCCAAGTACAAATTAACCAATCACAGGCTGCCTACAAGAAATGTGCATAGGCGCCGTAAAACATGAAAATGACATTGTAACTGGAATTTCTCACACAAGCACTTTGAGTTGGGTTAAAAACAAAGGTTGCCTTAGTCTAGAAGGATTGCTGTCTTCACTGAATGTGAAAAGATATAGAGTAGTAACAGACTATTATTACATTTGTCTCTTAAGTCAAGAAATATGGAGGACAACCGAACACAGTAAATACCATCACAAAATAATGACGTCATCATTTTGTAATATGAGAGAGCGACAGGGCGAGGCGAGAAAGGTTCTTTATCTAGATGGTCATTTAGGAAATTTACTATACTACTACAGCTTTATGGATCTTGTTTATGGATAACGTCACCATTATTTAATGTTATCCATTAAAAAAGTGAAAGAGATAACAGTGCACAATGGATGACGTCACAAAATGATATCATCCATCAAACCAGAGAGCGAGCGGTGGGTATTAGAGTTTTATTTAGATGAATCCGAACCGTGACCCGAGGTATCTATTCTAGAAGTTTATTTAAAATCGCACAGAATATAAGACCCTTGATCATAGTGAAGTACTGTGTGTACGACTCTTGTTCAGTTTCAGACGGTGATCTTCCCATGCATTACCTCCTCCTTAAGAGCCTCCATCCTCGGAGAAATACTGACGGGGCCCGATTACAGTAAAACCATCCAGAGTACCTCCTTTCAAGGGGGTAGGGATTCCCAGACTATAAATTGATTATAAATGTCAAACATAGTCACTGGGGAGGGTGTGGGGGGGGGTTAATGCCGGCCGAAGAATTCTTTAAAATTTCAAGTTGTTATGTCTGAAAGTTTTGATATACGATTTATGCAGAATACGGACTGTGCTATTTTATAGATGTGATTTTTAAGTTTGTACGGTATCTTTTGTTGGTAAATATAAAGAATTACTCCACCCTCGAAAATTCCTTTAAAATTACCACTCTTGCAGGTTTTCGGGATCGCTGAAAACGAAAATAACGTTTAAAATTACGGCAAACGAGTAGTTTCCAAGATATGAATAAATGTTAGTTTTTAAAAAGTGGGGGATCGCTTTTCTATATTGATTTAACTTCAAATGAGCACCCACTTTGTGGCCACGATTTTTCCGGGGAAGGGGACTTTCTGGTGGGAGGCGGCCGCCACACCTTCCACCAAATGTAAACAGAATTTTTGTAAAATATTAAACAGTTCTTCTGCTCAAAACAGTTAATTAAACTGCATAAGCACCTGTTAAAAAACAATACAAGTTCTATAATTGAATATCCCCTCCAAAAAAAAGAACGAAAAACAAACCGGCAAAAAGAAAGAAAAGAAATTTACTATAAAGTGCATGCTTCTTCATATCTTGAAACTACTTGTTTCTTGGAATTTTTAAAAGTTAATGGTATTTTTAAAGGATTTTCAGAGTGTGGAAAGAACCCCCCCCCCCCCGGAAAAATCGTGGCCACAAAGTGGGTGCTCATTTGAAGTTAAATTAATATAGAAAAGTGATCCCCACTTTTTAAAAACTAACATTTCTTCATATCTTGGAAACTACTCGTTTGCCGTAATTTTAAACGTTATTTTCGTTTTCAGCGAGCCCGAAAACCTACAAGAGTGGTTATTTTAAAGGAATTTTCGAGGGTGGAGTAATTCTTCATATTTACTTTTTTGTTTATTAAATTGTTAGATGAAAGTACAGAAGAGTTTTCTTTTTCTTTGAAAAAATTAAAAAAAAATTTTTTTTTAAATCGGTCAATTTTTACGACGTGTCCCAGCGCCCCAACATCCCCAGGTTAAGAAGGCTTTTGGAATAAACACCCTCCCCACATCAACCTTAAAAGCCGTTCTTAACAGTGGGGGGGGGGGTATAATACGCACTTCTCTCTCCATGTGAAGAATGGGTTTCTACTTTCTAAATAATAACGTTATTATTTCAGCACAGTACAGTCCGTATTCTGCATAAATACAAAAACAGAATATCCCCAAGTCAGTTTCTGAAATGGCTGAAACAGTTTACGCAGATTTGAAAGCCGCAAAAACAAACGCAAAAAGGCAGACGATACTAAGCATACGAATGGTTAGATAACCTTTTTTTGTTGTTTTTTTAAATTAACCCATAAAAAAAGAAAAAAAACAGCTTTCAAATCGTAAACTGCTTCGGTCTTTTCTGCAATTGACTCATGATGGTCTGTTAAATATTAGGTTATTTTTTATTTGTTGTTTCCAATCCAAAATGTCCCATTTGATTCAGCGGGGTGTGGAGTCTACATGACCCTGTGTCTAATCGCATAAGATAAACAAATTTGGCCAACCCACTCGGATTAAAGTGTAGTACCTGTTCTACAGGACTACATTTTTGCAGAATTTTACTCTCACTCTCCAGAGAAGAGAGAGAGGGGCTTATTTCCGATCTTCTGAAGCGCTTTCATACACAGCTAATTTTACCCCCAGTAAAAAAAAAAAAAAAAAAAAAAAAAATAGAAAAAAAATGTGTCCCTCATTTGGGGAGTGAGATTCCGGTCTCTACAACCGTACTTTACCCTCGTGGGGAGGGGTCAAGTAAACCTAGACAAAAATGGAGTTTCATCAAGTTTATTTTTATTCAAACAAAAACATTTTTTTTTTTTTTTTGCAACACTTGGAATTTTGTTATTGTTTATAACAAATAATGCTAACGTTACAAGATTAAACGGCAATAAATATTTTTTTCTCCTTTTAAGCATGCAGATATATATTTTTTTTTAAGTAGTTAAGTTTTTTAAATAATGGCTAAGAATGAAATAATTTTACTTGCAGTCACTTACCTTCTTGCTAACATGTCTAATAATAGATAATCGAGGCGAGAAATTAATACAAACTACAACGGGGCAAGCGCGCGAGTCACGTGGTCTTCCTCTAAATGATTTAGTACAACAAGAGTTGTCTGCCCTTGCTTAGATTTTTTTTTCTTCTTTTATTTATTTATTGCTTAATCAGCTATAATTCTCTCGGCAGCGCCCGGGAGGCATTTTCTTTCATTTTTGTTATTTTTTTGTTATTTTTAACCAAATTATTATTTTTTTTTTAAATAGAACTTTGAATGTAATTATAGCGGTATCGTATGAATTATTAATTTAACCAAACTGGGTTCTTATTTAAAATTCAACCTAATTAAAGAATACAAAAATGAAAGGGGAAAAATCTTTATGATTTATGACCTATCCGTCAACGAAGATGTCATATTGTAAAAATTCGCACATATGCAAGTTTAGGCTGTAAAGATAGCCTCTAACCCTTGTATGACTAACAGGAACAGCTTTTAAAATTACACCGTGGTGAGTGGTGACGTTATCTAAATAAACGTCAATGATTGATTCATTAGTTTCATTTTCTTTTTTTTTCTTTTTCTTTTTTTTCTTTTTCTTTTTTTTTTCACGTAATGGTAAAAAAACAATATATTATTGTAGTCTAAATCATGTTAATAAACATTAAACAATGATTAAAAAAAAAAGAATGTTTGGTCAAAATGCGTTAGAGTACCAATTACTTACCTTTAAAAGGTGGATTTTTAGAGGTATTTGGTTCTGTTTTGAACGAATATCACAAAAATTGAATGCGTACGCGCAGAAACAAACATGGCCACCAGTGAAAACAGTAGAGAATATATTAGATAATAACGGTTTTAATATCATAAAAACAACTTGTTGGCGACAAATTTAAATGTGATATTTGTTTAAAACAGATCTGAGTACGCCACAAAATCAACTTTTGGGTTTATATTACTGTACACATAGATTCGAAAAAGTTGTCAAAAAACAAAAATATAACAAATAAATGTTATCAAAGGCAAGATAAGTTACTTTTCTACCAAACTGGATATATTTTTTGTGTTTTTATTCAATGTAACAAGCTGAATAAATATGTTACATTGTAACATATTTATTCAGCTCGAAAAACATGCAGTGTTTACCGATGTATTGGACAATTCAAAATGGCGGCCGACTCTCTCTCTTAAACACGGTAAGTTCGAGAAAAGGTGTTATACATAATAAACTAGACAAAATATTATATAAAAATAAAAAAAACACCGAATATATGTCAACCTATGTCACGGTAATATATATTGAGCGAATTTCTAACAGTATTTTGTCCAGTTTATTATTTATAACATCTTTTCCCGAACTTACCGTGTTTAAGAGAGAGTCAGCCGCCATTTTTAATTTTCCAATACATCGGTAAACACTGCATGTTTTTCGAGCTGAATAAACATGTTACATTGAATAAAAACACGAAAATTATATCCAGTTTGGTAGAAAAGTAACTTATCTTGCCTTTGATAACATTTATTTGTTATATATTTGTTTTTTGACAACTTTTTCGAATCTGTGTGTACAGTAATACAAACCCCAACTTTTTAAAGGTAAGTCTTGAGTTGGTATTCTAGCTCATTTTGATCAAACATTTTTGTTTTTTAATTTATTTGTCTAATGTTAACGAACCAATCATTGACGTTTATTTAGATGACGTCACAACGGTAGAATTTCACAAACTATTCTCTTTAGTCATGCAAGGGTTAGAAGTAATCTTTAAAGCCCAGACTGCATATTTGTCCCCAAAATCACATAAATTGATTAAAAACATTCGTAAAAACGTTGACAAACATAAAAATCTGACGACCCTCACATACCGATTTTTCAATTAATTAATTAATTAACTGATTAAAAAGTTTTCCATGTGTTTGAATAGCCTATGTACCAAATTTTGAGTCTGTAGATCAAAAATTTGTTGAGTATATAGGTTGAGAAGTGTCCTCACACACGCGCACACACACACACACATTCTTATTTTTCTAAATATAATAGCAGGCTGCCCTGCGTTGCCTGGTTGTAAAATACGCATGAATCTTATATTTTAATTGATACAGAAACTGAGACATGTGCATGCAAATAATGTTTTTTCTAATCTTCTTGTAAGTAAAAAAAAATACTCAAGCCGAGATTGAAACCAAAACCTAAAGACAGTGAGTCAAGAATGATAACCATTAGACCAGCTCGCCAGCTTCTTTAAAAAGTGAAATCAAACCTTGTGAAACAGTTGACAAACACAAAAATTTGATGACCTTCCACCACATACCAATTTTTCAATTTTTACCCATTAGCAGCCTTTTTTCCGTATGTAAACCAATTAAAATGTGCGCGAGCCTTTTCTAGACTCACACAAAAACATGCGTTCACATCTCAAGCTATATTACTTGTCATATACATACGCGCACACAAACATACGTGCCCACGTCCACACACGTACATATATTCACGTATATACACTCACATTCACGTGTATACACACACACGCTAACGGACACACACACGCACACGTACGCACGCAAGGACAACGTCACTTCCCCTTTCAAAGGAAATCCACACATGTGCAAAAGACCACCGGAAACAAGTATAAAAGCAAGAGACAAGCTGTTTCCAACCCTTTTCGCCTTAGCTCTCGAGCTGAGCGGTCGTCTGACCATTCGCCCCCCCCCCTTTCGAGGCGCCCGCGTGCATCACGTCCCCTGCGACTATGTATGGGGCACGAGCTAACAAACAGTACGTATACTTTATACGCTTTCTATCTCCATAACCTGGATTGACATTCTCACTCTTTCTCTCTCTATATATACAACTTATCCCTGAGAATACATGCGCATAGTTGACTGCTAACTGATGTCAACCCTCTATCCTTTGTTTTTGTCTACACGCTGGACTATCATTACTCACTTTTCTTCCCACGCACGAACAAACGATAGTGAGATGAACACACATTTCCTTTTCTTTCTACACCACCAGTTCCGCAACAAACGATGGTTACACCCGCGCGGACATGGACACATGTTATATCTAAAACATTCATTCTTTCAACAGTAAATAAACAACACGTTTATCTTATCCATCAATTAAGTCTTTGTTTCCTTCTTTCCATCCGTTTCATGATTTTCTTTTGTAACAGGATTAGGATTTATATATCTTAGTCCTCTACAAATGTTTTCCACGTGTCTGAATACACTATATACCAAATTTCAAGTCTGTAGAGCCAAAAATTCGTTGAGTATATGTTGAAAAGTGTCTGTTGAAATTTTAATAAAGAAATAAGTTTTATTTATTTTTTTATTTACACATATTCAACATCTTCAAATTAGTCTCTAAAGTATTAACAGGAGAAACTGGCCGTGTTTTGAGGATTTCTTTTCTGTAAAGAACAGAAATTAATTTTGCCGTCAAGTCAAGCAGATTATTGGCACATGTGACCTCCAAGAAAGATTATTCAACCAAAGCTTTCTTCACAAAAAAAAATATTCCATTAATACCAGAATTTATCCCGTTAATTACTTTATGTGTACACATAAAGCCGACCAAGGTGGCTTTATTTCTGTCGTTTCTTTCCTTTGAATTTAAAGGTATCTGAGCCTGCACAAAGGGAAAATATTTTACCTCTTTTTCCCATTTAAGGTCAAAGAGACTTTATTTGTTTGTGATTCCTTTCAGAAAAGAAAAACAAACATTTTGTAGAAAGACTGAACATTTTGTTAAAGGAAGGGCTGAACTTAAAATAAGGACTTAAAAGAACTGTTTTCTGTTTTTTATATATTCTTTTCTTTCAGCCTTTCTTACAAGTAAGAATTGTCGTCTTTTTTGTATTTGTATTATTTTTTATTTTAAATGTTTCTTAAGGGGTTTTTTTTAAAACCCCTAGCTTTGGGAAATAAAGACAATTGATAACTTTTTATTTTAATAAATTTGGATCATTTTAAACACATTTCGGGTCTGTATTTATTTTGCTCATTTCTATTAGTTTCCTATTTCCAACAAATTTGCTTTTTTTCCCCCTTTTTTTTCTTTCAATTTTGTTACCATGGAAAACGGATTTTGGAAACGAACCCCAAATTTCGTTATGTCCTCACACACACACACACACACACACACACACACATTGTCACTTTTATAGATAGACTAAGATAATCAAATTTTATCAATAATTAAAAAGGGCTGTCTTGCATCACTATCTTAAAAAAAAAAACAAAAAAAAAAAAACAAGGGCAGATAAGTCCACAATAATTCAAACTTGCAAGATTATCTTTGTAATGCTAGTGATTTCACATTAATCAGTAAAAATCGTAAAAAATAAAACTAATTGATCAATTTTTTTCAAAAAGAGGAAACTCTACATGAATAGCAATTGTCTGATATGAAGGGTTTTCCCCACATTGATCAAAGCTAAGTGCTTTCAAGACGTCGTGGCATGAAAGGCTGCTGACGGCTTTGCATCGGTGAGTTCTGCTTTATTTATATGAAAAAGACCAACAAACACGTGAAAGAATGGAATAGTGTGAATTTTATAAAAGTCGATCAAAATAAATGTAGATACGACATCCGTTCACAAATCGTAGATATTATGATCTAGGGAGCATATAAATAGTTGTTAAATATAGTAATGTACATGGTCGGTTTGCCTTTTATATATATAGACTAGCGAAGGGTACCCGGCGTTGCCCGAGTGTTTGGAGGTGTGTGTGGAAACTCTGAGGGTGGGGGAGGGTTAAAAAAAATATTTTGTAGGTAAGTATGAGGATCGAACCCGAACCCTTGAGGCAAAGTTGTAAATTAAAGTGTGAAAAAAAAAAAGTGCAACGTTAACCATTGCCCCACCGCGAGATGCTAACGGAAGCACGTTTGAATTTATTTAATTACTTGGATTTGGCAGGTGCCCGTTTTAATGACTTAATGAGATCAAGTTTGACTGCGGGATAGTATTTCATTTACTGCAGGAACGCTTCCCAAAATCTTATAGGAAAAAGACTAACCCACATGCGGTGAGTGACAAATGTTGAATATTTATCTTCCCAAAGTCGAGCAAATTAAATAGACAGGCGAGCTTCATTGTTATCTCTGAGATATTACGATTTATATGCGATATAAAAAGTTTTAAAAAGTTGTTAGGCGACTGACCGCTTCTCTGAAAAAAGCCTTTTGTAGACATACAGAAAAAGCGAACACACATACAAACATACATACACTTTCGCTTTTATATTTATAGATTAGCGGGGGTGCCTGGCGTTGCCTGGGCGTTTGTATGTTTGTATAGGAAAAAAAAGTGAAGGAGGAAAAAAGTTTTGGTAGGCAGGTAGGCTCGAACCCAAAGCTTTGAGGTGAAGGCAGAAAAGAAAGTGAAAGAAAACATGATATCTTACCGCGAGGCTAAGAGGGCAGAGAAATTGAGAATCATTCAAATTAAACGATTAAAAAGTTAAGTGAATGAGTTCACACATGTGCATAAACTTAATGAAGTCGCGCCATAGGGGAATGAAATCACACACTTAACTTTGGCTGCATATTTGTTTGTTTCCCTGAGATGTTGGGGAAAACCAGCTCTCCATAAAAAGAGGAGTGTCCAAATGAATTGCAATTGTCTGATATGACGAGTTTTCCCCACATTGATCAAAGCTTATTGCTTTCTGGACGTCCCTCGGAAGAGTGTCAGGGAAATGTAATTTCTTTGAATACTTTTGCTTTATTTATATGCAAAAACACAAACAAGCACGCGAGAAGACAGAATAGTGGGAATTTTATGAAATAAAAGCCGCTCAAATAAAAGATAGACACGACGTCCATTCGCAAATTAGATATATTATAATCCAGGGAGTATATAAAAAGTTATAAGAAATGGTCGTTTCATAAATTGTAGATATTATAATCTAAGGAGTATATAAAAAGTTCTAAGACATAGTAATCCCCTTGGAGAACTCCTGCGAAAAAAGTCTTTGCCGGACATGCAGAAAAAATTCACACACACACACACACATTTTGCCTTTTATATATATAGACTAGCGGGGGTGCCCGGTATTGCCCATGTGTTTGTCAGTGTAAAAGAAAAAAAAAGTTTTCATAGGTAGGTAGGTAGGAGGCTTGTACCCGAAGCCTTGTGGTGAAGGTGGAAAAGAATGGGAAAATAAACTGGCATCTTACCTGTTCGGCCACGATGGGGGAGGAATGAAAAGCATTTTAATTTAATGATTAAATGAGGTAAAACATCATGCCATAAAAGGAATGAAATTCTGCACTTAAATTTTGCTGCCAGGCAGTTTTTTGATTTTGTTTCCCCAACTTTGACTGCGTGGTAGTTTTTTTGGTTTTGTTTCCCCAAGATGTTGAGAGGGGGTACTCAGCTCCCCCATAAAAAGGGGAGTGTCCAAATGAATAGCAATTGTCTGATATAAGGGGTTTCCCCCACATTGATCAAACCTCATTGCTTTTCTGGACTTGCTTATGCTACGCATTCAGTTTCGCTTTTATAATAAAAAGCCAAAGAAACATGCGTAGACTAAGAAATATCGCGAAACTAGCATGTAAAAGTCCTTCAAATAGAAGATAGACATGACCTCCCTTCGTAAATTGTAGATATTATAATCTAGACATTATATAAAAAGTTTTAAGAATGAGTGACATGCCTTTGTGGGGCATACACAAAAAATGCACACACACACACACATTTTTTCACTTTTATATTATAGATTAAAATTGTTAAAAACTGTAAGTTTTTATTTTCTTGGTTAAAAAAAAAACACTTGGTCAATTTATATGATTTTTGGAATATGATTTCTTCATTCCATGCTGAGGACGTACATCATAACGAATTTTCTGTATTTTTATTTTTTTAGATAAGTTTAATTCTAAATATGCACTAAGTTTCGTGTAAAAAGAAAAATCAGCAAATAACTGTTCCACATGCTTTAAAATTTATTTTTCTACTTGATTGAAAGGAGAAAAGTACAAAATTCAAAGACAGTGTCGCGGTGTACCAGATCACCACTCCCATTTTGTTAACCTGACATCCCTAGAAATATGCCACAACTACATGGGCTAAAAATAGCGACGACCGTTTGTAATGTTAAAGTTGGTTGATTAAATGACAGAAGCATTGTTGTTTTATTAACGTTTTATTAATATATATACAAGATGACTTTTTGATGCATTAGTTAAGCCATGCTCAAAATCACTCTTCTTCTTGCATGTGTTTCTATACCAAAAGGTCCAATCCTCACACGTAAGAAAATAGTGCTGATATCATTACACCGTTTACAAACAACAATAACAACAAAGAAAAAACACTGTTACATCCTTACTTTAAATAAGAATACAGCAAGAAACACAGGGTTATGGGTGAAAGACAAAGGGGTTTATTTACAAGGGAATACATGTGAAATAAGAGTTACTCGACATCTTTTCTTATTCTCTTCCTGTCTTTTTTCCTTCTCTCTCAGTCACGTGAGAGGGTCAATATATCCATAGTTCATTTCATCTATGAAGGGATGTTAGGTTATTCCATTACATCAAACACAAAACTTCATTTTTCACAAACTAAACAAAAACAAAGAGCTATTATTTCGAACACCGATAACACTTTTAATTGTAAGTAATACGGTGTGAAATTAATTAGTCATTCATTTGTTTATCAAGCCAGTCGACTGTAGCATAGACAGTTTTCCACGAAACAAGCGTTTTCACAGCAAAAATAAAAGCAACATGTCAAGGGAGTTAGGGGTCTCTCAAAATGCAACTCTGACGCTCCCAGTCAAGTCATTCGAGCCCAGCAGTTGAAGGGACACAGTAGCAGCAGTAGTTCAAACAGCTCTTTTAGGGGCTAACTATCACAAAGTTTAACTGCGATTCAAACTGCCCTTTTCAGGGTTAACTTTCAAAAAATTGCCTGGATGCAATATACACCTCACTCTCTGCTACTATTTGCCTTCTGAGACTCTCTTCTACAGTCAGCAACTTTTGCAGTACATAACTCGCTCCAGTAGCTTCAGCTCACTCCTGCAGCTTCTAGTGACTTCAGCTCTCTCTTGTGGCTCTAGCTATCCTCCCCCGTGGTCCTTGATGCCCGGTTACCAGCTTAGGTTCCCATCAACATCTAGCTACCCGTTCCAGTGCCCATTGATATCTGGCTACCAGTTCCAGCATCAGACCCTGGCACATCATCCTACCTCAAAGCCACAACAATTTCAATACAACAACACGTCCGTTCTTGTCCTAGTTGATCCTGATACACGATCTCTTTTGTCATTCATTTTACCATTTTTTTGGGGGGTGGGGTAAAAATAAAACACGATATCCTATCACCTTTAACCAAACATTTGCGTTTGTCATCTTTCTTTACTATTGGTGTTACCTCTTTGCCGTGTGTATACTTTCTTAGTTGTAACGTTGACTGGCATCTTCACACCTTCCAACCCGCTCCAACAATAATCTAAAAACGTCTGTCAGTCATTGTTGTTTTACAAACTAACGTAATCTATTTGGCCTTAGATATATCTAGGACTATACTCTATACTAGGGTTATATTCCAGGATTCATATCAGTCTTGGTGCAACATCATTCTGCTGGCCAAAATCCTGCAGCAATTATGTCAAAAGCAACAGTTTCTAGTGAAGTGACCAAAGGACACTGTGACCAGAGTTCATCATCCCAGCATCCATCAATTGATCCACACACCAGCATCATCATCACTTAAAAGACATTTTAATCAGGATAACAATTATCACCAAAATTTTGTCATTGCTGTAGTTTTATCTATGCCTTTTTCTTATTTGTAAGACCAATTACTTCATTTTTTCTTTTTTTTTTACACGGTGGTCATCACTTATCAAGACCCGGAAGCCACTCAGGGATAAGGGTTATTGCAAGTACAGTAACAAACAATTTGATTGAATTAAAGTGAGTTTTATTTTTGAGTAGCGTTGGTGCCCCGCAATGCCTGGGTGTTTTGAGGTGTTGAGAAAAAAAAAAGTGGTAGTAGGCAGGCAGACTCAAACCCGTACTTCGAAGGAGGAAAATAATGTGAAAAAAATCCCCCAAAAACGTGACGTCTTTGTCGTTGCTTCCATCACCAAACCGGAAGTAGTGAAGGTTTAAATTAGAACTAGTCAATTGAAAAGAGGGGATGATTTTCGAAAATATCAGCGAAAAATGCGACCTCTACTTGTAGAAGAGAGGGTGAAGGAATCAATGATTTTAGCCAATTTTTCAATATTTGTCATCCGAAGGGTCGAGCTTCAAAACGATACTGATATCGTGAAAATCTGTTGCCTCTGTCAAAAGTTTTAGGCAGACATACATACATACATAAATACATTTAAACAGACAGGTGAGATTTATATTATAGACTAGCAGGAGGTACCTGGCGTTGCCTGGGTGTTTGGAGGTCTGTGTGTGTTAAAAAAAAATGTTGGCCGGGCGTTTGGAGGGGTTAAAGAAAAACAAAAAAGTTTTAGTAGGAAGGTAGGATTGAACCCCGAAGCCTTGACGCGAAGGTGGAAATGAAAGGGAAAAGAAGCCAGACACCTAACCACCTCAGCCACGAGGGAAGAGGAATTGATAAATGTGTTAAAATAAGATTTATAAAGTAAAATATACAGGTGCGAGGAAGTGGGGTGATGTTTGACCTAGTTTTGCGCTGCAAGCCAGTTACTGTTTCCCCCGCTTTTTGCTTTTTGAAGACACGGCGAGCTGGTAAAAGTCGGGCAAATTAAATACACACGTGACCCCCGTTGTTAAGTCATAGATATTATCATTTACACGTGATATAAAAAGTTTTAAGAATGAGCGACCCCCCCCCCCGAGAAGGCCTCGGAAAAAGCCTTTTGCAGACATACACAAAAAGCGAACATACATACATACATTTTCGCTTTTATATATATATAGATTTCTCTTCAAACATATCATTTCAAAGTTTAAATCAACATGCAGTGAAGAAAAAGATTAACCTAGCTGACATATAACCCTGCAGCACATTGTTATTTCAGTTAATCTTGTGATTAAATGGTTTTAAAAAATTGGTACAAACCTGTTTTTATGCAGCCTGTAGTGTCCGTTGGAAAACAAAAAGAAAATGAAAAATAATCGCTGCTGCTTGTCTTTACATGTTTGTGATCTTGTCACCTCATATGCAAATGAAATGCTTCCGGTTTTTAATAAGAAGTGTGATTTTTCAGAAACTCAGGCAGTTTGGATTTAGATGCTGGAGTAGCAAGTTTTGACAGCAGTGTGTCAAGTTTTGGAGTAGCGAGTTTCAGGACCAACACACAGTAAAGAAAGAGCTGACATATAATATAACATTGCAGCATATTAAATAGTTTATTTTATTGAAAAATATAAAAATATAAATAGATCTGAAAATGAGACTTGCTGATCTTCACAATCTGGGAAGTGGGTCAGGAACATAATTGACTGTGTTATGGAATAAGCTGTAGAGAAGCTATGTGCAATGCTATCAGCTGCGTCTGTGCAACTCACAGGTGAATGCAGAACATACTAAATGGTAATCAAAAACAGTAACAATAACAACAATAATAATAATAATAATAATAATAATTTTTTATAGTGTCACCATAAACTGGTGCCACACCAAATAAGTGAGGAGGGTCAAGGAGGATGGAAAGGCCGACGAGAGAAAGCACTAACCAGACTTCTACTGGATGAGTGTGAAGAGCACTGGGATCTTGGGAAAGCTTATTGCCACCCAAATCCTAGTAAAGACCAATGGTCGCTACCAAGAAGAAATCAATGGTAAATGGTTATTGCAATAATACAAACTAATTTGCAAAGAGTATTGAAAACTGTGGTGAGTACTGGAAATCTGGGGAGACTTGTTGTCACTCAGACTCCAGGAAACACCACAGGTTGTTTTCAAAGAGAATTCTTTGATGATGGCTTGTATGAAAACTTATATAAAAAAAGGGTTACTTGTCTTTCTCTCATATAGTAATTCTATTCTTAACCACTCCTCCTATTCTAAAAGAAAGGCTCTGTTTGATTGGCCAAGACGTTCCTCCTTGACTAATCAGTGAATACCCTATTTGTTGTGCTGAATGCAAAAAACTCCTAGAATTTAATTTAATTCCTTCTTGGTCATAATGTTGACAATGAATGCCTAAAATGGACCAGTAGAAGATATGCTAGAGCTACTTTTAGAAAAAAAAAATTCATGCAGTACACTGAGAAGTCTAGATGTTTAGTCTCTATGTTTAATTTCAGAACAGTTTCTGATGGTTCATTGTTCTAAACAAATCTTGAGAGGTGACTGGTTTGCAGTAGACAGAACAGTTTCCGATGATTCGTTGTTCTAAACAAGTCTACCAACAACTACTAACACCCGAAAGTATCCTGTACCTCTATAAGGCAACCATTCGTCCATGTATGGAGGATTGCTGTCATATTTGGGCTGGTGCATCGGCTACTTTGGAATTCCATTCCAGGTCCCTGCTTCCCTAACTGTACTGACGTGCAGAAGTTCAAGTGCAACGTGAACCGACATCTTGCTGCCCAAATCCCAACATAGTACCCCCAGTAGTTGTTGCCCCTGATAGTAGCCCCCTACACCAAAGTAGCAATGTGCCTTGTTTGGGGTGAAAATGTTATAAAAAAAAAAAGTCTTGAGAGGTGACTGGTTTGCAGTAGACAGAACAGTTTCCGATGGTTCGTTGTTCCACACAAGTCCTGAGAGGTGACTGGTTTGCAGTAGACAGTTCCACAGAGCAAAAGATTCTTACCGTGTCGAGATGGGAAAAACATGCAAAATTGCTACAGAAAAGGTTTAATATTTATGGAGCAATTCTGGTTTCTGATTGGTTAGTAGCAGAAGGTGAATTAATTCGATTCGTCAGTTCCTAGCAGCATTGTTTATAAATAGAATCGTCCGACTGTGTGGGATCATACCCCATTATGAATCAAAAATATTGCAACAAGAAGAAAAACTATGGCCAACTTGAAAGATAATGTCATTGGTAGAAGGCAGTTATCTACAACTGATTTCGATCACTCTAAACAGTTAATATATAGTGAGAATCTCTAACTTTGAAAACTTCTGTTTTTAATTATTATTATTTTTCTAATAGACCATTTTTCGTAATTTTTTAAAAGTTATACTGCTGTAAGCATGACAAATAAGTACGTTATAATGTTTTTACCTTAAATGCTTTTTTGGAATATGCACCTGCAGGTTATTACCCCAAAACCAACCTAATCGCCAGTAACCAACAGTGCTGACAATCACAGACTGTAGTTTCCATTAGCTACCACTGGAAAATAATGCCCGATAGGAGAAACCAGATTATTTCATTTAGACCAAGGCTGCCAATGTCCGCTATTTTCCAGGGACGGCAGTGGCCACCACCAACAATCATGATTTAATTTTTTTGGGGGGGGGGGCGAAGGGGGGGGTTCCTTTGACAATTCTGTTCTGGATCTTTCTTTTCTTTTTTTTACAAAGTAGTCACCACTTATCAAGGCCCGGACGCCACTCAGGGATAAGGGTTATTGCGTGTACAGTAATCAATGGGACAGTATCGTAGTAATCATTAGTATTGGAGATTTGATAAAGTGTCTTACTTAAGGGGGTGGTTCATCAGGAATTTGTTTATGTTGGACTTGAAGACATCCAGGTTGTAGTCAGGTGGAAAACAGGCAAACGGAAGAGAATTCCACAGGTGTACACTTCTAAGAAAGAAGCTTTGTTCATGGAATCTATGTTTTTGATCTGTGTCATGCTTCTACCGGGCAACACCAGTTAACGGGTCTTGCTAGTACCCAATATATAGTAGTGATACAGCATAATGCCATTAGCTGGAATAAAAACCAAAACATTTTATTCTATCTGCCTCTATCTGCTATTGTAAAATATGCTTAAATATATTTTAATTTATGCAAATTTCATATTTATCAATATAGAGCCAATTCTCTATTGATAATTATATTGTACCCAATATACAGTTGTGATTTCAAAATTTAAAAAAATATATGACATGCATGCCATCAGCTAGAATCGAAATCAAAACATTTAGCTATCCGGCTTTATTTGCTACCATCTGAGTTAAAATGACATGTATATACAAGCTTTACAAATTAACTGAATTAAATGTTATTTTCATTGCTTCATCCAATAGTTCTCCTCATAAGTCATTCACAGCTGCAACATATTGAGGCAGAGGTATTTCCCTTAACCCACAAATTCTAATAGGATCAATTACGACCCTTTAAATCAGGGGCGAGGCCTGCTTCCTATTGTTTTGAGTCACACAAATAAAAAGAGCGTGAAGCGGCCATTTGTCACTCTCAACCATAGCTTTTCTTTTACCATGTAGATTCAGTTTTATGTGTCCTTATTCATATAAGATGTCAGCACCAAAACATAACAGCAGCAAACACTCAACTATCAACAATTATCCTTACTTTCTATATGTGCCTAAAACTAAGTGAAAATTCTATGAGCAGAGTGTTTTTCCCGGAACTGCTCATTTGTGGAACACAATACGACAGAGATGCTTCCCAGCTGACAATAACATGGTAGTTTTCAAGTCCAATGTGAATGGGTTCTTGTTGAGAGCCATCCTCAGGAATAAACTAACTTATCCAATTTCCATTATCACGCTACCCATTAACTCTTATCCTTGAGTGGCACCCAGGCCTTGATAAACAGTTACTATATTGTACCCTCATTGCCCCCAAAAGACTTCCTGATTCGGTGGTTGAAAAAGACTTTGATGAACTTTTTAATTTAAATCTGATGTTGAATTAAATTTTTTTTTTTTTTATAGGGAATTACCACTAGATGTGGGTTGCCTCTTATCTAGCGGTGACCTCCTAGCAACCTGGAGCAGTAATGGCAACCTCTTGTCCACACTGTTATTGGGAAGTAAAACTTCACATCTCCAAATCAACAAAGAGAAGAAATTAGATGCGTTTGAGTCCAACTGCCTTAGAAGGGATCTTCGGATCAAATGAAGCGATCGAATTAACAACCTAGAAGTCAAAAATGGCACTAATCAACAGGTAGTATCGTCAATAATCTGCAAATGATGTCTAGGCTGGCTCGGACATACTTTAAGATTGACCACAGAGAAAATTACCAACAAAATACTCCAATGGACCCCTGATGGAAAAAAAGAGGAATACCAACAAAAATGACTGGAAACAGACAATCGAGAGAGATTTGATTGCAACGGAAAGTAAGAAAGAACATTGTAGATCTGGCTTCAGATCAAAAACGATGCGATACTCTACTGCTTCATGCGTCACTAGATGCGGAAGTTCCTAATTCTAAGCAAGATAGTCACCGCTAGGCCCAATAACTACCCAAAGATAAAAGTTAATTAATGTCGCATAGACTGCGAGACAACACCGTGATGATCAGTAATGGTGAAAGTTTGATTTAAGAGGACGGCTTAACCAGAACATATTTATATTGGATATGAAAACGACCATGTTATAGTCAGCTGGGAAGTAGCCCCGCATTACTGTGTTCCACAGACGAACAGTTCTAGGAAAGAAACTGTGCTCATGGAATTTTCGTTTAATTTTAGGCATAGAGAGGGTTTTAATAAATATTCTCTAATTATTAATATATATATATATACATATTTTAAATATTTGTTATCTTGATAAACAGAGGGGGGGGGGAGGAGAAAGATTCCTTTTTTAATCTAAGAAAAAGAAGTGGCCTTTCTTCTTTTTATGCAACTAAGTAACATACACTGTACTGTAACAGTAACACTAATATAAAAAATAAAAACTTGCCTTAATTCATCTATACGATTTGGGCAGTAGCGATTTTAACTAAAATAATTATGAAAAACTAAAAAGAAATTTTGCTAAAAGACCCTCACATTTATATACCAACAGTGTATCGTCCCAGGCGTTTTTTTTTTTTTTTTTTATTTCGTAACGGGTGAATTAGTTCATCGCTGATAGACCCCATCAGATTATAGAAAATTTTGCACCCATCTATAATGTCCCTTTTTTGGGGGGGGGGGGAGATACACGTTAACCTGACCTCGTGTCTAACTTTGTTGCACTACGATTAATATAGAAAAAAAAAATCTAAAAAGACATGCGCGTTGATATAATCTACGGTTTATAATTGGTTAGAATAATGACAGGCCAACCAATCAAAAGCGCTATTACTGATCCAGCAAAATATTATGGGATGGAGATCTGGTAAAAATCATCTGGATTTTGATTGGTCGGAATAACAACAACTGACCAATCAGAGACGTTGTTACTAATGTATCAAATTATGGGATGGAAAGCTGATCGCCATATTGTAAAGCACGCTATTTTTTTTACCCACCATGGGTTGGCATCGTGTGCTTTGTTCATTTATTTAAACGGAAAATATTAGTACATATTTACTTCAGGGATAAAGTCTATGCAATAAGGAAAACAAAAACAAATTTAAAAAATAAGGAAACCATTGGAAAATATAAGAAAATGGAAGCAGTAAGAGCTTTTAATAATGAGGTAAGTCTTTATAAAAGAAATGACTAACATTTCATCCTGTAAAAAAATGGTTTGAATACTATAGTTTTTTTTTTATAAATCGTTATGATTTTTTTTTTTTTTCAGTTTCAACATTTTGATTTATTAGTTCTTATTATTTAATAGTTTTTTTTTTCTTTATCTAGCAAACTAATTTTGTTCGTTATTGACATATTTTTCCGTATAACTCGATCTTCCTTTATTTTTGTGTTAACTTCCTCGACGCCTTTTAAAAAAATCCACGTTATTTTTTCCCCCTTTTCGGCGATGAATTTGTTTATTTCTTACTGTTTATGCCCATTTACTTAAAAAACCCTCCATTCTATTCTATAAATTAATCGATTTCTGTAATTGTCCAATATGTTTCTTTAGATCATTTCTGATTTCATTTTATCTTTTCTTTTAAAATCTACCGGCGTTTTTAAAAATATCCGTTTTCGTTCGATGAGAATTTGGGACGCTGAAAACGTACTCTACTGTGCAGTTGTTTGAAACGTTGATTAACTTTTATTTATTTAAACTAATTTATTAAAACAAATGTAGATGTTATTGATAAATAATTATCCTATCACTTAATTATTTATTGAAGCTCTTTATATATATATATATATATATATATATATATAATTTTATGGGATAAATCGTTTTGGTCGTGTACGTTTTCAGCGTTCAAAAATTTATTTTCTGAAAAGAAAAAATTCGTTCTAGCACGATTTGTAGTTTTAAAATTACATTGCAATTTATGATGTAGAAATCGGAATAAAAATATTTATAAAGATTTTACTGCACTTATTGATCTGCGCTATTTTTTAAATAGTATTTTGAAGTTTAATTCTGTTTTTATTAAATTTTAAGGTTAAAGTACAGAATAGGTACAAAACACCTTCCCCTCTCCATGTTAAGAATGGCTTTCTAAATAATAGTTATTTGAGCATGGTAACGTAAGTGCACTTGTACCAAGATTTAATATTTTTTAAGCGAAAATAGGCTACTTATGCACTTATGTTACCATGCTGAAATAACGTTATTTAGAAAGCCATTCTTAACATAGGAAGAGGAGGAGCGTGTTTTGTAACTATTTCATACCTAACAGTTTAATAAAAAAAGATATTGTTTCAAGTGAAATCAAACTTGAAAATACTGTTTTAAAAATATCACGGTAACATAAGTGCATACTCATCGAGGACAACTTGTTTTGGCGCTTCTACACTATTGGAACGAAATTTTGTGGTCGATAAATGGAGTTTTCAGATAAAAAAAACAATGGTTTCTACTGATTTTTTTTTTTTTTTGTCAATTCTAATAAATACAATATTAGCTTCCAAATTATGCAATCGAAATTATATGAATATTACTGAATTATTAAAAAAATAAAATAAACAAAGCAACTTTAATCGTGTTAGCAGGTGAAAAAATTCGACTATCTTGTTTAAATCGAAACGGAAAACAGTGCTCTTTTATATATATAAAGTTATATATATATATGAAGTTACTGGATCGTCGATCCAGTAACTTCATCAGACTTTACAGAAAAGTTTTCCGTAAAGTCTGAACTTACTTCCTGGAATTTTAAACGTTTTAAACTAGAAATAGTTTCGAAAATGGATCACTTTTATATGTTAATTTAACGTAAAAATGAGCACTCACTTTATGACTACTTTGGGGGAGGGGTGTTTATTTGGTAATTGTGTCCTAGTAGACCAAAACAAAACCTACCTTTAAAAAAGTTGTTTTCGTTTGGTTTTAGGATATGCTAAAAACGAATATCGCATTTAAATTTTCCTCAAATAAGTAGTTTTCCGGATGTTAAACAATTTTTTGTTATAAGTGGTGGCCATTGTTGTACGTGCTTATATACAAAATGAATAAACATTGATTTTCGTTTCAATAGCATTTTTGGCGCTTCTACACTATCAGAACGAAATTTTGTAGTCAATAAATGAAGTTTTCAGATAAAAAGCAATGGTTTCTACTGATTTTTTTGGCAATTCTAATTACAATGTTAGCTTCCAAATTATGCAGTCGAAATTATCTGAATATTACTGAATTATTAAAAACAAAACAACTTTAATCGTGTTAGCAGGTGAAAAAAATGCGGCCATCTTGTATAATAAATCGAAACGAAAAATTATCTCCCTTTTTTTAACTCTTACATAAGCAAATACGATCTTTTTTTTTTTTCTAATTCTATTTTTTTTTCTTTAATAAATAAATTTCTACCTTGTAATTTTTGGATATAATCATCTTAAAAATACGAGGAAGTTTTACGATTTTCGAAATTTCGTTCTGATAATAAGCGCCGCGTTCTGTCTCGATCTGAAGTGGATCTGAATTGAGAAACATGTATGCACTATTTTATTTGTTTTATTTTTCTTAAAAAAACAAAAGCGCCACAATGCATGCGCTTAACAAGTTTAAAATTTCTATTTATTAATTTTTTGATTTTTAAACTGTTTACCGCAAAAACAACAGCAAACAAAAAAAAACTCGGTAAATATTGAGTTCGAATGCGATAAAAAAGATTGTATAGGCGATAAAAATGATTTGATTAAAAAAAAAAATCAGAGATCATTTAGAATTAAAATCTATTCACACTTTTAATCTGAAAGAAAAAACACTAATCGCAACTTTACAAATTGCAGTTTAACTGAAAAAGAAAGTTATTTTATTTTTGTATCCCCGCCCCCATATATTCGTATTTTTGAAGAAACTATTTAAACTGTTCATCTCAACATTTATTTAAAAAATACATATATATGCTTAAGCCTTATCACTCCGATTTTTTTATGACCTAAGAAATACGAACAAGATTTGATTTAGTTATTTTTTTTTTTAACCATATAAAGATTTTTTTTTTTTTTTTTTTTAGAATGCCATTATTTCATGTGATCTTAATTTAGCTAAATGAAATCTTTATTGTACAAAAAAAAAAAAAAAAAATTAGGTAAACGGATGATTTTTTTTTGTGTGTTGATATTTGTGAACCACGTGGGGGAATTCCTTTCAAGAACGGAAGTTGAGGATTAACTCCTCTTGAATAGTTCTTAACTTTTCTAGGAATTCAATATCGTTTTAGTCACTTTCAGTTTCAAGTTTCATATATATTTCCCAAAAATTATTTACTGAAAAATACACGAAATCTTTAACCGCGTCCATTTTCTTTTATACGAATCCGACTTTGCGAACTGCTCGATTATAAGAATAGAAGCCGTTTCACATATCTCGATCGATGTTTGTCCACAACGATAAAATTTTGGCTTTTAAAAAAAAATTTTTTTATTTAGATATGCAATTTAAATGTTCTTTTGAAACTAGAGCAATTTAGCGTTAGTGTATTCTTAGACGAAACATTTAAAAATAAAAACTATATTTTACACTGAAATTGTATTAAACTATTTGATTGCCATCTTGAGGTTTTTTTTTTCATAATTGAGATCCTACATGGAATTTTGATCATAAAAAATAAACTTCGAACTTAACACTAAACTTAACGAATTCAGAAAAAGTGAAGAAGTTAAAAATCTAGCTAGTTGATATATATATATATATATATATATATATATATATATAATTTCCTCCAAACCTCTGGCCTTGATGGAGGGAGAGACTAAAACTTGCTGCTATGGTTTCAAATGATCTGAATAACAGCAAGAAATTAATTCCAAATATTTCTCATATGTTATATCTCTTTTCTTTTGGAAATAGAGTACGATTATTAATATCTCCAATATCAAATAATTCTTATACACTGTGAAATTTACTTTGTATCAAAACCAAAGAGGGGAGAAATACCATGAGAAATATTTGAAATCAATCTTCCCTTGATTTAAGATCATTTGAAACCATAGCAAGTTTTAGTCTCCCCCTCCATCAAGGTCAGGGGTTTTGAGGAAATATCAGATATTTTGCAATTGATTTGGAAAACAAATGACTGACTGAAACATTTTATGGCTGTAAAAAAAGAAAAAGTGCCAAAAATAGGCTCTGGATGATGGGTGATCCCCTTAATGTGTGATCTTAAGGGCAGATATCACATAGCTCAGTAGCTCACTACACAATTCAGGTCATTACCTTACCAATGAGCCTTCATCTGATAAATTCTGATCAATAGTCGCTGAGATTTGGAACTTATAAAATTGCCATGAAAGGTTGTGTATGTGTGTATATATATATATATATATATATATATATATATATACACACACACACACATAGCCAAATTGAATATTGAAATGCTCATATCTTTGATTATATGGGACGAAACTACATGAAAATTTGCAGGCTTTTTTGAATATTAATACTATTCTATGGTAAAAATTTTATTGGTAAAAAAGAACCTATAATTTCAAACCAATAAAATATGCCCAAATTTTCCTACATATTATATAGTGTCGTGGCAGGCCAGCCTTAGTTTTGCTGCTTTGGGATGAATTTTGCTTAGGGGTTTTCTTTCCTTGGTTGTCTCCCCTGTAGCCTATGTAGTAGAACCCCGGGATACGGTGGCCGTAAGATAGTTTGTTTTTTTTCTCCAAGTTACGATGTGGGGTACGATTTTTTTCCGGCCCTTGGTTACAGTGTTATTTATAATGTTATTTGATCATAAATATGTGTATGATATATTGTACTGTATTTTGTTACTAATTTTTGATGCCGTATCCAGGGGTTCTTCTGTATATATTTATATTGCTGTTAGAGAAAAACTTGAATAAAATTTAAAGATTAAAAATAGCAAAATAGAATCTTGTTTTAGGGCAGAAATAGAATTTAATGTACGCAAGCAATCTCCTGTACTATTCCCCCCCCTCCGCCCCATTTAGTAGCCAATTTGCTATATTAATTAGAAGTGCCCGTATCTTACTTGGAACAGAAAACAAAACCACCTGATGACCTGTTCGTACACGTCGATACACGCTTGTACACGTATCGGAGGTTGCATTTGCTTGACAACGTGCTTGCACTCACGCATTTTAACTTGCAATTTAATTGAATGATTTTTTTTTAATTTGTGATTTTTTTTTTCTTCATATGATGAAACTAGAAAACATTTGTGAGAAATAGGCACTTCCAAAAGTCACTACAGAATTAACCCACCCAACCCACCCCATATGTAAAACGATGTAACTTTATTATAAATTAATATTATCAATATAACTTTTGTACCATTTAAAAGAAGGGCAAAATAAACTAGTAGTAATTAAAAAAAATTTTTTTTCTCGTACGAAAATAATGAAATTGTGAGACGAAAATCGTGTTTACATAATTGGCGCTTTAAAATAAAGTTCCCATGTAGTAAGCATTTCGAACGTGAAAACATACTAGTGTTTAATAAATTTAGCAAAAATCAACTAATGGTCAGATTTTCGTGAAATTTTCGATACTTATCCATTTTAGAATGAAATTACATAAAATATAGTTTCCGTAAAATATACGAGGGAAAAATTTTTTTTAGTGCGTGCCCCCCCCCTATTTATTTTTTCGAAATTTGAACAAAATGTATTTAAATCTATCGACATTTCTATTTATTATGAAACATAAGAGTTCAAATAAGTAAAACATTTATTTTTTAAAAATTGAAATACACGTATATATATATATATATATATATATATATTATTCCTCAATTGGAATTTATTATGAGATGAGCATTATATTTTTATTTCGGACTATTAGTCTTATCTTTATTAGTTGTTGTTTTTGTTTTTAATCTTTTTTTTTTTTTTACCACCTGACGAAGGCCAGAGGAAGTTGGCCGAAACGTTGTGAACCAATAAAAAAAAAAAAATTAAAAACAAAAACAACTAATAAAGATGAGACTAATAGTCCGAAATAAAAATAGAATTGAAATACACGTATTGAACAAAAAATTACCTTGAAGTTGCAATTAAAAAATGATATAAATTTAATGTATTTTTTTTTTTTTTTTAAATAGCGTTTTTTTGTTCGGGTTAGTATATACTATAATCAGTTGAATTGCCAAGAAAAAGAAACTTCGTAAACATTAATTAATTTTTAAAAGATTAAAACGATTAAAATTCCATTATTTCAAAATGTTCCGTTACGACATAGATTTTTAATTAATTGTGTTTAAATTTTTTTTTAAATATTAAGTTTTCATATAAACATGACGCTTGCCAGCTATTTTATCGCCAGATTAAAACCAATTTGAAAATATTATTGCACAAATATTAAGCATTTTGTAGGCCTCCCCCCTCATATTTTGTTTGTCTCTTTTTACCGAACAAAATATGGAAGCCCCTAGGTAACCAAATGAACATTCAGTAAAACCGTATTTCATATTTATACAAATGTTTATAATATTATTAATCGTTAAACTGTGTAAATCTTAAAACCAAACAAAATTATAACAAAGATTAATTTATTAATTGCAGTTTGAAGAAGATAAACAAAGGCTTTAAAAAATTATTAAGTCGCTTCTGCTTTTTCATAGTTCGTATAGTTAACACAAGTCTGACGTCACAGAAACATGCGGTCCATTTTCGTTTGGCAAACCCTAGTGAGAAAATAAAGTTTCTTCCTTTGTCTTCGCACTTGTAAGGTTTACAGGTCAACAACGTGGAAATACAATTTTGAGAATACAAAAATTTTATTTGTTTTATCTCGCACTATGTAGTCAAGAACTGCGTGATCATTGTACGTTAAAGTTGTAAAGTGACCGACTACTCTCCTTTAAAATCTAAAAGTATTTTAAGATGCTAATGTACTGTCTACTTTATAATGTCTAAGAAAAATGCGGTTTTGCCCAATTTTCCGTAAAAATTTTAATTTGAAATAAATTTCTTAGTGATTTTTCGTAATTTTTGGATATATTACTATTTTTGACATGACAATTAAGTACGTAATATTGTTTTTGCTTAAAACAATATATTTAAAAAATCGATTTATCAACTATAAACCCCTCACCTTTTAACCTAATGTTAACGAGTTAAAAACCATAGTTTTCCACTCTGCTTAATTTTTAATTCAACTAAAATGAAAAATCATCTTTGAAAAAAAAAAAAGATTTTAATTAATATGCATGAAAATAAGCAAAAACAGACCATTTTTCGATTTTAGCATCCGAAATTCATCTTTCAAATTACTATCGCTCTGTTGCGAAATCGTATGAAAAGAAAATATAATTTTTCCATTGACACGTGGGATAAATAAGTAAACATTTTCTTTGTTTTATTTAATTTAAGACTCTTTAACCCCCCCCCCTCCAATATGTTAAATTGAACGCATAATTTTGTTCTTTTTCACCGACTATTTCTAAATATATAATCAAATATTTCATCCGGTAGTTCTCCTCCTCTATCCATCTGAAAATATATTACTGTGTTTCTTAATCTGATCTGACAATATTTCCTCACGTGCCACTGTTGTCTCAAAGAACCTGCATTATCATTTATGATCACCCGGCAAGTAAATTAGTTTTTTTTTTACCTACAGATGTGTAATATATATATAATATAATATATATATATATATATATATATTTGTTTGTGTGTGTGTGTAATATGCGGATTTAGTATCCCTTTGAGACCGTATATTAGTGGCTCCATCATTCTGGTAATTATAGTAGCAACCGGACTCACAAAAGTTTCAAAAACGACCTGACAAATATACCCAATGAACTAAGTGCAGCAGAGCTACGAATAGTTGCACTTCAATGGGGCAGTTGTAAATTTGAAAAGATCTCTGTTGGAATATGAGATGAGGCTGAATGTCTGGCATCTGATGCCTCACCGTCAGCTAAAAGAAAATGATAAAATTTAAAAAAGTGTTAGAATCCTACAGTTATATAACTAGGAAACGAATCTGTTAAACCTGGCAATATGGGACAAGGAAAACGTAACCTTTGTTGAATTGAGTGTCCCTAATGATGTTAGTATAAACAGCTGAGAGGATAAGGTAAGGAAATGCCAAGGTCTTATCTACATGAAAATAAAACTGAAATCCTAGGAAGATTTCCATTATTTTAGTAATTATAGGAGCAACCAAAAGTGAGTGTTCCTAATGATGGAGGTCTGAACAGAGCTGAAAAGGAGAAACAGACCAAATATCAAGGTCTCGTGTATGATATGAAAAGAAATTGGAATCATAGGGAGATATCAATCATACCAGTTATTTTTGGTGCCACAGGGCTTATGAAGAAGAACGTGAAGTCCTACCTAACTAATATTCCTGGTGAACCAAATGCAAAAGAGATCCAGACAATTGCACTTAAGGGAACAACGAGGATACCATAAAGAGCTCTCTGTTGGTTTCAATAAAAAGCAGGGCAATGTTGGCAGCTGGTTTGGCTGCCCCATACCCAGTGTTACAATATTCAAAGGAAGAAAAAAATGAAAGTGAAAACGAATTTCCAAAACTACTCGGCAAATATATCTGGTGGATCAAATACAAGGGAAATGCAAACAATTACACTTAAAGTCGTAAAAAGATTTCTGCTGAATTCTCTAAAATAGCATGTGAATGTCTGGCATCCGGTATGATGATCTATCTCCAGCAAAACAAAAAAGAAAAAAATTTGGGATGGGGGGGCGTTTTAGAATAGTTGGTATTATTCTCATTAGGAATATGTAAAAGGAAAATGCTTCTGCTTTGTTAGCAGTGAGGGCTGTTTCTTGTGGATAACTTTTGTTAATTTTTTGACTTGCATTGTGAATATGCATTTTGTGACATGGACCCCCACCCCCTAATAATGGTCACACATCCAATCAAATAGTTAATATCCTGGTTCACATCAGATGGGTGAGCGCAATTATCAACTATCAAAGGCAGGTGCAGATACAGGTATCAAGCATGGTATTGATCATGCAAGGGTAAGCTTGTTAGCAACTAGAGGCAAATCTTTGTGAAGCATCCTTTGCAGTTCAACCTCGCCAATCAATTTGCTCTTTTCGAGCCTGATATTGTGTTGCAGCCGTAGGTGGAATGAAATATGACCAAGTCTGGTACAGTGAAGATGGCATGAGTGTATCTGGAAATTGTATACCATTCGGAATGTGTCACTGACAAAATGCTGGAACATGGGGAAAAAGTAACCTGTAGGAGTACTAGGTTTCCATGCTTTATGGTGATAAACCTTTCAAGCAATTCGGGCGAACTGTCATGAATACTGATTACTATTCTGACAGTGCCTTGTGCGGTACAAAAAAGCACTTCAATACGCTGCTCAATCGACTATCGAGCCGACTAAGGAAGAGTAAGGGTTCCCATAAAAGTATACAAACACAAGGCCATGCTGGAGATATTTACTGCATGAGTGTATAATGTCATCAATACAATGTAAATGACTTTGGTCAGCCCTGATGATTGAAGAGAAGCTATCTTCCTGCTCTTTCATAAAACGATAGACTAATGACCTTGCTTAGATTACAGAAATATTAACCTTATTGATGTGGTGCTGAAGGCATGTGCTGTACTTAATCTGAAAGGTTCAGAAAGTATGCAACATCTATACATGCCAAACTGGTGATTTTGCCCAGTAAGAGACTATTGACCAACCTTTATTGCACCCTCAAACAGTGCTGGATTATCAGCAACCACTGTGCTTCATTGCTCTTGTGGTTGTCTTACACTCCTTTGACATTTCATGCCGACAGATCATGTTCCTACAGTGGTCTCCTCTGGTGATACTATAGGTCCACACAAGTTTGGGTACAAGCTTTGGTGACTAATTAAAGACTTAGGATGTGAAGACCAGCGTTTGACAGGTATATGGGTTATCCTTACTCTCTTTGACTTCATCATTAATCACGCTTTCCAGGATTATTGGAAGTTGGAAGTTATCCAGGACATAAATGTCTCTGAACTGTTTTTTACTGATGACATCATGTTGCTGGAAGTAAATCAGAGTTGAGTTGCAGGTTGCATTAGAAAGCTGCAGAAGATGTTATTTCACATGGGTATATACGTTAACACATTAAAGACTAAGATTCTGCTCAGACGCCAGGAGACTGCTGTCTCTTAATAGAATTTTGGAGGATGTGAAGTACTTTGTGTACCTTGGGCTCACCGTTGATCCATGCAGGCAGAGAATGGTATAGTGGAAGTAAGTTGGAGTGTTTCTATTTGGCTAACCATGTTCCAACTGCTCTTCAACGTATCAAAGCATCAAAATATCTTTGTCTTGTTGTAGTGATACCTTTGATCTGGGCATCACAATGGGCCCAGAAAGCAAAATTATGAAACTCTTAACACATTGTTACCCAGTTTTGGAATCTTATTTAAATGGCCAAATATGATTCCAAATACTATTTCACAAGATAAAATAAACAAAAATTGTAGCTGCTTATAAAACCTAATTATTTGGATAGGATTTGCTCAATCTATTATACAATATTCTAATAAATTGGTAATTGTACCTAACTATCATTTAGGCTCGGCAGAAGGGTTCCATGCAAAGTGTGGTTGAGTTTTGACCAAAAAAGTTTGATTATATTCAGGCTAGTTTTTAAGCCAAAGTCTTTAAACTTGTCTAGGCCACATCTTCTGGACAATAGAACTGTTTAAGCAGCAGACAAGTATTTTATGTCTAGCGTTAGTTTTTCCAGACAATTTTCCATTTCTTCTGAGAACAAGTACCTTTCTTGAGATCCATTACAAGATACACGCTTACCATGTGCTGTGCTATTATAGAGATATAATCCTGTTTTTTATAGATTGTGTATGAAACTTCTGAATGTGTTACATGCCCATACCATCTGAATTTCCTTTTTCACCGTCGGGTTAGTAGGGTTTTATAGTAATACGTTTCTTGAGTAACATTTCTGCAGACTTTATTGTTGGTATCATGGTCTTTGTATGAGGTGCCAAGGAGTGGTATTTCTACTGTTTGTATCCTCTTTCATAGGTCTGGTTTCAGTATCAATGTCTTGCATGCATAAAGCATGATTAAGATGATTAGCACGTTTAGAAGCTTCACATTGATTCTGAGATGATTCCACCTCTCTGCAAGAGAAAAGGACAATGGGACAGACAAAAGAACTAGGCTAACATCTTTAATTGGACAGGAAAAAGTTTTAGTGTTACTCAGGCACTTTCCCACAACTGCACTGAATGGAACCAGCTGATCCACTGTTCATCCACCCTGAAGCCCACTACGACCCTGATGTGTTACAAGACCAGTAATACGAAACTCTCCTCCACCTATGAATTGGTTCACCCAGTAGATCTGATCCTTCAACCCAAAACTGATCAACAATAAAAACCGTCAATAATAAAATTATGTTTATGTAAGGTGGGTGATAGTGATATTCCTTTGATCTGAATTTGATATATTTTTCTTGGTAAGCCCTTGCCTTGTTTGAAAATCTACCCACTTTTCGTTGGAATTTTCTTTTCTTATTAACCAAATTCTCAAACAATTTTTTGGTATCCTCTGCGTTTCTATCTATTTGAAAACTTTGCAGTATCCTTTCTCTATTTGTTCGATCATCTGGCTGAGTGATACAAAGGATACAATCTGCTCCACTGTGAGATCTTGACTTGAGATGACATTTACCCAAGATGTGTTGAGCCGGTTCTTGCCATAGAGCATACAGTGTTCCGGACGAATGCAGACAACACCTGGTTTGCAGCGGCAAAAATATCCATGAGAAGCCAGTCCCAGGACCAGCAGTGAACATCATAGACCTGCGGGCCAGAGGTAGATTTGAAGTCGCTTTGGTGTGTAACATCTTCCACTGGTCTCTCAGTCTTCGCAAATCTTGAAGTGGTTCTGGGGCTTTTTTTTTTTTTTTTTTTTTTTTTTTTTTTTTTTTCATGGATGAACTCTCCTGTGTTGAAGCTAGTGAATGGTTATTTTAACATGAACAGTCCTGTTTCCAAAGTGCACACATACACCTTCAGTTGTCTGTTCTGCTCAAGTGATAGTAATAATAAAATTGAGTTAATTTTTTTTAATTGAATTAAATAATGAGGGCAAAGTGTTCTACATGTATTTAGTGGGATTTTTCCATTAGTAAACATTAGTTAGCAGTTGTCTTATTTTCATAATGTTTGATCAGCTTCAGAAGAGTTAAGCCATGTTGGAACATGTTCTCTTTGGCATCTGTTCTTACTTGTTACTTGCTCCATCACCACTGTCTTTGAAAATCATTTTAAGAACTTCAGTTTCCACATCACTTAAGCTACTCCCCTTTGATATTTGAATCTTCATCAGAGATTCGAGTCATGCTAACAATTTTGTATTGAACTTTATCATTTTATAACACCGCTGTGATATCCTGTAACAGTTTCTTCTATTTTTTCATCAATGGTAGGAAATGGTATTTCTTTCAAAGTCATAATATGATGATGGGAATTGTGGAAGTTTGCATTAAAATTTGAAAATGAAGAAAGGCAAATGAACATACAAAATTAAAACTCGTCATAACGTAGGGTAATTATGCATAAAAAGTATGAGGACAATACGGAATATTGTAGGATGAATAGTTGCATTTGTAATGGATGTTAAAGGAAAGTTTAGAAAAATGACAGTTTTTTTACAGCAAATTTTTTATCCATCTTTCATTGAGAAAAGTGCTGTCACAAAATGGATTCTATTGAAGGTAAAAGTACTTGGCCCAGATCCCCCCTCCCCCCTCAAAGTATATACTTTGATACATGAATCTTAACACTTTTGGAGATAAGGATTGATTATTCATATTATTTGGATTCTTTGGACTACTGTTCTCATCTTGAGTGTTATTTTCATGCTTTGCTGGTATAACTTCCAGGGGTTACATCAGCTAAAATGTGAAAGTAACATTCAAGATAAGAACAGTAGTCTGGTGAATAAAAAGATTGAGATAATTTGGCAAGTTGACAAAATTCTGTACTTTTTACCCTGATTCCCTAAAATGCAAAAAACAAAATTAGAAATATTGGGCATTTTTTATAATAGCCAACAAATTGAAAAAGTGACAAACAAACAAATATATAACAAATAAGTTACCAAAAGCAAGATAAGTTGCTCTACTACCTACGTGTTTTTTTTTTTTTTTTTAGTTTGAAGCACAAATAAAACAAAATACTGATAAAAAAATGTATCAGTATTTTTTCATTTTAGAGTTTTGAGCGATTATTTAGTCTCCAGATGACCATGTCATGTCGGCCATTTTAATCTTGTTCTAACTTAGCAACTCTGTACTACTTGGGTTTCAAACTCAATGCTTTAAAATAAGTTAAACCACCAAAAACTTATCCAGGTAGGTAGAGGAGTAACTTTGGTTACATTTATTTGTTATAGATTCATTTCTTGACGACTTTATCAGTTTGTTGTCTACTAATAAATGCTCCAAAAACTTTTACCAAAAAAAAAGAGCTATTTTAGTTTTTGATTAAAGTTTAAGGGGAGCTTCTGTCATTTCTCCCTGGCTTATAACCTAATACAAATTATGCAACTCTCCTAGACCTTTTTCTTACAACTTTCCCAGAACTGTGCTCATCCTCTGTCCCATCTCCACTGTGATCTTCTGATCACTTGGTTGTCTCAGTAAAGATAAAAACAAAAGGTAACGAGTTCTCAGATATACCTCCCCATCATACAGTATACTGATACTTGATGGCTGACTGGGATATCAGATACATCTCTATATTCCATGTTTAAAAAGAATGTGTCAGACTTAACTGTTGGTATAGACCACTTAATACTCTCCAATAAATACCAGCAAAAATCTAACAGTCAGCTATGGTTCACCCCAGAATATGCCACTGCCATTGTGCACAGGAATTACTATTTCCATTGCTTTCAATAAACTAGATGTTCTGAAACTAAAGCCACTTTTAGGATTGCCAGCAACCACTGCAAAAGATTAATAAAAAATGCAAGAGTTGTATGCTCGGTCTGTCAAATTTAAAGTAGTTGAGCAGCAGCTTGATTCCCACAAGTTTTGGTAAATGACAAACAGGGTCCTGAACAGAGGCATGTCCTCTATCCTAACTGTCATCAATGGACCTGAGGTAATCTCGTCAGCATCTCATAAGTCTAACTCTTTGCTAAAAACTTTGCAGCAAATTCGACCCCCCCCCATATTTCCTCCTACCATGTTATGCAACATATAAATATATCTACACGATATTGCCAACCTTGATTCCAGTAAAACAACTTGCTCTGATGGCATTCCAATCATAGTACTCAAAAAGCTTCAATCAGAACTAGCTCCCGTACTTACAAAGCTGTTTAAATGTTAAGGAGAAATATTTACCATCACCTTGGAAAACTTCATCAGTCTGTCCCGTATTTAAAAACTCTGGAGATGGGTCATCTGCCTATCAGTAGAAACCAATCAAGCTTGTGTGCATCATGCATAAGTTGATGGAATCTGTGATAGAGAAGTAGTCAACCACCTCGGTAAAAATACCTAATCAGTGATATGTTCTGCTGGATCTACAGCTGATGTGCGAACTCTAATATCACACAGGATTAGTAAATCTCTTGACGGGACTTTATTTCTAGAGTAATTGCTCTTGACATATGAAAGGCTTTTGACAAGGTATGCCATAAAGGTTTTCTTCACAAGATTTCCAGCTATGGAGTAGGTGGAAATGTGCTCTTGCTTAGTAAATCCTTTTTCTCTAATTTTATAAGTGTAGTCATTGATGGGCAGAAATCAGAAGCTCATAGTATCAACGTTGGCATCCTGGGCCCAACTCTCTTCCTGATTTTCATCAATGAGCTCCCAAATCACATTCTTAGGTCATTCATGTAGGAAACTCCACAATCAGTGGCAACACTTCAAAGGCCAACTGATCAAGATATCTGAGTCTGACCTTGAGCATGTAGTGCAATAGGAAAAAAGGCGGCTGGTTAAATTTAATGCATCTAAAACCAAGCTTCTCTCCTTTCATCATCAATGCTCTGATCACCATCTGGCTCCAATTTAAATGAATGGCTCTCTTGGAGAAGTAAAGTATTTTGACAAGGTCCTGGGACTGCCCTTCACTCCTGATCTGAAATGGAATACTTGTATTAAATTGAAGATAGCTGCAAAAATTGTAGGATCATTCTACTGCTCCATGTTACTGCCAATGCAATCGTCTCCCTATATAAGAACCAAGTACTTCCTAGGATGGAGTACTGTTGCAACATCTAGACAGGAGCTGCTCGGAGACCCTATCCTACCTTGACAGTTCAAAATCGGCTTTGGAGCATAGTGATGCCCGGTCTCTCTTCCCTGCAATCTCTTTCTCACAAAAGAGACGTTGCAAGTCTGTCTCTGCTCTATTGTTATTTTCATGACAAGTGCTCATCTGAGTTTCAATCTATTCCCCCCCCCCCAGTCAAACTCTTACAAAAAACACTTATCAAACTAAAATCACTATCAATTTTTCCCTCGCTCTCTGTACCTAAATCTGAATGCAGTTTTCATGAACAAAGCTTCTTTTCTCCAAACTGCCCGCCTGTGGAACTATGTTCCACTGGCCTGCTTTCCAGCTAACTACAACATGGTTGTTTTAAACTCCAATGTAAACAAGTTTCTGTTGAGCTGTCCCCTTACATAATCAAGTTATACCCAATTTTCACCCCCCGAACGATTACTCTACTGTTGTCCAGATGACTTCCATACACTCATTAACTCTTATTTTTGAGTGTCCATCGGGTTTTGAGAAGTGATGACTCGCTAGTAAAAAAAAAAAAAAAAAATGGTATATTAAGCCTTAAAAAAAAAAACAGAAATAGAATCTCCAAAGCTTTTTCTCACATATTTCGTTTATTTTCTTACCAATCTGAATTTCATCAAGCAGATTGTGACCATTAATTGAATGTTTTGGAGCTATTCCTGAACATTCAAACATAATTCCACTTCTAGTATAGACTAGTGGTTCTCAACCGTAATCTATTTTAGAGCATGCAATATGGAAGCGACTTCAATTCTTAAAATATCCAATATATTTGTTCATATTTTATGCAACAAAAACTGACATGATTGAATTATAGATTATTTATTCATGTAGTATGCATTTCATAAACTCATGGTTAATTTCAAATTTATTCATAAAAATTCTAAAACTGCGACAAAAATTGCAAATCAATTTTATCAAAATTATTTGAACACACAAATTTCCACCGTTATGTAAAGTATGTTTATGAACCTTAATGAAATGGCTGGTATTGCAGTTTTTTAGCTAGCAATTCTATCCTGGGCTCTGTTATGACACACCTTGTCTTCCACATTTAATTGATTTTGGTACTTATTTTTAAGGATGAAGTTTGGAGTATGCTGCTTCACATAAGTTGTTTGGAAAAACAATAATTTCCTTATTGTAATTTTGGATATTAACATGAATTTTGCAGAGCTTTTTGCATAAAATTCTCAATCATTGTTATCATAGTGTTGTATATAATATTCACATTGGGCTAAAAATCAATTGGCAACCTCATGGCATTAGTGTCGCGACCCACTAGTTTGGAACTACTGGCATAGACCTTTATTTTTTTTACTCAGAAATTGAAGGTAAATTTCAGAGATATAAATTTGTAAAGGTATGAAACAACTTGATTTTTTGCCTATTTCCATCTGTGGGCATGTAGTTATAAAGAGAGAATTAATTTGCGACGTAATCCTCTCTGCTTGATTAGCACAATTGGATTGACACAACTGAACATCTGGACAATAAACACAAACTGAGTATCACAGAGATATTTGAATATGTTTCCGAATGTTTGAGATGAAGATTGACAATTTGGATTCTTTCGACTAATGTTCTCATCTTGTTTGTTATTCATACAACATTTTTGTCGATGTAACCTCTAACCTTCAGGTGTATGCTGTCAAACTCTGGGATCTGCATGGAATTTCGAATGGAACCCTTTATTTAATCCACATAGCTAGCTTGCTCTCATTCTGTCAACCATGATTGAATAGTAGTCCTAACTAATTCATATAAATTTATAGTGTTACCCGCACTGATAATTGAGCCTTCAACTTCCAGAAGAGTGTAACTTACAACTGAATTTTACCAAATACTTTATTCCTTATACTATGGCTCCTTGTGGAAAGTTAGATTAAAGTTTGATTTCCAATTTTTGTATGATTTTTTATTGTTAGAATTAAATAGTCAACAGTGTTTTTAATTTACAACATATTATTTCTTTGATACTTGAAGTTTGCTGTTTCACAATCTTGTTCATGACTATTCTCCACAAATTTTTATAACAATCCGACATAGTTCAGTGTCGTGACTCGCTTTGTTTTTAAACTGACATTGAACAATTATCATACATAAACATAAATCGTAAATGGGTATACATATTTTGATTTAAAATTTTGGAAAAGAATAGACAAAATATCTTTGAAATTGCATTGAGATGCAAATATTTTATTAAAAATCATTCGATTTTTATTTTTTAAACTTTAATTTAATTTTAGATAGTAATGAACGATATGTCGCATGAAGTATTGTTTTGGGTAATCCCCCCCCCCAACCTATTGGTTCTATTTTTACACCGTTTCAGCAGATTTCTTCATATGGACATCAAGTATGGTTGTGATTGTGCACTTAACCATGCAAACCACATTTGTGATTACAAGCAAAATAATCTGTGAAGAATCCTCTTCAGTTCAACAGAATCTGAAGTTAACTGTTAAAGACAAGTTTTAAATTAGTTTCAAAGTCGGTTTGTTCCTCACATTGTGCAGAGATGGAATAAAGAATGATAGCAAGAATTGTAGTGGTGTCGAGTAATCGAGTTGAACTGTAATGCGTACTGGTGTTCATTTGCTGAAGATATCAAATTAGGTATTCCAAACCATATCTCCATCCAACACTTGCCAGCATGTAAAATAAAGATTAAACTGAATATGGTTAATATATAAAAAAAAAACTTTTAATACGTGAAAATTAATTTTAATCAAAGCAATAATTTAAATCAAAACATTGATGACATGAAAGTGCAACCTTGATTGTACATGATTCATTTCAAGAGCTAACACATTGAATCTTCTAATGATTCATAACACATTGAATCTTCTAATGATTCATAACACATTGAATCTTCTAATGATTCATAACACATTGAATCTTCTAATGATTCATAACACATTGAATCTTCTAATGATTCATAACACATTGAATCTTCTAATGATTCATAACACATTGAATCTTCTAATGATTCATAACACATTGAATCTTCTAATGATTCATAACACATTGAATCTTCTAATGATTCATAACACATTGAATCTTCTAATGATTCATAACACATTGAATCTTCTAATGATTCATAACACATTGAATCTTCTAATGATTCATAACACATTGAATCTTCTAATGATTCATAACACATTGAATCTTCTAATGATTCATAACACATTGAATCTTCTAATGATTCATAACACATTGAATCTTCTAATGATTCATAACACATTGAATCTTCTAATGATTCATAACACATTGAATCTTCTAATGATTCATAACACATTGAATCTTCTAATGATTCATAACACATTGAATCTTCTAATGATTCATAACACATTGAATCTTCTAATGATTCATAACACATTGAATCTTCTAATGATTCATAACACATTAGAGATCAATCTAGATTTTGTTTTTAATAGCAAATCTAAATCTAAAAATATAAAGCCAAATCTATAATAGGACAAAAATTTTTCATTAAAGTTTTCATCTTGCCATTTTTGGAAAAGACAGCTTAATAACCTACAGTAAACCATTATATTAACAAGTGTTCAACAAGGAGATATACCATACAGTGCCGACCAAATTTCAAAAGAATTAACATTTTTTTAAACAAGAAAAAAAAATTGTCACTGAAAATAGTAATAAAGTTTGAAGTAATCTAGAAACCATTATTAATGATTCTAGAGAAAAACTTCTACGTTGATAAAGAGTAAATATTAAATTTTTACAAACGAAATTGCAAGTTGAAATTGAATGCTGTTTTACTACATTTACACATATTCACATTCTCAGCTAGCCTCGTTTGGAATCAAATTAAATTTGAGAAACCCAGGTCAACAAGTGCAACATTTAAAATTTTATATTAATAGTACACATGTTTACAACAAACGTGTAGAATGCGCAATGAGTGATCAAGAGATAAATCAAAATTCTTTTTGTACAATGTTGCGCAATTGTTGATCTTCTGATTTTCGTTTTATTATGTGTGATTGTTGATCTCTAACTCTAAACAAATTTACTCGAGCATGGAAACACAAAGTGAGACTTGTTGATTTTCAAATGTTTTAGTTAGGTAATGGTTGTTCATGGTGGAGGAATAGACCAATCTATTTCTGATTAGTTATTTTTCTAACTTGTCTTAAAATGGTGACGCATGGGCATAGTCTCGGCAACATTCACTTAGATTCTCACTACATTGTCAGATGCATGTCACTTCTTTCGCTTCGTAACTTTGACTAGTAACTCTATTCTGTTCCTGAATACGTGACATATCATTCATCACCTGCATTTTTAGTGTGATTTGTCTGGAGAGCTTGCCCATGACCCCCCCCCCCTCTTTCTATCACACCGGCTACGGATGGGTTTATTTGTTTGCCACCATGTTATTCTGACACTGAAATTCTTACTAGTTAACATAATCTCTATTTACTAGCATAGGGTCCCAATATAAAAGCACAAGATGCTTCACACTCAGAACTCTGATGATTAACTTGACTGAACATGTTGTGCAGTGGAAATGACATTTCAACAAATTGTTCAATCCGTCGTTTTCCTCCAATGACAAATTTACACTTAGTCTGTCAAAAAATATGATTGCAGCACAACCCTGCCAGTGATGAAGTGCAGCAGGTTCCATGTTAACTACAAGATTTCTAGCAAAGATAGATGAGATTCCTGCAGAAGTGTAGAAGGACTTGACAGAGGTATTTGTTGTGTTGATGACTCGTCATCCTTGAAGACTGGAGAGAAGCAATCCTCTTAGAAGTAGGAACCAGAAACTACTCAAATTAATAGATATCAACATTAATGTGGTAGTGAAGGTATTTGCTCTTTCTGAAAAGATTCCAAGAATTCTACACTTTCTGTATGTGCTTCAGTGTTTTTGTCCAACAAGTGGTTGTACTGACCAAATGTTACATTTTCATTGTACCCTTGAACAGTGCTTGATTTCTCAGTTGCCTACAGTTGTGTTTTATCAACTAGGAGGCTGCTGTAACCCCTGTTAATAGAAACTCCTTCTTGTGTACATGCAGACAAGCCTCTCCATCTCATCCAGATACAATTATATTTCAATGAATTGGAAATATTTACGGTAAAGACTCGTATTTGACGGATGTGCATTATCACTAACTCTATCCTACTACATCTTTGCAACTATTTGTAAAAGTGTCCATGAACATTAAGATTTCCTTGCAGTGGATAGAAGCTACAACTCTCAAAACTGTTTGGGTTTCAACTTTGGCTAGACACACAAGTGCTTCAACACAAACTAGAGAGCTGTGACATAATGAAGCAATCTGTGGATGACATTGTGTATCATGATGCATTCATATGATAGATACTGTTCTTTAAACTTGCATGTTTTCCATGTCTGTTAATTTCTTAATAGCATCTGCATTTTAATTATCCCAAGATTTTATGGAAACAGTGATTCTTTTTTATTTGCAGATAGATTTTAAAGACTTTGAAAAAGATGAATCTCTCTGCCAATGCATTAGACATATTAACTATAAAAGACTTGTGATATCACATCTTTCTATCTGCCCCCTTTTCTTCCAAGATGTTCAACAGCCATTTTGCATTAATGATAATGGAATTTTACTTGGCAAAGTCATTCAGAAGAAAAGAAGAAAAAAAATGCTTTTATGAATTTAATTTTTTTTTTTTTTTTTTTAATGCAAATAGCATTACATACTTAAGTGTAAACCGATTTTTCATCAAATCAATTTCACTGGTTATTTCATATGAGCAAGTCTATAGTTATTGCCTGCCTCTTGATGCCAATCATGGATAAATATTAACAATTGAATTTCTTTAGTATTGCACATGCATGATATTAAACTCGGCAATATACGAATTAAGGAAAATACCTCAAGATATTTTTACTTTTATCTATTGTGATTTTTAAAATGTCTTTGTTTATATCTAATGTTCTTACATTATTTTTGCTTAAAATTTTTAAATTTTACGGATTTTTTTTTACAAAATTTTTCTATAAAGATGTTGCATTAATGTTTCATTTTCTAGTTTTAGTTAAATGTTTTCATTTTTTGAGTTACGTGTGTGTATAGGTTTAATATAATTTAATGTAGGGTTCACTCATAAAGTGAATATTATGAACTTAGAACAGAGTTGCTTGGTGTAATGGGTCATATTTGGTTTTATGCAAAGAGCGTGATAATTTTGTGAAACTTCAGATATGATTCCTTATGCCTAATAGCTGTGTTCCAAAATTCATAATCCGTTTATTAGTTTACAAGTGAATCCTGCATATGTACATATAGCTAACTTTATACAGAATATTTAATTAGTTGTAAATAAGTAAAAAATAAAAACTTCGTCCCAAAAGGACATACATGGTAGTCACCACTTATAAAGGTCTGGAAGCCACTCTGGCATAAGGGTTATTGCGTGTACAGTAATCAATGGGATAGTATCATAGTAATCGTTAGTATTGGAGATTTGATAAAAGTGTCTGACTTAAGGGGGTGGTTCATCAGGAATTTGTTTATGTTGGACTTGAAGACCTTCAAGTTGTAGTCAGGTTGGAAATAGGCAAACGGAAGAGAGTTCCATTGGCGTGCACTTCTAAAAAAGAAGCTTTGTTCATGGAATCTACATTTTGGTTTTAACACAGATAAAGAGTGGGTAAAATATTTGACAGTGGTTTCAGCTAGACGGGTGTTTATCGTGAAAGATTGACGAAGGAGGGGGGAGATTGGAGCTCAGACGAGCACTTGCCACCTTGAACTTGAAGATTGTATCGAATCATAAAGTTTGTGACTGGGGCATATCAAAACTTTATTTGTGACACTATCAGTAGAAGAGTCACATGAAGTGAAAAAGCTGTCTTCCTCTAAAGAGAATATATTGAGTACCAAAATGAAAAAATTGATTTCAAAGATAATTTTGGAAAACATGAAAGATGTAGCAAACAGTCTTTTTTTTATCTGGATTTTGTTACTATTTCAAGAATTCAAAATGAGAAAACTTACATATAGATATAAAGCTTTCTGACTTCTGGTCAGTGAATCGTCTTCAATTGTATACTTTGAATGCTTGCTGATATGGCATTTATAGGCACTTCATTCAATTTTTGTGTTAATTACCAGTGGCTTTGAGGTAAGATGCTAGCCTATGAAGTCTAGATTGATTTTGTGATTGGGTTCGAATCTCCCAACCAGTAGTAATTATCATTTCGTACACTGATGATTGTAATCATAAAACACTGTAAATATAAAAATATTATGTAAAAATAATCATAGTTATACAAAAGAGATATAGTGATATAAGCATCACTTAATAAGTCCTGATACTACCAATAAAAAAAAATTCCATGTGATTTTTATAAAATACTAACCTTCAAATAGCATCTCGGCAGAGGCCAATCAGATTAGTTTACAAATTAAGTGAAGTTACCATTGCAAATCTTCAAATCGATGGAAAATTGTAAAATTCTTGTTGATAAAGTTTTCAGATGAAAAAAAAAATACTATTTAAGCAATGTGATGAATTGATAAGTGTTAGTTGAACTCTACTCTTAAAGAATGGTTAAGAGGTTGTATGATTGTACACACAAATGATGCTGAAGATGGCAGTTGTCTTGGAAAACATAAAAAACGGTTTAAATTCGTTTTGGCTGATCATACATAAGTTGCATCAGAAAGCAGATGAAAGATGGTGTATTCACTATTTTTACATGTACATTTCTCAGTAAGGAAGCTGTGTTCAAAGTGCGTGCTCAGTTTATCAAAAACATGTTTTGCAATTATTTGCATGCAACAGAAAGGAGTTTTGACGTCAGTGACAACTGATCAAATATGGACCTACCACTTCATTCGATAGTCAAGTTAGCAGTCATTGAAACTACTTAAAGTGACTGAAGATGCAAACATTAGCAGGCAAAATTTTGGCCTCCTATACAAGATTTTGTTCACTGATTGCCTTTCGAAAGGAAGAACCATGAATCAAATATTATATCGCATTGGTACGTTTGAAGGAAAATCTCACCAAAAACAAATGAAGAGCGAGTGTTTCTTTTTTACTCAGACAATGACCTCTCTTACAAGTCTATGCCAATACTACATGATTTGCACTTCAAATTGCTTTTGCATCCACCCTGTTATTCAGAAAATGCTTCCAGAGAAAGTTTTGGCTTCAATAAAAAAAGTAACATAACAAAAACTGAGGTATATTTTGAAGCCAATGTTCTACAAAAGAAACATCAAATTGTCCGAGAAGCATTGGGATCAGTTTATTGTCCGAGAAGGAGACTGTTGATTAAAGATTTTTTTTTTTTCTCATTTATTAGACCTCAGACTTATTGAGTTGTTGTGTACATTTGTAAGTTGGACGTTTTTGTGTTTAGCTCATTAAGAGCATTAAAACGTAACATGCCCACATTTATCAGCCTGTAAAGCAATTTGTCTTTTTAAGGCTTATTTGAACAAAAACAATATGAACTCCTTCTAGATTTATTCTTTGAAGTCTTCACTCAAATAATTTTGCAAACTTGAACAACGTCCAGTTTGAAGAAATGCGATTAAAAATTGAGCAATCCTTGCTTCACTATAAAGTCTCAATCATGCAAGCCCATTTTTAGGGAATATTTATTTTTCTAGTTATTAAATATGGCAAGTGGGTAATTTTTGCAAAATTTCTATCAGCTTTAAAAAAAAATTTTTTTTTTATGACTGATAGGTCAGATCTTTTTTCCTAAGCCAACTCTCTACACTATTTTGCCAGAATATTGTATCTTGATATCCTCAAAATGTAATTTGATGATTTAATATCAAATTATTTTAGACACCTGTTCTCATCTTTGTTATTCCTAATTATTTTATCCCCACAAAGGCAGAGTTGGTTTTAAATATATGGAAAATCTAGCTTTAAATTTATTTTCAAATCCAAATTTTGTCTCCATGAGCCTTCCTCCATTGTTGTTTTTTTTTTTTTTTTTCTGATCTTGTAAAGAAACCGTTTTTAATGTTCGATAACCATAGTGAGATGTGCTGGTACACGTATACAAATATTGAGATCAAATTTACTCCAAAAGAAGCGTCAGTATATGCTGACTTGACATTCGTGTTTTCTTTTTAAATTATTTTATGTATCTCTTTCATTGATTTTATTTTCATTGAATTCTTTGAATTTGGTTAATTAAAAATAATATTGAGTTCACAATCTTAAAAAGCATTCATATTCTTCTTTTAATCAAAATTCTATGACGCATAATATTTATTACTAGTGATATCGGTGAAATGGATGTGGAAGTGAGATAAAAAAAAAAACCTTTCTGGTTCCATATTCTTACAATATAGATGTTGGCAACTTTGATGTGATGCCTCTTGTAAATACCTGGGTCTAGAAAGAATTAGGGAAACAATGCCAACAACAGAATGAAGCCCTACCCCCATGTCTTTGGATTCGTACAAATCTATATCATCAGTGGAAGATTTCTAGATCTTGAAAAAACATTTTCATTACCCTCAGCATATATGTTATTCGTGGCAATCCAGAGATGCATTTTGAGGGTGCTGACAATGGTCGTTATCATAACTTGATTGGTAGAGAGCATGAGTTGTGCAGCGACGCATCTCTAATCTTGCTTGTTAAACATTGTCACTATCAGACATGATAGAAGGCTCCTGTTGCTCTTGGGATTTGTACACAACTGGCCAACTAGTGGATGGTCTGCAATAAAAAAGAAAACCGGTTTTTATCAAATGGAAATGGAATCATGTTATCTTTTCTCGGGTGACAATTTTATCTTTCCACCCTGTATATGAAAAAATATTTGAAACCATAGACTTATTCACAACAAAAATAATTTCTCCAGTTTTGGAGCAATTTTGATAGACCTTTAGCATCCCTATGTAAAATTATGTTTTTCTGATTTGCACTTGTATGTATCTCTATTCTGCAAACCATTAATAGAGAATAAGGTATCAGCGTGTTTCTACACTTTTTATGTAAAAATCTAAATTTTCCTTTCTTTCGTTCTAGCTGTCCGGCCTCTGTGAAGCTAAGCCACCCGTATCTCGAGCCAAAATGGCTTTACTGACCAAATGTGCAATCAAGGCTATTAAGTTTTATAAGCATGTTGTACAAAGTGTGGAGAAATTCATTCAAAAGGTAAGTAATTTATCATTTATATTTAAGTCGAGTTGTAAATGGTTTTGCATATCATTCAAATTCAATTTGGCTTATTGTGGTAATTTATCCAGATTGCACAATTGGGAGAAATAACTGCTAATTCCTAGAATTTAAAAAATCTAAACTCATTTTAAAGTTTTTTTGTTATTTTTTTTTAAATATGCAATCTGATTAAAAGACCCGATTTTGCTATGAATTTGTGTTCGGTTGAGAAACAAAGTGAAACTTTCACCTAAATGTTAATGCTTGAACTGAGGTTACTCCAAAACATTTGAAATTGGATCGGACATGTAATATATGGAAGGAGCCGGCTCGACCCATCATGGGTGAATGCCTCAAGTCAAATAATACAAATGAGATGTCTTCCTATTAAATAACTAGATTCAACTCTACTTATGGCTATTCTGCCACTATTAATCGATAGACATTTCTTGATGCTTTTCCTCTCCCCAAAATCTCAGATATTATATGCCAACTATCGCAATATAAAATTTTTAATAGATTTGAAGTCTGTGTATTACCAATGCCCTATTCGTAAGCTGATGGAGGCCTATATGAATTTTCTTGGTTACCTTTTGGATTAACAAACTCTGTAGCTGTGTTCCAACGCATTATGCACAATATACTCCAAGAACACAAATTCAAAGCTACCTTTGCCTACATAGATGACATTGTGATCAGAGGAAAAACTTATAAGGAATTGGACAAAAATATGAAAGCATTTGAAAAAGTTGTCGATCGTCTTAATCTGCAATTGAATCGTGAAAAAATGTGTATGTGGTATAATCAAACTCAAGTTTTTAGGGCACCTATTTGAAAATGGAACCATCAGTCCTGATCCAGACACTCACACCACTAAAAGAATTACCACTTCTGAACTGTAGCAAGGCACTCAAACAAGCCTTAGGTCTCTTCATACTATTCACCATGGGTAAAGAATTTCTCCAACCGAATTTCACCTTTGTTAAACATTACACCATTTCCTATTGCTGAAAAACTCAAAAATCAATTTCAGGCAATAAAAGATAAAATTTGTAAGGTTTCAGTTGCAGCCATTGAGGATAAAATTCCATTCACAATAGAAACAGATGCATCTACGACATGTAGAGAATGTTCAGTTTTTCGAGAAGGTCGGGTACCAAATACACTAGGTGTGTCAGAAACTTTGTGAAAAATATTGAATAATTCGACCACCTGTCTTTCCAAGCTTATAACTACTCGAAAAATGTAATTCAACCCCTAATTTTTTTTTTTCCCCCAATTAAAGAGGCAAGAACCAAGCTTTCATTTAAAAAAATAAAAAAAAATACAACATGGTTTTAAAAAAAAAAAAAAAAAGAAAAAGATTTTAAACTTCGGACTTTACAGGTAAATTTCCAAAAAACTTTTTTGTTTTAAATTAGAATATATTATTTATTGATCTTTTATCTTCGATTTGTGATATATAAAACTTTGGCACATAAATTATTTACTTTTTAATAGACATTTCAAAATAGGGGGGGGGGCGTGAATTTAAAAAAAAACCGTTTGTCTAAAATATTATATTCAGTTTATTGAAAAGAGCATAAAATTTCACATTGACTCTGAAAATATCGTAAAAATAGAATCAATAAAAAAATTTTGATAGATTTTTAAAGTTTAAAAATTGAAATATACTGAACTCGTAAAATTCAATTAATTTCATTACTGTTTTTTTTTTTCTTTTTTTTTTTTTTTTAAATAAAAAATATTTCTATTACTTTTTATACAACTTTTAATAGTTTATTTTAGAAGTATAATCCATAAAGAAAATAAACAATCCACTTTTAAAAGAGAAATTACGAGTTATATTTTATTCGCAGTTTCGTGTTAGGGGTGTCAAAAATTCCTACAAAAATTCTGATACACCTACAGATACACTCTCCCTTAGTGGCTGCAAGGAGGCCCAGCTCTCCGCAGAAAGTTTATCTGTCAACACAAGTCTGACCTCCTAATGAAACTGCAACTCCCAATTTTGCCAGCGTTCTTTTCCCTGACAGCCGTCAGTCAACAGGCTCGACAAAAGGCCTTCTACTCCTGCCACCGACTCATCTTTACAAACCTGGGATCTCCTGTCTTCATTGATTATTGTAAATCACCAGGTTCTACCCCATCAAATGGTTCTGAACTAGAGACGACTGATCAACAGGAACCCTCTAAGAATAATGCTGCACCAAATGGTGAATCTTTCTCTTCAGTCAACAAAACGGAGTGTCCAGAAACAGAAGAACAGCAGCAGTCAGACTCTAAGAAAGACGCTTTGAGATTTCTTCCAGAATCAACAAAACGGGGACAAAAGATCATCCGTAACCCGAATTTTAAATAAAAATGTGATGTGTAGTGTTAGTATGTATGTGCCATATTGGAAATTAGCATGTACGTTCATTCTGTTTGCCGTTTGTTTGTTATGCATCCCTACTAGTTGTATTTCATGTTGAATGTAACCTTTTTACTCATTTAAAAAGGTCTTCATTTTTATTACACTGTCATATTTTACTTTGGTCTCCATATAAAAACACCCAAAATTGTTCTTTTTTATGGAAGCTGACAAAAGATGATTATTCGTAACATAAATTACAACACTCTAACCTGACAAGTGAATGATAGAATCTGATAGCAAAAGTTATAAAAATTCCTCCAAGCAATGCGCCTGGATTATGAAATGTAGTTTTTTGCATTTTTAACAATATTAATTTTTTTATAAGCATTCTGGAAATAAGACAATGCGAAGATAAAAAAAGTGTGCAATCTTAGTTCAGTATATTTTTAAGCATTTTTGTTCTTGCCTATTCAATCTGCAAGTTTAGCTATGAAAATACTTTCTGAATTTTGGAGATGAGGATTAATTATTTGTATTTGGATTCTTCGAACTATTATTCTCATGTTGAGTATTATTTTCACTAAGTTTCGTTCGATGCAACCAGCCTTCTTCAGATGTATCTTGTCAAACTGTGAGTGTCACCTGCATTGAGGATCAAACCTTCAACCTCCAGAAGAGCATAACTTAAGACTGAATTTGACCAATTTTGTGATCGCATGGCATAGTGAATAAATTACTTGGTAAAATTTAGGTGTAAGTGGTTGAAGGTTCAATTTTTAGTGTGGATGACATGAAAAATATAATTGCAAAATATTTAGGATTTCTACCTAGTCATAGATGACAGAACATCATCATCATAGCATTTCACTCCATCTTTGGCAATGTCTGAGGCATCTCCCAAGTCCATATAGGAGCATGCTTTGCTTAGGGGATAGTCTGTGAGGATGTGTGTTATAATCTGCACATTGATGGCGTAAGAACACCAAGTGTCCTGTACATAGCCTCACTTGTGCAAGTTGTTTGTGTTTTGGCAACCTTTGCTTGATCCTGGTTGAGTGTTAACCACTCTTTCTGGGGGAGTTTAGAGCCTGCTGGGAGGTCTTCTTTCAGTGTCAGAAGAACCTCGTTGTTACACTTCTTACATGGTGCTATTATATAAAAACTTTATGTATACCTTTACAAAACAAACAATGCTAAATTTTTTTTTTGTCTGAGATGCTGGCTGAAAAAACAGCACCCCAGAGGCAAAAAAAAAAAAAAAATCTCACTTTGTGATTCTAGTGTCACGTCTTCTCGTTGTGGGAGTGCACAATGTTGACAATTCATATCATTTCACCCTTAACATTGAATCTTAATATTTCCTAGCATATTAGAAATTGAGCTAAATTTTTCTTTTCATGTAAATCAGTAAACGAAATCAAAAAAAAAAAAAAAAAACCTCATTTGGACCATGAAAAACAGGCAAAAACAATTTGATAATTGGGTAAAAAATTTCTCAGTATTTCATTCACTAAATTCTATTGTACGCAAATTAAACTGAGCTGCCATTTCCTCCTCTTGTCGATCCTCTTAGAATTCTTTAATGAAAGACTACTTTAAACCCATAAGTTCATCATTCTTGTCCAGAATTTGATTTAACAGAAACACAGAAAAATCTTCATGATGTACATGCTCATCACTGAACGAAAATGTCATATTCCAAAAATTGATCAACTATTTTTACGAGGAAATTCAAATTTTATGAGAAAGCAAAGATGTCTCGCTCCACCATATTTAGTAAAGTGAGACACTTTAAATCAATCTACCAAGACAAAAAAAATCAAAATCAGCCTTGCAAAAGTTAAAATTTATTATTAATCAGAAAAAAATTGTAAATTGATCAAGTATATTTTGATACAAATCTTTTTTTTTTTTTTTTTAACATAATTTTTGGAATATGAGATTTTCATTCTGTGATGGTATACACATCATAAAGACTTTTCTATATTTTTATTTTTTTAATTATGTTGAATGTTGGACAACAATCTTATCTTTCTAAAGATAAGATTATCTTTATATATGTACCCAATTACATATTTACACATGAGTACTGCGGCCACATCTGGGTATGAGCTGCTAAAAACAGCCTATCCTGCCTTGACAAAGTACAAAATAGACTTTGTGGCTTAGTGGAGGCAACCTCTCTCCTACAGAAGAGATGTTGCGAGCCTGTTTTTGTTTTATCGTTATTTCCATGGCAAGTGCTCATCTGAGCTTCAATCTCTGGTCACCGCTCGCCAATCTTTCACGAAAAACACCCGTCTAGCTGAAACCACTGTCAATAATTTTCCCATTCTTTATCTGTGCCTAAATCAAAACGTACATGTACACGCAATAACCCTTATCCCCGAGTGGCTCTCGGGCCTTGATAAGTGGTGACTACCATGTAAAAAAAAAAAAAAAAAATTTGGAAAGTACATTTTATTCGATGCTGAAAATAGTAACATAACTTAATGTATATAAAAAAAAGCTAATAAAAAAGAATTGTGTATTTATAAAAAGAAAAGATTATAAATGTTATATAGATCTAAAGTTTAGCAAAATAACTAAAAATGATAGCAAGTTTTAATTGAAGGAAGCTTCATTCTATTTACCTGTTTTTACACTCTAAACTAAGCTGCCTTGTCATATCTATTGGCATAGTCATCTGAAAATAATTATTTCTATCTAAACTCTGTCTAATATCTGATACGTGGTAATTTTTTTTTTTTTTTTTTAAACTTGATGTGGAATTCCTGATTCACATTTAAATGCTGTCGTATTCTCAGCTCTCTTTGAATTGGTTTTGGGTTCCACACCTTGATTCCTCTCTCGTCTTGTTCTTGGTTGAGGTTGTTGTTTCTCATCTAGTAGAACTACCAGTTGCAGGGCTTTGTTGTGAGTGAAATTGTTGCATTTGCAAGTGGTCTTTCCAGTGGCAACTAGAAATAATTAAATGTTTATCTTTTACTGATGTTTTTTTTTTTTTTTACGACAATCTTCCAAAGCTCATTACTCAGTGAAAAATTTCTTTACTGTCTTTATTTTTTTTTTATAAAATGAGCAAAGTCAAATTATTTAAACAAAAGTTTAATGGAACAAGATACTCTTTTTCTTTTTTTTCTTTGCAATGAAAGCTGTTTAAAAAAAAAAAAACACCTGAAGAAATTCAAATGTTTATACCTTCAAATCTTAACACAAAATTTAGTGCATATTTAGATTACTTTAAAAAAAAAAAAAAAAAAATACAGATGTCCATACTTGTCACGGAATGGAGATGTGATATTCGAAAAACCACATGGGTTTGACCAGTAACTTTTCTATTTGGTAGTAAACAAAAATATTTAGTAATCAAAGGTCAACTACAGATAAATTTATCTGTAGAGCCCCGCAGTTGCAAGGCTGAAATAAGTTTTCAACCCCTTCGACTTAAAAAGTAAACTCCAGATATCATGAATTTTTTCACTGAAGAAATGTAGGCTATTAACTAAATGAATACATCTTCTGGGAGAGGAGGTGCTTATTGATTTTTACTCAGTTCATTTTAGTTCTGCTTCCTATGCTCAACTAACGCATCTTTGAAAAGTTTCTCTCTTTGTCATTTTCTCACCCAGTTGTTACCCCTCTAACTTCTAGTCCCACTCTTGTCTGACCCTATGACCTTGCCAAACAACTTTTTTATCTTTGATATACCGTTAGAGCTGGACTCTAAAACTAACCACTAATCCTAAGTACTTGAATGAACATACATAATTATGAGACCATTTTAAAATTTATTTTTCAATTCTTTTCAGTGCAAGCCAGAATACAAGGTTCCTGGATTATACGTGATTGATTCTATTGTACGGCAATCAAGACATCAATTTGGGGCCGAGAAGGATGTTTTTGCTCCAAGATTCACAAAAAATGTGGTCCTCACATTTCAGAATCTCTTCAAATGTCCACCTGATGAAAAGGTAAGATTCACATTTTGCATCATTGGGGAGAAGTGAAAGATAATCTGCTTATTTTTTAGCACAAAATCAAGGAATCAACTCTTACAAACTGAAAATGCAAGTAAATAATAAACAGAATATTTTCATTGCACAAACTCTTTCTATTCTGAACTACAACGTCCACAAAAAATTTGTTTTCTTTTGGTGTGAGTAAAGGCTGGTTTTACGAAAATTATTGTATAATGTTTTTATCAATGAGCAAGCGACAAACCAAATAGTCTTTTTATACACACATGCATGGGTGCCCATATGGGGTTCGTTCATTCTCTTTATTGTCACTTGTTTTGCTTCACATTCTATGATTGGTCATGATTGTTTTGTCAAGTGGTTCTATATCATTTGTTTAACTAAGATAAATACTTCTCCTTGTGTAGAAATGATGCAAGGAAGATGTTCGTTGAATTCTTCAAGGTTTTATTGAAGAAAATAAACTTGGAAGAGAGAGACTAATACTTTGCTTCTTAAACTTTCTAACAAAATGAGTGGCAGGCAGACTTTGGTAATATTCAGTTTATTTGCATGTCCTGTTCACTTGACTTCCAACGGAGAGACTGAACTGACACTCTTAGTTTTCCCTTTGTCATGTTCTGATTTCGTTTGACTGTTTGATCTCTCCTCCCTCTTTCAATTCCCATCTGTCTCTTAGATACAATTCTGTTTGTAGGTTATTATGACATGCACTAAAAGTAGATACCATTCCTCACATGGACAAGGTTACTTTATATATATATATATATATATATATATATATATATATATATATATATAAATTTCTCTCAAATCTCTGTCCTTGGAGGGGAGACTAAAACTTGCTTCTATGGTTTCAATGATCTGAAATAATAGCATGGGGAGACTTGATTCCAAATATTTCTCATATGTTATATCTCCCCTCTTTTGGAAATACTGGAGATTTCATAATCATACACTATCAAAAAAAGTGTTATAAACTGTGAAATTTACTTTATGTATGAAAACTGAGGAGGGAACATGAGAAATATTTGGAATCCAGTCTCCCCTTGCTGCTATTTCAGATCATTTGAAATCATAGCAAGTTTTAGTCTCTCCTCCATCATTTTTGGGGAAATATCAGATATTTTGTAATTCATATGCAGAACTAGGAAAATAAATAACTATGATTGAAACATTTTCTGGCTGTAAAAAAAAAAAAAAAAAAGTGCCAAAAATAGGCTCTGGATGATGGATGATCCCCTTAATGTGCGACCTTAAGGGCAGATATCACATAGCTCACTACACAATTCAGGTTATTACCTTTCCAATGAGCCTTCATTTGTTAAATTCTGATCAATAGTCGCTGAGATTTAGAACTTATAAAATTGCCAAAATAGGTGGTATCTCATATATATATATATATATACACACACACAGGTAGCCAAATTGAACAATGGAATGCTCATATCTTTTAGTTCTATGGGACGAAACTACATGAAAATTTGCAGGCTTTTTGAAGATTATAATACTACTAGCGTGAGTGCCTGGGTGTTTGGAGGTGTAAAAGAAAAAAGGTTTTGGTAGGTAGGTAGGCTCAAGCCCGAAGCCTTGAGGCGAAGGTGAAAAAAAAAGCATAACTTACCTCAATGCTACAAATGAGAATGGTTGAAATTAAACGATTAAAAAGTTAAGTGACACGTGCGTAAATTTAATGAGGTCAAACATCACACCATAGGAGAACGAAATCCTGCACTTAACCTTGGCTGCAAGCCAGTTTCCCCAAGATGTTGGAAAACCAGCGTGTAAAAGTCGCTCAAATAAAAGATAGACGTGATTTCCTTTTGTAAATTGGAGATATTATAATCTAGAGAGTATATAAAAAGTTCTAAGAATTAGTGACCCCCCCCCCTCCAAAAACCTTTGCCGGACATGCACAAAAACGCACACACTGACACACATTTTCACTTTTATATTATAGATTATATGGTTAAAATTTTATGACAATTGGGTAAAATGAACCTATATTTTCAAACCAATAAAACATGCCCAAATTTGCCTACATTTGTGTATATAGTGTCCTAGCAGTCTAGCTTCAGTTTTGCTGCTTGGGAATGAATTTTCCTTAGAGTTATTTATCTTTTTTGCATGGTTGTCTTCCCTGTGGCCTTGCCAGGCTACTAATTTATATATATATATATATATATATATATATATATATATATATATATATATATATGACTTGACTGACTTTTTTTTTTCTTTTTTTTTTTAAATTATTGTAATAATTTTCTCATTTAAAAAAAATGTCTTGTGGTAAATATTTCTAAATATATAAGTTTTTATAAAGTTTTTCCTTGGCTTTTTGGCTAGGCCCTAAGTTTAATATTTGTTTTGATGCTATGTTGATTCTGTCTTCATTTTGTTAAGAAATCCTAAATCAAGTCAATTTTTTTTCCAATTCAGTGGCCCTTTTTGAGAAGCTGGGTTTCCCTACATTAAAAATCAGCCTTGTGTCTAACTTTGCCCTAGTGAAGAGGTTATTAGAAAAAAACAAATAAAATATTTTTTTTTTTTATTTATCCTTTATGAGTTGACTTCCTCATTTTGTCATCCAGTTTTTTTTTGGGGGGGGGGGATTATCAAGTATTGCTGAATAGTTTCATAAACTGAAATAATATCGGTGGCAAACTTTATTGAAATGTGTTTATTTGGTTTTTAAATAAATAGTAAAATTAATAGGATTTGCTATTTAAAGAATTTTCAAAAAAATCTTAAATATAGCCTTTTAAGGCTATATTTAAGATTTTCTGGAAAATTCTTTAAATTTAAAGAAGTTCTCATCACCTGACAGTTTCTACAATTTTTCACCATGACCTCATAAGGCTTTAACTTTGACTTTAAAAACAAAGATAAGCTACACATTAATTTCAATTCAAATCTGAATTTTGTCAGCCTAACTTAGTTTAATGTTAATTATGAATTCAATTTAAGACTGAATAAATGATTGGTAAAACCTCTTTTCTAATAGATGTAAATTTACTTGATTCCATTCGAATGCTTAGCCATTAATGTTATATTTCAAACTTAAGCCATGTCTCAAATGCATAGACACATCTAAAAAATGTCATTTGAAAGTGTTACAGCCTCTCGGAAATTTGAAGATGCATCATGTACAAAGCCAAAGACTTTTACAGATCCTCCAGTCAGCACTACAGTGAAGAGTTCTTATACCAAGCAAAATCAGAAATCTAGTTTATAAACAAATAGATATGTATTTTTTGGTCCCTCGATTTATCGGAAAGGGACCTATGTTCTCAGTGGTGTCTGAGTGCATCTGTCCGTGTGTCGGTTATTCCAGGTGATTGCCAGATAACCGTGCATTAGTTTTTCCTGAAATTTTGCCACAAATTGTATTTCATTAAGTAGATGTGCATAGTAAATAAATTTTTTTTGTGAAAGTTCCTGTAGTGTCCCCAGGGCTCCAAAGAGGTAAAAAAATGCACGAAAATTGACTGACAAGTTTTGCCTCCTAACTTTTGATCCATCCATAAAATTTTTCTGAAACTTGGCCAAAATGAGTATGAGTGACCCTGGCAAAATTCTGGTTTGCGTCCCCTTGGACATTTAATGCTAAAAATGACCCTTTCTGTGACTCTTTTTTCATATTTCTCAACAAAAGATATGTCTGACTATATACTGGTTTTTCACGATGGTCAACTCAAATATACATGTGTTAAGGCCTGAAACTGCACTGTTATCTATTTACACTGCATCCCGAGGGGCTCAAAAGAGCTAAATAAATGGCCAAAAATGACACTTTTTGCTCTATAGCGTTTGATCCATCCATTAGATTTTTCTGAAACTTGGCCAAAATGTGGAAGCAATTGTTCTTAATATAAATTCAGTATGGGTGACCCTGGCAAAATTCTGGTTCACATCTCTGGGACTTTAAGGGGCTAAAAGAACATGCCTTTTTGGAGCTCTTTTTTCATATTACTCACAAACTTGATATGTATGTTTATATAGTGTTTTTTCCATGGTGCTGAATTCAAATATACATGTCTTAAGGCATGAAACTGCACAGTTTGTCCATTTTTCACTGTGATTCGGGGTCCCCAGGAGCTCGAAAGGGCTCACAAATGCCCCCAAATTGCAAAAAATGAGACTTCTTACCACTTATGCCCCATCCTTTAGATTTTTCTGAAACTTGGCGAAAATGTGAAGGCAACATTGGCCTTTCACACTTCTCACATTCATCATTTCTTCACTATTTTTTTCTGACGTCATCTCGCATGCAGCACCAGAGGGAGACCACGCACGCATGGCTTGTTTTTATTTACAAATGGTACCTGTCTACTTAGGTGAATGACAGACTTGCAGCATTGAATCTTTGCTTGACCAAAACAAAATGCAAACCCCATTAACAAAGTCTCGTATTAAGAATCTCAAGAATCCTAACTGGCAAAAGAGGCACACTCATCTGAACTGCATCTAGTTCTGCCTGCTTTTCAGCATTCAATTCCAACTCCTACTTTTGCTTCTCCTCTGGAGTCTCTTCACGCCTGCCTAACTTTGTCCTTTTGTTTCTGGTCATTGTCCAGCCACTCGGAGGAGACATTCACTGAAGACGACATCCAATTGGTCTCTGGACATTGTTTCTCTAACAAAGCCAATCTCAGGAGATAAATGAGTTTTAACTAATTATTGTGCTGTTGTGTTAAGTGAACACAAGGTGACAGAGGATACTTTTTTCTACAAGTAAACTCTGAATAACAGTATTCGCAACCCAAATAAGATTGTTTTAGTATAGCTAACTCATACTGGCTTCTACAAATGATGAACTTTCTCTAAGTGATCTTATTTCAAGTAACAGCTTGAAGCTGGATACACCACCAGACATGAAGTCTTATTGTGGAATCCAGTAAGACCAAGAGACCGAAAAGAAAGATGTACAATAACATATTTGAATGGTCAATTGTTAAGTGGAAAATTATGTTCTCGACTTCTTTACTAACTTATCAGTGTTTTAGGGGTAAAAAAGAACTTTAATGGAATATTTGAATATCTATGTATCTCATATAGAAATCAAATGTTAGCCCCAGGAAGTTGGGGGGGGTTGTTGACACTTAATTTCTGAGAATTTTAGCTGAAGTAAAATAAAAAAAAAAATAAATAAAAAAATGGTATCTGAATGAACAAACGATATTCTAACATTTCAGTTTTTGTTTTGTTCTGTGATCGCATTTTGTGACGAAAGCGTAATTGATGGAAAAAGCGTTGTCTTTTGGATGTACTCACATAAAAAAGTTTGGAATATGTGAACTAAATTCTGGAAGAGAGAATGTTTTGTATGGTTTGAAAATTTTTGAAATGAGGATTAATAATTTCTATTTGGACTTCTGTTCTCATCTTGTATGTTATTCTCACAATGTTTCGACTGATGTAATCTCTGACCTTCCTCAGGTCCATCTTAGTGAATCTGTATGGAATTTCAAATGGAATTCTTTATTTAATTCACTGGTGTAGTTTGTTCTCGTTCTGTCGGTCATGTCTGTTCTGTGTACTAAAGATTTACCACATATATAAAATGAAATTTTTTTTTTTTTTTTTTTTTTTTTTTTGAGATAGTCCTCTACATTCGTTTTGACGTTACTTTTGTAATGAAATCCATTGATTAAAAGTTTCTTTAGAATTTGCCTTATTAAAAAAAATTTTTTTTGTAGAGCAAAGTCGTCCGTGTACTGAACCTGTGGCAGAAAAATGCAGTTTTTCCAGTAGAAGTTATTCAGCCTCTTTTGGATCTTGCGGCAGAACCAACCAGCACAGAATTGATAGCCTCTGGTATGTGTATATATATATATATATATATATATATATAAACAGATATGAACTTGTGAGATTTAAGTTGCTTTGCTATAGTTTAAATAATTGTGTAGTCTTGCCTAGATCTAGGTAACTTTTTTTCGATCATAACTGAAAAATCAAAATCAACGAGGGAATAGCTCTTATTTTTAATAGAAAAATATAAAGAAGTGTTTTCTATTATAACAAATTTTAATTTTTTCCTTACAAATTAACTTTACTGCATCTTAGGTAATGTCTGATAGGAACAGCTAACGCATGTAAGATTAAAAAGAATTTTTTTTTCTATGTTAGCGTTGTTTAAATTTGATCCAAATCTGTGATTTTAGAAAGCCAGTACAAGACAGGATTTAAAAAAAAAAAAAATAGTTTATGATCAAATTTTCGATGATATAACACGTTTAGCAGTAGAATCACTTTTTTTTTTCTTTTTCATTTCTTGTGGCATGTAGTCACCAGAAAGTAAAGTCCATATGTTGTTTGAACAGTAAGATTTTCAAACGAATTTTATTTCTAAAGATGTTATATCACCAAAAAATTGAAAATAAACTTTTCTTTTTAAATAAAAACTTTGCATTGTACTGGTTTTCTATAAGTTCAGTTGTCATCATAATTAAATTTTAAACCCCCTCTTCTCCATTCGAGTGAAAAAAAATATATATGGGGGCATTACTGTTGGAATACTTCTCGTATATAAAACAAAAATTAAAAAAAAAAAAAACTGATTGTCTAAATGAATCCATGTCAAACTATATTTCATATCAACTGAATTTTCAACTTTTTTTTTTTTTCTCTCTTTCAGCCCAACGAGCAGTCACTGGTATCATGTCAAGCAACCAAAAGACTAGCAACTCTGCCACTCAGCCGTCTGGAGAGAATGATTCTTCAAGCCAAGCAAGGCATGAAAAAGAAGCCCCTTCAGCTAACAGTGTCTTAGAAGCACAAAATGACATGTTGGAAACGGTCAAGCAACTACTGCAACAAACTCAAAAGGTCGGCTTACCCTTCAAATATTTTCTCAACATTAAGCAACGTATTTACTACTAGCAGGATTATTTGGTGTTGCCCCCTCCCCCCTCATTTCTAAATTGAAATTCTCGATGTTCATTTACATCATTGATCTTGTAAATCAACACATTCTATGTGAAGACGTTACATCTTGCGTGTCATGGCGAAATTAGTATAAATTCCAAAAATTATGAAAAATGCTCCAATGGATGATATGCTAGAAGTAATTTAAATAAAAAATATCAGCCACAATTACATTCCCAAATAGTGCGTTTAAAGATGGCTTACCTTTATTTAAATCGAGGGTTATCTCCCTTGTTTGTTGTACTGAATTGGTTGTACAACTCGATAATTCAATAAATTTTATTTTTACTTATAATAATTTTTCTACTCAATAATTTTTCATGATCTTTGGAATTTATACTTCTTTAACCATGACGGTTAAATATGTACTGTTTTCAACTCAAATATGTTGGTTTAACCATATTTGATTTAGTCTCCTATCTGATGTTGGATGACTTCCAAACCTTGCACAATTTCAGATTTCTAACCTCGAGTTATGCTCTGTATATAAATATTTACTTGCATAAAATAAAATGGCAATCTTATAACACTTTAGTAAGGATTGTTTTAATTAATAAGCATAAGTATCTTTTTTATATATATATATTATATGGAAAAATGCGCGCATGAAAAGTAATATTCTTAAGATTTTATTAAACCTAGAAAAGTAAAGGACAAGAAATTCAACCTGGAAAAGTAAAGAACAAGATATTCTAGTAAAGTAAAAAATAAGAATTTTTTAAACTTAAAATATTGCAGCTAAAAATAAAATTTGAATATTGATAAATATTTTATTTATTATTTGCATATGTTGTTGTGTATTGTTGAGTTAGAAAGGGTGTCAGTCGCTGGATTGAACTTATTTCCCCCCTATTATTTGCATATATTTATGCAGTGAAAATTGTTTGAATAAAATTAATTCATTAGTTAGTTAGTTAGTAGATGGAATTAATAATTTTATAATTTACATAAAAATTAATAATTTTATTATATCATAATTAGGATCATTTAATTCATTTTTTAGCTGCAATATTTTAAGTCTAAAAAATTCTTATTTTTTACTTTACTAGAATATCTTGTTCTTTACTTTTCCAGGTTGAATTTCTTGTCCTTTACTTTTCCAGGTTTAATAAAATCTTAAGAATATTACTTTTCATGCGCGCATTTTTCCATATAATCCATGATTTTTCCAGGCATTGCTATTGTATTAATATATAAATTTATAATATTTATTAATGATTGTCAAAAAAAATTAGCTCTCAAACCCACATTTATGCAATATTTATCATTCAATCACAGTATTTCCGAGCCAGGGTCTCTACCGAGACTGCAGTTCATGAATTCGTGATCTGTATAGAGCGTAAACTAACAAAAAAGAAGATGGCACTCGGTGTCTTTTTAGATATTGTTGGAGCTTTTGACAACATACCCTTCAGTAGTATGTTCAAGTTGCTACGAGAACTCAATGTGCCACCAGTACTCATCCGATGGATTGAGTATATGGTGAGGCACAGAACAGTTCAAGTAGAACTACTGAGGGCAACTGTTAAAAGGGAAGTAGTTAAATGAACCCCCAAAGTGGGATTTTATCACCTTTACTATGGAACTGTATGCTGAATCCTCTTTTAAAGTTCGGTTTTTTAATTATAAAAAAAAACGATACACGGGATTGAACCTAAAATCTTTCCACCAACCCCCGGTACTCTAACCGTTACGCTAACATGTCATATTGGCAAAATCGCAGTAAAAAATATTTATATACAAAAAAAAGTTATGCAAAATAAAAAAAGCGTTAGTCACTTATGTACGTACTCTCCTGTTTGTGAGCCCACATATTTTGTTGTAACTTTTTTCTACTGAACCAATTTTCGAAATTTTTTTTTCAAAATGTAGCTAATGAGGTGTTCTATCCAACTATATAACCTGTTTGAAATTTGGTTGCGAACGGAATTAGTGGTGGGGGTTTGAATGTGTCTCGATTCATTCAATTTCGGACTTAAGCATATATTCAACCACTACCGTGGTTGAATGATATATATATATATATATATATATATATATTAAAATAAATTTTTTAATATTTATTTTTATCTTTTTTAGCTATTGTCAGATTAAAATAATGAAACCATTGTGCTCCATGCTGAGGTGCATCACAGCTCAAATGTGAACGTATAGTATGTAGCCTATTCTACAATTGCCAGGGAAATGGACAGGGTATGAGTCACTGTATACAAGTGTGTATAGAGGAGGGGCATCAAGTGTAGTTTTGGCAAATTTTGGGAAGCATGAGGTTTTGAAGAATGGGGTATAGACAACAAACTGCAAAAGTGATCAAGAAACGAATATATAACAAATTTTATCAAAGCAAGTTAAATTACTCTTCTACCTACTTGGATAAGGTTTTTGCATTTTAACTTATCGTAACGTGTTTATTTACTTCAAAACACAAGTAATGCCAAGTTATATTGGTAGAAATCCACTAATAAATGTCAGTGACATTTCTTGGAAGATTTCTCTCAGTATTTTATTTTTGAATTTTAAATGATTATCAAGAGTCTGAAGATGACCACCTCATGTTTGCCATTTTGTTATCGTTCTAACTTCAGCATTCTGCACTATTTGTGATCCAAAATAAATAAACACTCTAAAATAAGTTAAAACACAATTTATTCAGATAGGTAGAAGAGTAACTTCTCTCGCCTTTAATAACATTTGTTATTTGTTTTTTGACCCTTGTTTTTGTCTGTTTATAAAAATAATTGCCCAAAGAATGCAGTGTTTTAGCAGCCAACAACTTATACATGCAGTTTGTAGTATATTTTTTTGTAGCTCTGGAAAATGTTTATGAAAGTCATTTGTCTTGTTTTCTTATTTAGTGTGCTAGACACATGGTGATCAAAGAGTCTCGAAGTTTGTAGTAAAATGTTTAATAGTTTTGTTGTCTTAATCAATTGCTAAGCATAAGAGCATTAATGAATCCAACAACATATGGAAATAACAAGCCATTCAAAAAATGGAAAGTGTTTGGAGAGGAAAGATATTCGTTTGATATGTTTTGCGTAAATGAATTCTGTTAACTTATAAATCTGAAGAAAGGATTCAAATTTGTGTCTAGAATGAGATGTCCTTGTGTTTTGAATTTTTGAGATGAAGATTGATTATTCATATTATTTGGACTACTGTTCTCATCTTGAATGTTATTTTCATAATAATTGTACTTCAAGTATCACCTACACTGAGGATTGAACCTTAAATCTCCAGAAGAGTGTAACTTACAACTAAATTTTACTAAGTGTGGGTGACAACTCAAAATACAATTGAAAATGACTTCTATCCAGTCATTGCTGATAAAAAGAATGTTATCCTCATCAATTAAAGGGTTCCATGCAGATTTACGAGTTCGACAAGATATATCTGAAGGTCAAGGGTTACATCAACCAAAACTTAGAAAATATCCCTCAAGATGAGAACAGTAGTCCTAAGAATCCAAATAATATGAAGCTGTCTTTAGTTGTTGTGGCTTCCTAAAAAGGATCCATATTCTTATGCAAAGTTTTGAATCCTCTCTTGCCACTTTCATTTTTCTTTTTGTGCGTTTTCTGTTTCAACCCCCGTAGATAGTTATTTTGTTATAAATGTGTATAATTTTTTACTAACTTTGACTTTTTTTTCTATTGGATGTTTTCTTTTGCAACAGCAGCCAACAAGTCTAAGTGCACAACAACAACAGCTTCAACAATTGCAGCTTCTTCAACAACAATTGTTACAACAGACGGAACTGATGCAGCAACCTGCACAACAACAGCAGGCGGCTGCGATCATCGACAGTAACCTTCTTTCTCAGATCCAAACGCTGACCAATCAATTGCTCAACAATCAGATAAAAACCTCCAATTCCAAACCGCCTGAACCTGGATTTAATAAGGTTAATTAAATTCTCTTCACTCTTGTTAAAATCATTTTTTTTATTCTCTTTTAGAACTCTTTTGCCTCTTTCTGCACATCATGTTTTTGTAGGGAATTCAAAGCTATGTGCACTTAAAATATTAGAACCAATTAGCACATGGGTGAAGTTCTTCAAACTGACTATACAAATGATTTCTACACATTAAGTCTACATGTAAGTCTTTTTTAATTCTTTACTAGGAATCTATGCTTATCACGGTTCAAGGGTTACTCTAGAATAAGGGTAATGAGTGTCTGATAGATGGCAAGACAACACTGTGATGATTTAGTAATAGTGGAATTTTAGGATTGAATTATATAAGAATTTGTTTACATTAGATTTGAAAATGGCTGTTATAATCAGCTGAGACATTGTGTTCATCAAAAGGATAGTTCTAGGATAGAAATTATGCTCATGGAACTTCTGATAGAGAGTAATGGAAATTATTGACAATTGTTATAGCTAGACAAAATTATTTTTAGTTATGGAATTGAGTTATGTTTGAAAAATATTGCAGTTAAATTTTTCTAATTAGTTGTAATTTGTAATTAACTGAACATGTTGCTCATCTCTTAGCTGCCTATGCCCGTTCTCATTTTATTTTGCTTAAGCCATCCTAATAGGTTTTAATGTCTGTGAGTATTAAGAGAAAGAGTGACTCTGTTTACAGCTAATGTACATAGTGTATTTATACATACCAAAACATGTATGTAAATTAGAAAGCAAAATGATAGGATTTTTTACTTTTATATCATCCATAAAAATATGAAAGTAAAGAAACTTAGGTGCAAATCCAGTTTAACCTTAAAAAAAAAAAAAAAAATACAGAAAAATCTTTGAAGTACCTACTCGTTATGGAACAAAGGTATCATATACCAAAATTCACATAAATTGATCAGGTAGTTTTATTTATAACAAAGAAAATAACATTTTTTAGGGTAAGCAAAATAGGACTGTCTAGTGTTGCCATCTTGAAAAAACAAGAGCAGAGAACTTTATAATAATTAAAACTTGTGAGATCAGCCTTGTAATGCTAATGATTTCACATTAATCACTTAAAATCATTTAAAAAAATTTTCTTAGTTAAAAAAGACCTATTTGATCAGTTTGTGATTTTTGGAATATGACATATTCATTTTGTGACAGGTGTGTACATCATAAAGATTTTTCTGCATTTTAGCTTTTGTTTTTATTTAGGTTGAACTATGGTCTTGCACCGAAACTTATTTGTAATTAAGCAAGAATTTGTTAAAATATGTCACCATATATGGAATAAATAATTTTAGTGCACTTCAGCTAGTAGTACATAAATGTTAAGCCTTGTAAATAGTTTAACTTATTTTTAGCTTTAGTGAAAATGTTTATAAAGTTAAAATCGGTAAATTTCTTTAATCTGTGTTTTTTTTTTTTTTTTTTTAACTAATATTCTACTTGATGTCTATATTTAAAAATGTCATATAGTTTTCAAAATATTGTTTTTGTCATGGAATAGTCTAAGCTTGAAGATTCCATGAGAGAAACACAAGCGCTTTATTTAATTTTTTATTTATTTTTTTTATTTTAATACTAATTTATACTGTCATAATTCTGTATTGAGCATTGTTGAAATAAATGCAGAAAAAAGAAATTTACTCACTATATTATGTGGTAATAGAATTATATAAAATGTTAAAATAATTCAAATAGGAAGTGAACCACATCAGAAGCAACATCTGTTGACATTAAAACATGAAACCTAATGTAATGTTAGCTATATGGCATAAAGCCACTAGAAATGTTTTATGGAAATCGCTGCAGACAAGGTATGAAACCACTAGAATTTTTTATGGAAATCGCTCCAGACAAGGCATGCAGCCACTTGAAATGTCTGATGGAATCATTTACTTTTAAAGATATGAAGTAGGCTTTTGAATCTGGGTCCATGTTAAGCAATGCATTTTATTAATCATTTTTTTTTTTTATCTTGGAGATATAACTGACTCTGAATAGTAGTCAATTAGGATGTTAAAATGGACAGTTCGCAAGTCTCTTCAAATGCAAACATGTGGCTCATGTGATGCTGGTATGAGAAATAGTGTATAAGAATAATATAGAATGTAATGCTAGAAGAAATATAATTTTTTTTCTCGTCTTCTCCAGAAATTATCAAGTTGCAATTAACAATTATAACTTTGTTATTCTAGTTAGCTATGTAAAAAATATTGTTGAAAAATTATAAATTGTCTAAAGATGTTTCTACTATTGTTTCTGGATTTTTTTTTTTTTTTTTTTTTTTTTTTTTTTAGATGAGGATTTATTGCATGTATTTGGATTCTTCAGACTATTGTTCTCGTCTCCGGGGGGCTGGGGGGGGGGGGGATAGCATACTCTCGTTCCATCAGCTATGTCTAGGTAAAAAGGTAAAAATCCTAAGTAATATGCAGTTGAATTTTGAGTGTAGTCTGCACTGAAGATTGCACCTTCAACCTTCTGAAGAGTGTAATGCACAACCTAATTTTACATAGTACTTTATCTATTGTGCAGGGATTCGTGGCGTAATGGATAAAGTACTTGGTTATTGAGTTGTAAGTTATGCTCTACTGGAAGATGAAGGCTCTGTGTGGCAACACTCAAAATACAATTGCAAATTACTTATGACTTCTATCCAGTTATGGCTGACAATGTTAGAGCATGCTACCCCAGTCGATTAGATAAAGGTTTCTGTTTGAAATTTTGTGCAGACTCCCAAGTTTGATATGATACACCTGAAGGTCAGAGGTTACATTGACCAAAATGTTGGGAAAATAACACTAAAGATGAGAACAGTAGTTGGAAGAATATAAATAATCTTCATTAATTTAAAAAGAATCAAAGATGTCTTTGTCAAGAGATAATTTATGTCGAGGTAAAATGTATTTAACTTCTACAGTCGTCTGATCCAATGTATTGGATACCTTTTTAATATGCTTGTAAATAGTAAATTTGATGTCCTGCAAGTCTGGTAGTCGTACTGTCCTGTTTATCGAACATATTTCAAACACAGATGATCTTAAGGAAGTTGAATAAAGTTTTTCAATGAAAATCATATTTCTAAGATGACTGAAGGAGTTAAATCAGTAATTCATGGACATTTAAAAAATTAAAATTTATTTTTATTTTAAATTTGAAATTGTTTCATTCTTTTTTTTTTTTAACTTCTTTCTAGAAGTTACTGGATTTTGATTATGGTGAGAGTGATGACGATGATGAAAAGCACGACGAAACTAATGAAATTATACCCGGGTAAGACCGCTTTTTATATATATGAGTTTAACAAAATTATTGCTGTATAATGCAGATACCTTACTAGTTAAATTATAACTTACCCCCCCCCCCCCAAAAAAAAAGGCTGTCTCAATGTTTCTTAAACTGATTTTAGAAATATTTTCCTTTCTTATTTTATGTCTCTTTGAGAGGATTTCCCTTTTTAAACTGTTTTTTTTCAATTCAATCATTAAAAAGCTTAGTTTTTGAAAAAAATCCAATGTAACCATACAGATCAAATCTATTAAATTGTTAAATGTCTTATTTGATACTTCCCAAAAATGATCTGTTAATTCTTTTTTAAATCTGCCATAGTTATAAAAAATATCCTATTAATTAATTTGAATGTTCACTTAAATTCTTTAGTAAAGTAGTTAATCCTAATCTTTTAATTTTATTTTGTTACTCTTTTTATATCTTCCAATCTGTTACATTTCATTTTCCATATGTGGACATTTGGATTTCCTAATTGTAATACCTCAAACATGTATTCCATCTGCCTTTTATACAATAAAAACTTATTAACTTTAAGTTTATAATGAAAACCAACTCTCAATTTTTGTCCCAACTCAAACCAGATATATTGTTACTGAGACCTGGTTATGGGGGAGGTGTCACGCTAAGTGGTGAACTGTGCAGAAAGATATTTATTTCAATTTTTGCATGTTGATTGATGCAGTCGGGGATGGAATTCTGAATAAAAGTGGTTCAAGGAAAGAATCTATTAGAGTAGAAGGTTTTCCATGCATAGAAATTTAAAATATTTGTATCGTAAAACTGAGAAAGGTACGTTTTTTGCGGCAGTTAACACCCCTATATCTATGATAGTGTGGATTTGTCTGGCAATATGAAAACCAGACATTTCTGCCATCGAGCAGAGAGCACACATGTAATTTAACCGCTTGCAGTGAACGCCAGGACTCTTTCACCTTAATATGGTGACCTCCTAAACAGGACCAGAACAGTACATTTCTGTGGTAATTACTGGTATATCTAAGTGTGCAAAATCAGGCATGTTGGTTGCCATTTTGGAAAAGAAAGAGGAAAGGTTACTGGTTCAGTGGATGGTTTTGTATTCTTGGAGTTGTTGTTTTCATCATGGTTTTGTATGTGTGGATAAAAATTTGGTTGACAAAGGGAGGTAACTCTAATAAAGTTTGTCAACCAAATTTTTTTTTTTCACACATACAAAACCATGGTGAAAAAGACAAAAACAACTCCAAGAATAGGTAATCATCTATGGAGCCAGTAACTTTTCTCCTTTCTTTTCCAAAATGGTGACCAACATGCGCTTGACAATGGTCGAAGGCTCCATCGACTGAAATTTTGCACAAATAACACTCAAGATGAGAACAATAGTCTAATCAAAACAAGTGATAGAAACAATTAGCCCTCATCTAAAATATTAAAAACTTTTAGTACTTGTTTTTTTTTTTACATAGGCGTCACCATTTATGGTAATAAGTATGGTAGTACTTATTAATTTATCTCCTTTCGGTCACTTTTATATTTTAAATAAATACAATGGATACTATTTTCATAGAAATGTTTAAAAATTCGTTTTTGCTGCATGTTTTTTTTTTTTTGTTTTTTTTCATCCCCTAAAAAAAACCTAAATTTTTGGCATTATCCAAAAAAAATATCAGCTTTATCAAAACATTTGTTGATTCCGTGGAATTTCAAATCTTCAATTTATTTTTCGTTCATGGATATTTCTCATTTCTTAGAATTTCCATGGGTCCTGCTAGTGTTTGAGTTTTAAAAAATTGTAGGTGACATTCTGTTAGATATATTCTAAGAATGTCCTGAAAATGAAGATTGTGGATGCTTATGTATTGTATGTAATCTGAAGACATAACTTTGGAAAACTTATTAGCCATTTAATTATTGATTTCACATAGTAATTAATATTAAATCAGACAGTGCAATACAAAAAAGTGATTGTAAGTAGATTTCTATTATGGTTCTGAATTTTTGAGATGAGGATTATTTGGATTCTTTGAACTGCTGTTCTCATCTTATTTTCACGTTTCATTTGATTTAACCTTTGACCTTCTTCAGGTGTATCTTGTTGAACTCTAGAATCTGCACAAAATTCTGAATGGAACCCTTGATTTAATCCATAGGGTAGCTTGCTCTCATTCTCTCAGCCATGTCTGAGTACTACACCATGGTCCTTGAATAAAGTGTTTGTTAAAATTCAGTTGTGAGTTACGTTCTTCTGGGGGTGAAGGTTCAATCCTCAATGCAGACGACACTTAAAATATAATTGCAAATTATTTAAGACTTCTACCCAATCATGGTTGACGAAATGAGAACAAGCAACCCTCATGGATTAAATAAAAAGTTTCGTTAGAAATTCTGTGCAAATTCCATTATGAGGTTACATCAACTGAAATGTGAAAGTAACACTCAATATTAGAACAGTAGTCTGAAGAATCCAAATATGAATAAATTTCGACTGCATTTCTTGTAGTTTTTTAGTTAAAATATGCAGACTTTTGACTGGATGGTGAGTGGGGGGTTGTTACTCCGATTTCCATCCTTAATTAGTTAGCAAAGATTGGCTAAAGTCTCACAATTGCAAAAGTTGAACAAAACTAAAAATGTAATTTTTTTAAAACATGAGAATTTTATATGTACCTTTTTGTTTATACCAGTTAATAAAATAATGAAAAATCTAAAATTTATTTTTGCTGAAAATGCTTTTAATTTTTCAAACTTGAAAACTTTATAAAAAAAAAAAAAAAAATGGTATATGTAAATTAATTTGCCAAATATTTTTCGCCTGTTATGTTTTAAGGTTAGTCATATTCCAAAATTACGAAAATTGATCAGTTTTTTTTATATAGAAAATCATGTTTTTAGTGATCATAGCCATTATAAGGCTGATATTTTAGATCTGTAATTCAAATTTAGTTGTCTCTTTTTTAAATATGACGATCATGACATTATTTTATTTCTTTCTTTTTTTTTTTTTAAGAAATGTCCAAAATATTTTAAATGATCCCACCATCATGCAGCAGATTCATCAAATGTCACAAACCATCAAAAAGACAGAGCAGCTAAAAAATGAACTCAACATACAAGAACAACTTCGACAGCAACTTTTAAAGCAGCAAGAACAGGAATTTAATCAACAAATTAGTCAGGTGAGTCGCACAATATTTATAATTTTATTACATTTGTAGTCGACACGACAAATCATGTTTGTTATGGGTGATTATTACACAGCTTCAATTTATAGTATCGTGTGTACGTGTTATTACATTTGCGTAAAATTTACCATTTTAAATATGTTATAGAAGTATTTTTATTTTTTATTATTGCTGTTTCACCCCAAACAAGGGCCACTTAGTCACAAGTAGCTACTATTTGGGATCAGATTTGCAGGGATACTATCTAGGGAGTTGGGCAACAATATGTCTGTTCACATTACACCTTAATTTCTGCGTATCAGTACAGTCAGAGAAGCAGGGGCCCTGGAGGGAATTCCAAAGTGCAGCAGTTTGAGGGGAAAAGGCTATTCGAGTAGAAGGCTTTACAGCATCTAGGGATCTCTACGGTGTAGGAGTGGGATTTTACTTCTTGGGAGGTTGGGACACTACTAGTCTCTCGAACACTGCTAACCACGTCTGCTTCGTTGATATGCAAATTGATGCATATGAAACTATAGTTTCTTCCACTAGCTGTTGTGGATTTTGTTTCAGGAGCTCATGTCCTAGTCGTTTTGCTGTACTATGTGTTCTGGAGCTTACTGGTAGTTTCAACGTTAAATCTAGTGGCACTAGCTTATGATCATGGCATCCGCATACAATGATGAATGAAATCTGTACAATAGGGAAAAATAATTAGTATAAGAAGAACCTTTCACATTAGAAAATCTGGTAAATAGTTTAGCTAGTCGAAAATAACCAAATGCCCCCCCCCCAAAAAAAACATACACACTTTATTTAAAAAAAAAAAAAATCTCTTTAGAAAAGACAAAGGTTGGTCCACAACTTTGATGAAATCGCAAATTTGTCACCTAATTGGAGTCTAGAATGGAGATTATCAACCAAAAGTGAATGTTTACAAAAAAAAAAAAAAAACTGCAGAGGGACAAAAAATAAGAAAAAAGGAGCTTTATGATACAATACATACACGAGCCAAGCTAAAAAAAAAAAAAAGTGGAAAGTAAAGGAACTAACCTACTATAGTCTTAACGAATTCAAAAAAGATCAGTGTTTGTTTCACCTGCCCAATATTCTTTGTCTCGTGCATGTCTAAATATCACTCAAAATTAGTTCCATTCAAATGACACAAACACAAAACTTTCATCCATTTTTCGTTGAAAGTACAGCAAGTTATAATTAAATGCAAGAGACATCTGAAAAGTGAATAATACACCTGTAGATGATTGGAGGACACATCAATTAAAACGTTAATGTTTAGGAGGTTGATGGACTGAAAAAATTTAACAATGTAACCCCCACTCCACTTCCCACCCATTCCATAAAAAAGTAAATTTCATTTATAAAAATAAAATGTTAAAAATTTTTTTTTTTTTTTTTTTTTTTACATACTACAGTTAAATTTGGTACATTATTATCTAAATATTAATTTACTTGTCTGTACGTCCAGTGTCACAAAAAAAAACATCATTATGGCAACCATCAATTAATGAGAAACGAATTACCTCCCTTTATAGTCACTCTTTATCAAATGATTAAAACCATTTCCTCTCTCAAAATTTTCAACAACAAAAAAAATGGTTGTCTGTTTAGTTTCAAATTGGCTATTTTATCTTATAATTTATAAAAAGTCATGTTAAGCTTTAAGTTTTTATTATATTTTATTTTCAAAATTTAATTTAAATTTGTAAGTTATATAAAAAAAAAAAATGGGAGGGGGATTTGCCTGGGCGTAAAATACACTTAAAAATGATATTTTATTTTGTCCAGATTTCGTATATTATAGTCATGATTTCAAAAGTCAAAAGAATTTGGGTGCTATCAGCTAGAACCGAAATCAAAATTGTAGCATCCAAAGCTGGTGATGTTACTACAGTACCAACGTGACGCGCATGTGAACTGATTAAAAATGAAAAATGGACTTTTATTTTCAATTTTTACTCATTTTTGACCTTTTTAAAAACTATTTTAACTGGCTACAGACACATAAAAAGACAGTCCCATAAAAAATTCAATCATTTGAGGCCCCTAGCACCACTCTACGACTTTTAGTCTGTTTTAAAAGTATTTTAATGGTAGATGCTCTGGCAAACTACAAGCCCTCGTACCCCTTCAACATAAATGCCCCCACAAACCCGATAAGCAGCAAAATCTCACCCCTACACAGTAGAGATCTCCAGATGCCCGAAAGTCTTCTACTCTAACAGTTTCTTCTCCAGAACTGCTAGACTTTGGAATTCCCTTCTGGATTCCTGATTCCCTGACTGTATTGACACGGAAAAGTTCAAGTGTAATGTAAACAGACATCTTGCTGCTCAACTCCCTACATAGTATCCTTGCAATTATGTACCAGATAGTAGCCCTCTACACTAAAGTTGCACTGTGCCTTGTTTGGGGTGAAAATGCAATAATAATAAAAAAAAGTATTGGAAAAGATAGTTTGAAAATGTGGAGACACAAAGACATATATCCTTTTATAGATTATTTAGAAAATAAAACGTGTTGAATTCTCATAGAAAAAAAAAATTTTTTTAAATCGATTCTTTTTAGCTTTAAAAGGTTAAAAAAAGAATTTGCTAAAAACTTATTTGAAATTTGCTATTTTTTATACATTTCATTTTATTTTTTATGTGTTTTAAAAATGTTTAACTACTGTGAAATTTCCACACGTTCTGCTAGTTATTATTGATATGTCTTATGATTGGATTTTTCTGATTTCTAATTTTAGGATGTTGCTCCACCAATCCCACATCATATGCCTGTACCACCTCAGATGCCTCCTCAACCTCCTCCTGCTCAGATGATTCAGCCTCAGGCTCCTAATATGCATCATCCACCTATGCCATATTATGTGCCAGAGCCTCAATATCCACCTCCTCCTAGTCAAAATGATCTCCCCGACATTATGGAATTGGACAGTCGTCATGACCGACATTATAACCAAATGTCCAATGCTGATGTTATTGTGATTGATGACGCACCTGATCGCCATAAGCCATCCCGTAATAGAGATCGATCAAGGTCTAGGTAGGTCTCCTACTTTTTCTTTTCTTTTTTGGACATCCTTGATCTTGCATTTCTTTTTGTATGCATGAAAAATTAGTAAAACATTATAAATGAAAGATCAATATGATTTGTTTTTCAGATCGCCTCGACGGAAGAAGAGGTCAAGGTCAAGATCGAGATCTAAAGAACGACGAAGGCGATCTCGGTCACGTGAACGAGACCGGGATCGAGGTGGAGATCGGGAAAGAGACAGGGATAGACGCAAGAGATCACGGTAAGCTATATTTTGTTTCTCTAAATATGAATTTTAGTCAATTTTCTTTGACGGTGCATTGGTACGTTAAGAATCATAATTAATATTAATGTTAATAATAAGTCAGCTAGCATACTTCCTTACTTCTGGCGTGGCTGCTACCAGAAGCGGTGAACGAGATAAATCAGTTCCTTTGCTTTTTGTAGAATTTCATAAACACATTCCTTATAAAAATAAATACTTATTTTAAAAATTTTTTATTAAAACTACAATAAAGGACTAATTTTTATTTATTTGTTCAATTTTATTGTATGTTTTTCAATAATATCCTTTTTACTTGTATTTTATTTCAATAAATTTCTTCACAATAGAAATTCTTAAAGAATAATAAATATGAAGAAACTTATTTGCCTTGTCACCACTTCTGGTAGCAGCCACGCAGGAAGTTAGGAAGTACATTAGCTGACTATAACCTTAATATTAATTTTATAATATCTAACAAAGCAACTTTTACTCAAATTATGCAATTACAAATGATTATTGTTAGTGATGTATGAATGACACATTTAATATACAAAAGTTCTTCCTGTAAAATTTTAAATTCAATCATTTTGTAACCTTTGCAACGATTAGTGATGTTGGAGTACGGCGTAATACCATTAACACACCAATTTTTGCTAGATCACTGAAGTTAAGCAACATTGAGCCTGGTCATATCAGATGGGCGATCATTTGGGAATACCAGGCGCTGTATGTAGGACATTAACACCTTCCTGCAAGAACATCATCTCCCCTAACTATACATTGACTGGGGACTGCTTGTGAATTTGATATTCCCTAGAAATTTCAACCTGCCTAGGGTTAATACCATTGGTTATAATTAGGAATAATAGTATTAGCATATTCTATCCCTTATTGCATGTTATTTCATATTATTACCAAAGTTTCAGAACCTGTGTGATTTTAGTAATGGTAATATTAGTAATATTTTTACCCAAACCATCTGCCCCACAGCAAACTCGATGGCATCTTAAAGATGATTCATGTCAAAATTCTGTCAAATTGTTTTGGAACTCAAGACACAGCGAAAATATTCAATTATATGAGAGTAAATAAAGTTTACAATATTTTTGGTATGCTGGAAGCTGCCACCAATCCTTACATCGTGCCACATTTCCTTCAGGATTTGGAGCAATCTTTTCTATGTGCGTCTCTCCATAGCATTGAAACCTGGAACCCAAATGCTTCTGATTTGTAATGGCTTCAGCGTAATAACCATTCCATGATTCCAGATGGATGTGCGTCAGAAAACTAGAGGAAAGAATACCTTTAATTGTGCATTATCAGAAGCTTTGTCTTTGTGAGATTTTGGATGCCTTACATGGTCTGTATCTCAGGTGGTTTGGGCATGTGCAACATACCTACTTTTACATCAACTCGATAATAGACCTAGATAGTCCAGGCATTAGGGAGCATGGTAGAGCACTGGAGACTTTGCTCGAGGGTTGAAGAAGTGATTTGATTACATTCAGTATGTCTGATATAAACCTTTTGTAGTACACTGTATGGAAAGTAGATGTGAGATAGTGTCTGGTGTTGCTCACCCTGGAGTTTGGGATATTTGCAGCACCTTAAGTATCAAAGCCTTATGGTTGTATTTGCTTTTGCCATGAATGTTTTTAGCTTATTTCGACCGTTGAAAGCAGTACATGTAAGTGCACTAATGAGATGTATGCTAGGATATGTTTAAATGTTGTCAAGCTTTTCCATGTTTTTTTAATTTTTCTGATAATATCTCCAATTTTTTGTTATAGATCTCGTGAAAGAGAGAGGGAGCGCCAGAGAGAAAAAGAAAGAGAACGAAGACGTAAAGGATTGCCTAATATCAAAGAAAGAACGCTTAGTGGTAAGTAAAAACTTTTTTTTCCCATTCAACTTCATTCCCATTAAAACAAAATAATGAATTCTAGCTAAATCTTGTCCTGCTATTAATTTTTAAAATCTATATGCGAGTAATTTTATTTATTTATTTATTTTGTTAGATATCTCCATATTTAACTATCTTTTAGACTAGTAGGCCGCCCGGCATTGCCTGGCCACAAAATATACTTGTATATGATATTTTGATTAATGCAGATTTTGTATTTATTATATTGGGCCCAATATATAGTAATGATTGAAAAAGTTAAAAAAAAAAAAAATGTTTAGTTCACAATTTACTTTTTCCTTTGACGTTAATGCCTGAGCTATGAAGACATGTTTACTGTAAGGCTAAAAATTAAAACATTAATCAATAACTTACGTTACGCATGCATATTTATAATGCTGTCGTTCGACCATCACCTGGCCAATTCCATTTCTATAATTTTCACATTTTTACACCGATTCCCCCCCCCCCCCCGGCTAAAACCCAAATATAAAATTTCATATGGGTTCGAATACCCTATATATTAAGTTTCATAGTTTAGTAGTAATAATTTTTTTAAACAAATATATACGCGTATATATATATATATATATAGTTTTGTGTTTACTATAACCTTTTTATGCAAATATTACGCAAGTATAAATCATGTAGAATATCTGCATGAATATAATTACACGTGATAGTTAACTAAAGATGATCATCCCCTAAGAAAATGGAAAAAAATTAACAGGGAATTAAACGAATGTTTAAAAGAATATGCAAATTAGCTAAATCCTTTGCAGATGAATGCAATTCCATGACCCATATATAACAAAGTTGTATTTTCTTTTAAATAAATAAAAAAAATTTTTTAAATGAACATCCATCCACAAAAACTCCCAAATTTATAGGTTCAACCCTTAAATAATCCATCCACAATCTTCTCTTTTCTCCCTTCCTTTTCAGTCTTACTTCCTCCTGCGTACATAGGCTTTGAAATCTTTCTTGCTAATGAATTTCTACTATGTTCAAGTATTTAAAAAGTATTTTCATGGCAAGTGCTCATCAGATCCAATTTATGGTCCTCTACCTCACCAAACTTTCAGAAAAAACACTCGTCTAGTTGAAAACACTATCAATAATTTCCCCTACTCTTTATCTGTGCCTAAACCTAAACATAGATTCCATGAACAAAGCTTCTTTCGTAGAACTGCACACCTGTGGAACTCTCTTCCGTTTGCCTGCTTTCCAGCTAACTACAATATGGTCATCTTTTAGTCCAACATAAACAAGTTCTTGATGAGCCGTCCCCTTAAGTAATCCAATTTACCAAATTTCACTACTAATGATTACTATGATATTGTCCCATTGACTACTGTACACTCATTAACCCTTATCCTTGGGTGGCCCTCGGGCCTTGATAAGTGGTGACTGTTTTGTAAAAGATAAAAAGTTTAATGAATTTTGCAATGTAACTAGTACTAGTCTTACGTTTAAATACAAGTTTATTTATTACTAGCATTGCTCAAGTGTAAAATATGCTTAAATATGATATTTTAATTCGTCCAGATTTCGTATATATTATTATAGTCGTGATTTTAAAATTTAAAAAGAAAAAGTATTTAGGTGCCAGCAGTTAAAAACCGAAACTAGCATTCAAAGCTGGTGAAGTTACCACTGTACCAATGTGACACATAAACTAATTACAAATAAAGTATGAATGTACAAAATGTTTAACGATTTTTTTTTTTTTTTTTTTCAATTTTGACCCATTTTTTGACCCCTTAAAAACAATTTTAACTGACTAAAGACCCATAAAAGAATAGCCTGGAAAAATCCAATCATTTGAGGTCCCTTGCGCCGCTCTGCAACTTTTAGTTTCGGAAGAGATAGTTTGAAAATATGGAGATAGACACAGATATATAGCTGTTTTTTTATATTAGATTAGAAATTTATGTAAACCAAACACTGCGTGTATGTGTGTGTGTAATTTTTTAAAATTTTTTACTTTAATGAATTTTATTTACCCTAAAAATATAGTCTGGCTAACCTTAATAGGTCTTTATCAAGCAATTTTTTTTTTTTTTTTTAATGTGACTGAAGTAGAAATCAGAAGGGTGTTGATTCAGGGATGGTCTGAAAGTCTTTATTTTTAATAATTAAATCAAATTCTAAATGAAATAGAAAGTGGCAATGCTTTTGTTTGGCCATGTGTAAGACTTCAAGATTTTCAGATCATCTCGAATCATACCCTTCCAATGCCTACTAAATCACAAGAGATTTTTTATATTCCTATTTGAATTCTTTAGACTCCTGTTCTAATCTTAAGTGTTATTTTCACAATGTTCGGTGGATGTAACCTCCGACCTTCTTCAGGTATATCTTGTTGAACTTGGGAATCCTTTGGGTAAAATAACATTCCAGATGAAAACATTAGCCCAAAGAATCCAAATAATATGAATAATTTTCATCTAAAAAAAAAAAAATAAAGATTTTTATATCTGATGAAAACATAAGAATGGAAAAAAGGGGAAAAAAAAAGGAGCTTAATAAAAACCTATTATGGTTGAAAGCCCACTGACCTCTTTCAGGTAAAATTTATTTTAAAGCAAAACAATATCTCGAAAGATTTCTGATATTCAAAATGATATTTAAAAAAAAAAAAAAAAAAAAAAAAAACATGCCAATATATTATGATTTTAATTGTTTCCTTTTTCAGTTTGTACCAGGACTATATGGCTCGGCCATGTTGCAAAAGTGACCACTGAAGATGAACTCCGGTTAGAAATTGAAAAATATGGTGCTGTCGAGAGTATAAATGTAAGGAATCACTTGTTACATGTTTATAATTTGCCATCAATTTTAATGACAAAGAAAAATCTTACATTTTCCGTACAAAAAAAATCTTATGGTTATATTTGCAGTGCTTTGACCAATATCTTGCTTTATCTTTTTCAGATGCATTTGTATTGAATTTCAAATTGAACCATTTATTCACTCTAGGGAGATAGATTGTTCTCACTCTGTCAGCCATGATTAAGTAGAAAAGTTTATTTTTAATTATTGCCTAGAAGACTACCACTTAAAACTGATTGTGTATTGTTATGCTATGGGTTCATATGGACAGTTCAGTTCTTATGCAGAATTTCTTTTATATTAAAAAAAAAAAAAAAAAAATCTGTATGATATACATACCCGTGGAGAAAGGAAAATATATTCCAAAAATCATATAAATTGGTCAAATAAGAAAATCAAATTTTATGAGTATCTTAGGAATTACTGTCTTGCCCACCATTTTGGGAAAAAAATAATTTCAAAACAAAGGGAGATAACTCAATAATTCTTACTAGATTTGTTATAATACGTATGAAATCTTATTAATCTTATTAAAATGGTTTTCACTATAAAAATAAAATTACTTGATCAATTTATGTGATTTTAGAATATGTTTTTGTTTAGTCATGGGTACATGTCATACAGATTTTTCTTTAATTCATTAATAAATGCGGAATACTGGACAAGAATCAAAATTTTATTTAGAATTTTGTAATCCTCAAAAGTAACCTTGTGCGGTATTACTACTTATTAATATAACAATTTATAAAATAATTATCCACATTTTGCAATCTACAACTCTTCAGCATATCAAGTTTGCCATGATTAGAAACTGCGATCATAGTTACTGCAACCTAGTGCTCTCTTATATATACAGGGTGTCCAAATTGACGTCGTTTAAAATGCCAATACTTCGGAAATTACTCGGTGTATCTTAATGAAACTGCACAAACTTTGTTGAACATAAGTTTTATTTGTTAGCATTTCAAAGAAAAAAGTTTTGTAGATTCTACGACCAATTTCATAATTTTCACAAGTGTTCAAGATGAGCGCCGCGTGTGACTCTGCACGCATCAAGTCGGTAATCAAACTTGTACCAAATATGTTACAGCATGTCTTAATGACATCATCCAGTGCGGAAGTGATTTTCTTTTGAAGTTAGCAAGAAGAGGGGGACATAGATGTGTTCTTTCACATATCCTGCAGAATGACGTCAAATTTTTTGGAACACTCTGTGTATATATATATATATAGAGAGAGAGAGAGAAGAGACATCCTCATATATAACGTATAATACGAGTGATGATATTGTCTTAGCATTTAGGTAAATACTTTGCTGACGATTTGAACATGTCTCTATTGTTAAAAACAAGTACAAACAACATTAACATGTACACATTCTTTCTTATATCTGGTTGGCACATTGTTAATATAACAACTGCAATGAGAATAGTTAGAATATGTTTTGGTTGATGTATCTTGTTAAACGAGAGGAGGGGGGTATGCACAGAATTTTGAACAGAAATTTAATCGGCAGGGGTAGTATGCTGACGAAATGAGAGCATGCTATTCCAGTAGATTGAATAGAAGTCCTAAATAATTCACAATTATATTTTGAGTGGCACCCGCACTGATGATTGAACTTTCAACCTTCAGAAGAGTGTAACTTAAAACTGAATTACCAAGTACTTTATCCACTATGCCATGGGTCCTTGCAGTAAATTCTAGCATGAATTTCAAGTCTTGAACCTATTTTTAGATGTACAATCTTACTACTTATCACTACACACACACACACACACAAAACTATTACTACCTATTATTGCTATATATGATCTATTATTTGTAATTATCTATTACTAGCAGGGAGACCCAACATTGACTGGGATTGAATGATGATCAATGAATATTTCCCTCATTTTTATTGTCATTGAAATCGGTGAAATCGCCCATTTTTGAATGTAATCAATTCATAGCCTGCTCTAGTTTGAAACTCATCATGGTGCATTGAGAGAAAGCTTCACATTTCTCTCATAGTGACTTAGTCCACAATATATTGTAGTCTGCATTGCATTGTAGAAAACCTACTTTTATAGATAATGGCTTGAATTAAAGTTTAAAATGCAAAAGTCAAATATCATGCTTCAATTGTGCTTTAAACAGAAACACTCATTTTGAATATGCTCCTGTCATATCAAAGAACCTACTGTTGATTTTATATATTGGGCCTTTTGGCTTAAAACTTCTTAAATGCACTTAGGATGTTAGGCTGTATAAGGTGTTAACTTTAGTCAAAATCGCCTGTTCCTTTCATTATATTATTTTTGTTATTAATTATCAATGACATTCCTATACAAAACCTGTCTAAAAACACTGCCAGACACATAAAATACCCTTGTGTGAAATTTTTATAAAAATCGGCCCAGCCGTTTTTGAGTCTATTGGAGACTAACTCACATGCACACAGTTCCTTTTATATAATAGTGATTTATAATTAATGGTTCCCATGATACACTTGAAGAAAGTTGGAGGTTACATTGGCTGAAACGTTAAAATAATACTGAAGATGAGAACAGTAATTTGAATTATTTAAATAATACGAATAATCTTCATTGACTAATACACGTTATTAATTCCAATACATGCCATGCTTTCGTTCACTCAAAAGTCAATAGATACCCCCTGTAAGAGTAGCTGCAAGTGTAATTGTGAGACAAGTGTTTGAGACACCCTTATCTAGAAATGCTGACAGGACTGTCCAGGCACTTTTTATAAGTCAGTGCCCCTCCCCCTCCCGGGGGGGGCACTCTGACTTCTAAATCTTACTTTCCGACCCCGATTTCTAAGTTCTTGCTGTGGGAGAGAACTAAAAACCCTTGTTAGAGGAATAAAGAGAGAAAAAAGAAATCTCTGGTTAAGGTGAAATATCACCGAAACTTTATATAAAATGTTTTTTTTTTTTTTTTAAATCCTGCATTGTACTGGCTTTCAAAATTACAGATATATTAAAGAGGAAAAGAAAAATCACTTCAAAAAAGTATTTTTTTGTAATGATAATTCACAAAATAATTTTTTTACTATACATTTCTCATATGAATTGTAAATGTTAGGTTAAAATTGAAGGAAAAAAAAGGCAACTGAAAGGACATAAATCCATTTAGAAAATCTGTATATGACGTGTTAAAGATCATCATAGGATATGACGTGTTAAAGATTATCATAGGATGTGACTGATGTGACAAATTACTGACATCAGTGCCAGATAACTAAAATAATGACTAATATTTTAGTTGTTTAGAGATTTAGAAATTCATTACAAGTTAACAATTTATTAATTTATAAATATCTGTAAATTTTTTGTTTATATAATTTTCATTTATTTTAGTTAAATTTTTTTTTGTTTTCCATTTTATTTAGATGATTCCACCCAGGGGTTGTGCGTTTGTATGTATGGCACGGCGCAAGGATGCTGCAAAAGCGGTTGAGAAATTAAAAGGCGTCAAAATTCATTCAAATCAGTTAAAGGTATGTAAACACATTTATTCCTGAATAAGAAATTGATAAAACCATTTTTCAAAATTTGGTTGATTTTTAATTTTTAGTTATTTTATAAAATGAAGTTTGAAAACACTAGTTTTATTGATAAAGTAAAACGTTTTTACTTTTCTTTAGCCGATCACATTACTTAAAATACAAATATCTCCTTGAATTAAAATCATTTATTAGAAATAAATATTATTAAATACATCTCATATATATATGACACACACACACACACAAATACATGTGTGTTTGCTAGGACATTTTTATCTTAATGCTACACAATTCTGCACAATGTAGAAAATAAGCATAAATAGAATTGAGCGTAATAGTTAAGTGAAACAAATCATTCAAATAAGAAACCATAAAAAAATGAAAAGTTAATGAATGTTTTTAAAAGCAATATGCAAATTAATCTTCATGAAGTCACTCGCATATCCAAGGCTAAGTATATTAAGGAGTTTGTTTTAATAATTTTTAAATACAATTTAACATCAAAGATTTACAAAAAATTAAATTTTATAGGTGTATAGATTAATAAAGTAAAATTTATAATACTTGGAGGTAATTTCATGTGCCCATGTATATTATCAACTGCTGCCCTGTTTTTAAAAGATGGGTCAATTGCTGAAGATACAATGCAAAAATAAGTTCATAAAAAATTCCATCTGATGTCACTGTTGCAACGAAAGTGTAATACACTTTTTTGGCCTTCAATGCAAAATATCTGTTCTGTCAAAAGATGGTTCAGTAATATTGTAGTCTACATTCATGCCAGACGTCCATAGAATCTATATTTAAAACTAATCTTGTCTGTCTTGGGGAACAGTCTCTACTAACTCCTGTCAGTTTTTGGTCTACAGGCTTGAAACTTGATATATAGGGGATTTGGATGTGTGGAAGAAATTCAGTTCGACTTTTAAATAGCTTGTAAGGAATCAAAATAGAAAAAAATTAGAATTTGGCAGGCGTAAGTTGACTTAAATATTCTTCTACTTATGTGCAAATGTACATTTTATAGCTTAAATATTATTTAACTTTTGATATGCATATGGACGTGACTCCTTGGGAAATGAATAAGCTGGAGAGTTATGTTTTCGTTTTGATTCTAACTGATGGCACCTAAGCAATGTTTTTGAAATCATTATGTATTGGGTACAATATAATAATCAATAGAGAATTGAATATAATAATAAATACGAAATCTGTATAAATTAAAATATATTTAAGCATGTTTTATGAGCAGGTAATGCTGGCCAGCTTGCTATTTGAAATATATTAAAATTTCCTGCAAGAGTTCTAGTGACAGTCCTCATCACTCATCCATTCCCTTTAAAATATATTCTCAAATGTATTAACGAGAATACTTACATATGTGTCAGTTTGAGCAAAGATGGGATAATTTAGTATGGTTTGCATTCTTGCCAAGCATCCAAAGAATGGGAATGTCACAAACTGTTATAGGGATATTGGAGATATACCACTATAACCTGATACATTCTGTGGAATTTTCATGGGTCCTGCTATCTTCTATTATATAAAGGAAAGTTGTTTGTGTGATTGTATGTACCTTAAAAACTTTTCTCATGTGCAACATAGATGCACCAACTTGTCATTGTTAGAAAGAGCAATCTCTCTGACAAATAATATCCGAAAATTAGAACAAAGCCTCAATTATTATAATTAGAAATTTTGTATTCTTTGAGGGGGGGAGGTCAGATAAAAACTTGCCCTTTAGATGCGATTTACAAACCGCACATGCGCTAATCATTCATTACCTTCTTTCGATATTGTATGATCTCTATAATTGTGAGCATATCAGTAAACGCATTCGGTTACTAACTTCAGTTATGCGAGTTCGCCAAAGGCATGAGGGACAGCATATGGGTAAGATATCTGAATGCTGTTCAAGCAGACAAATTTCAAATATCAGCTTAAAACAGGTGCTAAGCCATGATGCAGCAAAATAGCTTCCTTGTATATGTATGTATAATATATAGTAGATATAAAGCTCAATATACTAGATAGAGCAATTACTGAAATGTGAAAAATTAATGAAGAAAAATAAAATTACATAAATCCAGAATTTAATGAAAAATCCTTAACCTATGGATTTTCAAAGATAAGCACATTTTATCAAATAATAAAACTAGTTTCACTAGTTACCATGGTTTTTTAAATATATATGTATCAGAAATTTTTTTGCAAAAAATTTCAATAAAACAGATTTAAAAAAATCAATTAATGAATTAATTCGCCAATCAATGAGTTAATGAAAAAACCCTTCAAATTGTAAAAATCAAATAATTAATGAAGTTTGATAATATCCACAATGAAAAGAATGCCATCGCAGGTGTGAATGGATTATTGTAAAATTCAAAAAGTCAATAAGTCTGAAGAAATTGTACTCCATGAGGTCCAAAAATTTTCTCCAATGTAATTTGATCAGTGACTGAAATGTAATGAAATCCAGAAAGTTCAAAATAAAAATGTAGATCCATAAAATATGAAAATATCAAGAGTAAATTGTTCATACAGAATCAGTTTATAAAAGTTACCAGGCATAAAAGAATCCACTTCCAAGCCAATGAAAACGTATTGTAATTTATTCAATTGTATTTTTCCTCAGTTTTTCCTTGGTTTATTCTGTATAGTATTTAATCGATTATATATTCTATGTGATCAAATGATTCTTAGACAATACTGTGGAAGCATCTAATGCTATAAAAAGGCATCCTCCTTTTATTTATTTATTTATTTTTTTTTTTTTTAACTAATGAAAAATGTATTTTTATATATAAATGTTCTTGGAATTATTTTTAGGTTGCTTGGGCCCCTGGTATTGGTGTGAAAGATGCAGAATACAAGGATTTATGGGATGTTGACTTGGGTGTGACATACATTGCTTGGGAAAAATTGCCTCAAGATTTAACTCATTTGATGGAAGGAGGAATGATTGATGAAGAAACTGTTCCAGATCATCTCAAAGGTAAAAATATTGGGAGAAAGAACACTTTTATCCTGCATTTATACGGGTAAAATTGACTCAAAATTAGGTTAAGTTTTTTTTTTTTATTTTATTTTATTTTATTTTTTTTATTACATTTTCACCCCAAACAAGGCACATTGCCACTTTGGTGTAGGGGGGCTGGCTACTATCAGGGTCAGCAACTACTGGGACACTATGTAGGGATTTGGGCAGCAAGATGTCGGTTCACGTTGCACTTGAACTTCTGCATGTCAGTACAGTTAGGGAAGCAGGATCCTGGAATGGAATTCCAGAGTCTAGCGGTTCTGGGGAAGAAACTACTGGAGTAGAAAGATCTTTTACATCTAGGGATCTCTACAGTGTGGGGGTGGGATTTAGCTGCCTGTCGGGTTTGTCGAGGGTGTCTGCGTCGTGGGGGCACAAGTGTCTGCAGTTCGTCAAAGCATTCACCATTAAAATACTTGTAGAACAAGCAGAGGGATGCAACGTTTCGTCGATGGGACAGAGGCTGAAGCTTAGATGCCAGTTCAGGGCCTATCAGATTGGCGACTCTTTTTTGAACCTTGTCTAGGAGCGAGAGACTAGTAGTAGACGCACCAGCCCAGATGTGACAACAATACTCCATACATGGGCGAATGGTTGCCTTATAGAGATACAGGATACTTTCAGGTGTCAGTAGTTTTCTAGCATGATAGAGCCTACCTTTTTTGCAGCGGCCCTGGCAATGTTTTCAATATAATTGTTCCAGCTCATGTTTCCTGTGAACGTTAGGCCAAGCAGTTTGAAAGATGTACTCTCAGACAGGGAGTCACTGGCCATTGCTATTGGTGGCAGAGAAGGTTTCTTGTAGTTATTGAAGGAAACCAGTTTAGTCTTGGCAGCATTGAATGTGACCATCCATTTATGTCCCCATTCCACTACAGATTGGAGGTCATCTTCTAGTGTTTTTACCATTTCTTTAGATATGTGTTTATTTGTTTTCCTGTCATGCCTGTTATAGAGTGTAGTGTCATCAGCATATATACCCATCTCAGAGGCAGTTTTGTCGGGGAAGAAGTAAAAATATTGATAATTTGGAGATGTTACCGTTTCTTGCATACCTCAAAAATTATTGCCACAAGATATGGTTACATGGTGAAAGTTAGATGGTGTGTGTGTGTCTGTATATAAAAATTAATGCAATAAGTGAGCCAATTTTACTGCAAGTTAAATGCCTTATTTAGTTCAACTTCACATAATACACATACTTTTTTTTTATACTACTTATGTATATTTGATGTTAGTTTCAAGGTAAACTAACTTATATATTTGTTTTGAAAAAAGACATTTTTTTTTATTATTCATTGTATTTTAATTGAATTATTTTGATTTTAATATCTATATAATATTCTGCTAGTTCCTGAAAAAGCCAAATACAATTTTTGGAAGCCAATCTGGCATCTCTGGACAATAATTTGAGTGACTTCCCTTTGATGTAGCCTTGTTTTTGAATATCATAAATAATATATGATCATTGCTGTAATCGTGTGAGAAAGGAACTCTTATTTTCTATGTGCAACAGTTCTTCACCGAAGAAAAAAATCAGTGAAACCTTGTGTAAAAAGGGAACATTAAAAAGAAACGGCAAAAACAAAAGAACATGATCTGCCAAGAGATGCTGGACATTTTCGTATTTTTATCCATTCTTTAATTTTTGAAATTGTTTTGAGGATAAAGATGGAGTTGACATATAATAATGAAAAGCTGTTTATTTATGTTTGAATTTATTTAAAAAAAAAATTGGTGGGTGGGTTCCAGCAACGGTCTAAAATAAGTACTGTTTAAATTGGCTCTCTCCCCAAATTGAATAGTAAAGCACCATACAAACACAAATCTTTGCAGATATCATTTTAGGAACCAAGATTTTGGATCTATCTCCGTTTGGACAACTATTGATCTGTTTTATTGGCTGATTATTTTGCTATTTTTTCGTGATCTCTGCATATTGTGATATAAAGGCGTAAAATTTCTAGTGCTTTTATGCTTTTCATTTAGAGTTTACTGCTTATCAAAGCCAGAAGGCCATTCTAGAATAAGGATTATTGAGTGTTGAATAGATGACACCATAATGAAAGGTAATGGCAGAACTTTAGATGGGTTTAATTATATAAGTGGATGGCTCAACAATAACTTATTTACACTAGACATTGTAAATGACCATCTGCTAATAAATATCTTGATTGGTTGACACCCCATATTGTAATCCTTATATACAATTTTTTTTTTTTGTCAATATTTATAGGAAGGGAAGGTTCTGTGCATGGTCTACATATTTTTGTTTACGTTATATTAATGTTAACTATATACTTTTTTTGCTACATAAAGATTAAAAGCTTTTTTTTTACTTATGTGCTAATGTCTATTAGAACATTTACTATGTATAACTTTTATTTAGCAGGATTAAATCTCGAGAAATCTGATATCGCAGACACAAATAACATTGAAGAATCAGCTGCCAACTTCAAAATGAATGAAGTTAACATACCCAACACCAATGCAGCAGCTGCCGCGGCAGCTGCTGGAGCTGCTGCAGCTGCTGCTGCAGCAGCTGCTGCTGCCTCCACCACTCCTATGGCTATTCCACCTCCAGCATCTATTCCCCCTACACAACCTCCTATGCAAGGACAGCCGATGCCACGTAAGTACAATGTTAAATAATTTATCTCATCAAGAGGATCACATTAATTCTTGGAAACCCCAATTTTTTTATATCATGTTGTACTATGGCCACTGTAAAGCAGGCCTGGTCACTCAAAAATGACGTCCTGCACAAAGTACAAGGAAGAAAGATCTGTTGAACAGACTTTCAATAATAAATGAGAGCTTTAGAAAATTTAAAAAATGAAAAATAATAATTTATCGTGAAACTGAAATTAATATTAATAAAATGAAAAACAAGAATTAATTTCAAAATTTTTAAAATTAAAACAATTTGCATTAAAATATAAAAAATAAAGTTATTTTTATGAATTGAATGTGACTGGTGTTTTAAAAATGAAAACAATTTGCATTTGAAAAAAAAGAAAAATAAACATGTTGCGTACTAGTCATATTTAGAGAGAGATATTATATCATATGAGTTGCGTATTGGAAAGAGACGGGGTACATTTTAATACAGACAGATGGGGGCATTCGTATTGATGAGGGGAGATATATAGACGAGATACATTTCTAACTTCTGTGAATGTTTCTATAACATATTTTTAGAGATGAGGATTATCAATTCTTTTATCACAGGAGGAACAGTCATTACTTATGATTGCCGAGGGAGACACATTTCTTAGATGATGGAGAGACACCTTACTTAGATGGTTTTATACACAAAGTTCACGTAAACACAATTTCACTTTACCTTTGTTTTGGTAGAATGACAACACAAGACGCAGTTACAAAATGATGATGGTCCTTTATTACTTTGACCGGTCAATGATTTCACATCAAGGAATTCAAAGTCACTACATGATTTCAACTTCTAACCCTTCGCTTCCAAAGGTGGATTCCTTCTGACCAATGTCAGCTCTGTCTGTCCGACCCTCTCTCCGTTCTTCCTGTTCTGTTCTAAAAACTAGCCCCATATTGAGAACTCATCTCCCAGCCATGACGTCATTGCATTGCCGTGCATCGATCCCATGGCCTGGACATGCTTCACGTGTCTTGTTCCGCCATGTCCGAGCATGTGCTCAACTCACGTGGTCTGAACTCACATGCACTGTTCACATGTCTGCAAACAAGAATTCTCTAACCTATTTTTGGTCTAACCTATTTTCAATGTTTTTCATTTTCTATTGTTCGCTTCTAGATAAACTTATTTCAATTTAATGTTCATAAACAGAATTGAATCATCAAATTCCTTTTTCACAATAACATTTCTAAACAATCGAATTCCTTTTCAAACAAATGTATCTGCTATTTATTTTAAAACTAACAATCTGAATTCTCCTGAATCTTAATTCCAAACCTAGCTTTCCAGGTTGGAATTCTCGGTTTCCTATCTCATTTTTACTTATTTACAAGAACAGAGGACTTGTTCTCCTAACAAACATAGCAGTTATTTTTATAAATTGAACATGACCGGTGATGTTTTAAAAATTAAAACAATTTGCATTAAAAAAAAAAAAAAAAAAAATATATATATATATATATATATATATATATATATATATATATATATATATATATATAAAAAGATGTTTTTATGTATATATGAGGTGCATTAAATAAATTTCCAGACTTTTTTTCGTACAGGCATTTAAAATTGTCGTAAACTCTTGAGAATTCAGTATGTTATTGCTACACATCTAATGAGATGACTGACCAATTTTTATGATTTCAAGTTCAAATGAACAGCTACAGCAGAAATTGGAATACACTCTACTAAAGCCCAATTTTCATAGCTGGTGAATTGCAAAAATGCAATCTGGACATGAGGAGACTTTAGAAGAACAATGTGCAATAAAATTCTGTTTTAAGCTTGGAAAAAATGTCACAAAAACATATGGAATGCTTAAGACTGCTTGCATGAATTGAGCATCAGTTTTTGAATGGCATAAAGGATTCAAGGAAGGCAGGGAGTCTCTCAAGGATGAATAGATGTGGGAGGAGTAAGGAAGTCAGAACACTACAGTTGATTGACCAAATTAAGGGTACTTTTACAGTTTAATCACAACATTAAAAAATGAAAATATCAAAAAAAGTTTAAATTGTACTTAGCCGTTATGGAATGAAGTTCTCCGTAAAAAAAATTTCACTTAATTTCATCAAGTAGTTTTTGTTTTACAGCGAAAAAACAATTTGTTATGATACCAAGCAAAAGGTTTGATTTTTAGGAAGGAAAGCTAGTATTAAAGATGGGGAGGGAGTGTCGGCGCTTTAACTGGAGTTATCTCCCTGTGGCGTTTCTAAAATTTAAAAAAAAAAAAAAAAAAAATCTATGATGTCTGTCTTCAACATGCTGTAAAAAAAAAAAATCAAATGAAGTGAAATTTTTTTTCTGGAGATCTTCAGTTCAAAATGGATACGTACAATATAACCTTTTTTTTTTTTTCGATATTTTCATTTTTTTAATGTCTTGATTAAACTGTACAAGTACCAAATAAAGAATTTCATGGATAAAGACCGTCATGTGTGTCGAGACAATAAGTGCACAATTTGATGTCCGTATTGGACATGTACACACAATTATTCATGAGGAATTGAAGATGTGGAAGATTTGCGCAAAGTTTGTCCCACGGGTGTTCATAGAAGATCAGACAGAAAGACGTCATGATAGCAGGAAGATGGTTGAGCTGATCAATTCAGATTCCGCAGTTCTCGATGCTCTGGTGACCTATGATGAAAGCTGGATCTATTGCCATGACACAGAGACCAAGAGACAGTTCCCAGTGGAAACATGCTGCCTCTCCCAGACCAAAGAAGGTCAGACAGAGCAAATCTATCCAAAAAATTATGATTATCCTTTTTTATGGCACAAGCATGATCTGCACTGGGTTTCCACTGGACAGACATTCAACAAGGTTTTAAGGGAGTTCAGTAAAAGATTCCGACGGAAGAGGCCAAAACTCTTCAAATCTGGTCAGTGGCATTTCCACCAGGACAATGCACCAGTCCACAACTCCATCCTTGTCACAGATGGGCATCGAGACAGTTCCTCACCCTCCCTATAGTCCAGACTTTGCTCCCTGTGACTCAAGGAAAACCTTGAAGCTGTCGTTATGAGACAATTGAGAAGATGAAAGAAGTTGTGATGAGGGTCATTGACACGCTCACACGAGGGATCTTCTATGGGACCTTCCAGAAATTGTTAGAACGGTACAACAAGTGTATTGCAGCCGGAGAAGATTACTTCAAAGGGGACTAGTTTCATATGTATACTATCAATAAAATTGCGCATATGAAAAAAATCTAGAAACTTGAGGCACTTTGTATGTTTATAAAGATTTTTTTTACTGAACATTGTGTAAAGATTTTCATTTATTTGACGCTCTTAGTTTCAGTTGTACAATGCTTAAGTTGGCTTTGCATTCCGTATCACACAAAATGTAATTTTTGATAACTTTGAACTGCCATAAACTCGTGTATTAATCTGATATAAAGATAAATTTAGCCCCGTCCCCTCACTGCTTGCAGCACTATACGTATACCTACAAGTTCTTTTGGTATGTTAAAAAACAATTATTTAGAGATACCTACTGATATTATATAAACTTTTGTATATTGTTCCTCATATTTTGTAGAAACTTTTTGTTTTATTAATGAAGTAATTTTGTCTTAGCATTATTGTAAAACTCTACTTTGATTTCTTTTCAGGGATGCTGATGCAAATTCCTCCTCCTGGTGGAATGATGCCACCTCTGATGATGCCAATTGCACCAGGAATGCCACGACCTCCAACCACTGGAGTTCCTCCGCCGCCTCCTCCAATGGGCATGGCTCCTGCAACTTGTCAAGCACAAGGCTTACCCCCAAGACCTGTACCTCCTGTTCAGACAATCTCAATGTCATCTGTAAGTTATTCTCTTTAAATTGTGGTTTGATCTTTTTTTTTATATAAAGATCCAAGATGGTGGCCAAAGGAGTCAAGGATCAGATATCTTCACCTTGGCCTGTCGCCGTGATGATGGATCCAAGGTATTTAAACTAACCGACTCTTCGAGGGTTTCTGTGTTGAGGACAACTTGGAGGGAAACCAGCAGTCAGAAGCTTAGTCTTATTGGCGTTAATCTTCATGCCAATCACTGATGCATATGTGCACTTTTGTGCAGGTGGAGTGATAATAGGCCCTAATAAGGTTGAGCAGCTTTTGTGGGATGCCGTCGGCATTCATAACCTTCCAAAGGGCTCCACAATCAACAGTCAGTAACAGCAGCAAAGTCAATGAAGCAAACGTTGGTTTTCTGCTGGTAGCTCCAGCGCTGTTCAAGCACTTTTCGGAGGGTAAATATTTGGTCACTACAGCCACAGCCTGGGTGGAAATCTGCGTTGATTGGGTCTTGTACGTGTCTCTATGTTGTTGAAACCGCTTTAATAAGATGATGGTGAAGATTTTTGCGCTGATATTGATAAAGCTGATAATTACTGCAGACATATTTATTTCCTTTTTTGAAGAAGGGAAGCAGGACTGTGTTGCTTCAGTCTTGAAGTTTTTCGGTTTCCCAAACATGGGCAATAATTTAGTGTAAAATTGGAACCAGGATATTTGAAGCATGTTTGAAGATTTCAGATGGAAGACCTTCTTCACCAGCTGCTTCATTGTTTTTCATCTTTTGGATGGTGTTCAAGACTTCATTATGGAAAGAGTGATAAGTCTTGGGCATCGGAAGAGACAGCAGTGATCTGGGATGGTTGGGGGGTTTGGTTGGAGTGGTTAAGCAATGAAGTAATCACTCCAGTGTTGCAGGCTAACAACAGGACAATTAAAACAAAAATATTTGGCACTTGTGTATTGGAGGATATTTTTTTTTGTTTTCATTTTGGAGAATTTCAAGGGGAGACAATTCAGTTTTGCATAACATTGGCAAACAAACACTAAAAACACAATTATGTGAACATTTATCGAATAAAAATAGATTTATTTTGTATAAAATAATTAGAATTTCAAAATAAATTGCAACAGTAATTTTTGTATTTATATGAAAATGTACTTCATTTTTTTAAAGAAAAGAACCTTTTTGAAAATGTATGATTTTTTAAAATCAGCTTTTTAATCAAGTTTCCTTAAGAAAAAAATCCTGAAACAAATGAAAATAGTTCTATGAAAAGGTATGACTTTACAAAAAAATACAATTTTACAAAATGAAACTTCTGTAATACATCAAAATAATTGTTAAAATTTATAATCTTTATAATTATAAGAACTTTTATTGCCTTTTCCTTGGTATTCTTGAAAAATGAAAGCAATAAATTGCCATTAAATCCTAAAATGCACTAGTGGCAAATATTTTAAAGTCAAAGATGAAAATTCCGTGCACATTTGACCAGAATAGATTTAATAACAAAAGGTTGGTAATAATGAAAAAATCTGATTCGGAAGTTTCTATATTCGCACATTTTGAAACAGATTTTCAAGTTTCATTAACGGCTAAATTTGAATTGATTAAAAAAATTTGCTACTTTCGATAATAGCAAACGTTGGTTTTTAACATGGCTTCCATATTTTAATTTAATTTTATACCTTAAGAGAATTTTCTGTTTTGACTATGGAATATTAAAAATGTACATAGAAGATTAAAGTGGAATTCAAAGGAATTAGAAAAGAATGTGATGTTGTGATTATGTTTGTGTATAAATTGTTCATGTTTCGATAATGAGCTTTAATCTTAGTAGTTAACACTTCCATATCTTGTTAGCCTCAAGTATTTTTTTTTTTTTTTTTGATTTTTAAGCTATTACGATATTGTTTTGTCAAATATATATATATATATATATATATATATATATATATATATATATATACATACACACACACACACTCGTGAGCAAAAAAAAGTGGGGCAAACAAATTTTATACATTTTATTGCACTAAAAGCTATATTGAACAAAGAACAATTGAACAAGGAAACTTAAACGAGACTAATAACACAGAACAAGACATTTACTTTAATAAATGCTTAGGATGAAATCGCATTCCCTTTTGATTTCTTTAAGTGATCAGTCCTTTAAGACATGCTCTTAACCAAAGTTTTTCACAGCTTCCCACAGTTTGTCATTGTTTGAAAAAGTTCTCGCCAATGCACAAGATATTATGAACCAAATATTCTCGATTGAGTTTAAATCGGAGCTTTGACCTGGCCAAAATGTCACATCAATTGAATTATCAGAAAACCATTTTTTGTGACTTTAGCAATGTGTGCAGGGGCATTATCATATTGAAAAATAATGTCCTGGGATATTCCCAGCTTCTGGATACTTGGTAATAGTCCTGTTTCTTATGTATTCCTTTGCATTGATTGACTTCTCACATCCCCAACTCATGCCGCAGTAAAAGTTCCTCATACCATTATCCCCCCCCATCATTCCCTTCTTTAACTGTCGTTTTTATGCAACTTGGCAAATCTTTCTCCAGTTCTTCAATTGCACCGTTCGGGAGCATCACTAACAAGACAAAATCTTGATACATGTAACCAGAAAACTTTCCTGAACCAGTCTGTATCTTTTTTGCCATAACATGAGAAAAATCTATTTCTATCGTTGATGTTTTTCTTAGATAAAAATGTCTTCTTTGCACACCTTTTAGAGGAAAATGCCATTTCTTTTATTCATCTAGATATTGTATATCTAGAAGGAGAATTTCTAGCTCCTGTTTTGAATTCTTTGCTATGGTCAACAGGTTTTCTTTCGATCCTTCAAAATAGTTAGTTTAAGCCTGTGGTCGTCCTTCAAAGTGAATGCTCTAGGGTTACCAGATCCAAATGTTCCTTTTACCAAGCGTTCCACTTCAAACCTTTGATCAATTCGCTTCACTACAGAAAAAGATGTTTTCACATTTTTCTTAAAATATCAAAAATCTGCTTGTAAGTTATTTTGGACTGCCTTAATCCTGTATTTCGTCTTTTTTTTTTATATTCTCGCCAAGATGCGGTCTTACTATTTTTAGGATTAATTTTTCCACTTATTATATGCTTTAATAATGGTCTGCAAAATAGAAATTTTAAGGTAAAATTAACAAAAATTCATGAAAAAATATTGAAAAATTGATTTCTTCTTTCTTTCACTCTTGGCATATTTTTTTTGATAATGTGTGTATATATATTACTGGCATTTGAAGCGCTGCACATTGAAATTAAGAATTATGTATATGAATATGTTTAGAAGGTTAAAAAAAGCAACACTATTTATTTTTCTTTTTAATTTAAACAAATTTATTTGTTTAAATTGGATATATTTTGATGATATACATCCAATGTCAATGAAAAGTCTAGTTTTTTTTTTTTCTTTTTTCTGGCCTGCATGGTGTAATTCTGTGAACGAGAGTATTAGTCTATGGATCTTGATAATGGTATGATGTTTTAATTTAAAAAAAAAAAAGCAGTAATCAACAGGATATTGCGTTAGCCATGCAAAATAAATTTAATAAAAATATTACCTCTATTTAAAGTACAGCATATTAATTGAAAGTAAGGATTATGTATATAAATGTATATGTTTGCAAGTTTGGACAACGACACAGACATCGCGACCTACAAACAGAAAGAATATGTGTTAAACATATATGTAGCCACTTGATGTAAGGAGTTAAAAAGACAAAAAAAAATATATATATAAGGCAAAAAAAAACTATTTAAGACAAAAAAAAATTTTTAATGTAAAAAAACAAACTATACCACAATAAGTGTTACATGAATAGATTACTATCTAGAAAGCAGTAATTCTTTCCCTTTTGTCAGAAACATTACTTGTGGAATATAAGGATGAAAGAAGGGATGTGAGAGTTAAGATTAACTTTCTATTTTCCTTTAAACGTTTATTGTCAAGTGTATGAACGTCTGCTGCATTAACATAATAGAATTTCTAAAAATCACTGTTGTATTTTTTCATCACTTGTGAACTCTTCTCCCCAGGTGCTGTTATAATTACGGCTATGACAACAGAATATTCTTTTCACTGTTTTGACTCTCGAGTATATATCCGACACAGACACAGTTAATCAACCGAGAACCACATCACTCTATATAAAAACATGATATCAATGGATACAAACTTTAGTCAAAACAATGAAAAGAATATGCTATTGTCCTAGCTCTAATTATAATAGCTGTCATTCTTTAAGTATTATAACACAAAAGTATATGGAGTTCTTCATTTCTTCTTTGTTTCAAAATGTTATTCTGTAAGAAATGATCACATTAAAAAAAGATATGCATCAGTTAATAAACATCATGGAATTTTGTGTAAAAAGTGCAAAAACTTTGACTTTTAATAAAAAAAAAAAAAAAACTCTGCATTTTTTTAAACCTTTTTTGTAAAATTTTTTTTACTTTTGTATTTGTTTCCAAGTTAATTTCTTTGTATTTTATTAAATTTTGTTTTCTTTTTTATTTACCAGATGGCTCCAACAGTCGTCCTGACATCTGTGGCTCAATCGAACATGTCCAACCCATCCATGCCGTCTTTACCGCCACCCGGCGCTGTCCAATTGTCACAGGGTATCCAGAATTCTTTAAATCCAGTGACGGTTACCGGAGGCCTCAATGTTTCACCACGGCCACCACCAATGTTTACTGCCCAACTAAGGCAACAACCGAGGCCTTTTTCACCCCCGTTTCAGCCAGGTCCTACATTCCGCATGCAGATGCATGAGGCCCTCAGGGGTGTGACCGCTGCTAGACCGCCCATAGATCCAAATATGACTTTGCAAAGTGTTGAAAAAGATGGTGAAAAGAACAAAGAGGAATGGCTAAAACGGGCGTCCGAGAATGAAGAGCAAGATGGTGATATGGCGCTTGAAGTTGGATCTCAGGAGGCCGATCTAACTCCTGAAACAATAATGCATGCCCCTGGGATGCCCCCGATGTCTGTTGCTCTGCAGCAAATGTTGGCACAAAGACCACCCCCTAATCCTGCATTAGGACTTCGTCCTCACTTACCTCCTGGTATGGGACCACGGCCCGGCATGAATGGACCTCCAACTGAGCTCAGGTTGGCTGGACCAAATGGGCACATTTTGACTGGACCCCCTAACAGACAGGCAATAGGAATACCAGGCATGCCTGCTAATATTAGCATTGGTCCTCGGGGATTGGGGGTTGAGGGACCGCCACCTGGATTTACAGCAGCCCGAATGGGATTACCTGGGAACCCTCGATTTGCTTCACGAGGTTTCCCACCTATGTTTCCTGGCGGACCCCCTCCCAGATTTCAAGGTCCAATGGGGGCTATGTTACGGCCCCCAAGGCCAGATGCTGATGGCAGATTTCCTGCTGCCGCTTTTGCTAAAAACGGTACATTTGAAAGAGGTAATTTTGAAAGGGCTCCTCGTCCATTTGGACCTGGTGGTCCGAGAAATGAAAGACCCAGTGGTGAAAGATGGATGGGTCGAGAACGTTGGCCCGGTCCCAGAGACCAAGGTCCTGGTATGCGGTTCCGCCGAGACTTTGATCAACGAGAAGAATTTTTTGATAGGAGTCGTTATGTTTTGGATAATAGAGATCCAGGCGGTCCAGGTGGACGACGTGGCAATAGATTTGATGGAGATGAAGAAAATAGTGAACATCCGCATCTTTATGATGAGGATCGTGAGCGCCAACGGCACGAAGATGACAGAGACAGGCCTAGGCGTGAAGATGACAGAGATTGGCCACGGCGCGAGGATGACCGGGAAAGGTCTCGGCGTGGTGATGAGCGGGATCGTAGAGAACGCTCGAGACACGAGGACGATAGGAACAGGACTCGACATGATGATAGAGACCGGTTCAGACATGGTGAACCCACCCGAGAGGGTTCAGAAAGTGGCAGACCTAGAAATCGTGAAGATCGTCCTCGGAAATCTCGATGGAGTGATGCCGATGATAAATGCGTCGATATTCCTATGGATGTCTCCCAATTGAATCCTGCCAAACCTTTGGAAACCGTTTCGGAAGTTGCCGAGATGCCACCGGTTTCTGATCAGATAGCTGGTCCTGTACCCATGGAGCAAACTCCGACTGATATAGGTCCTCCTGGGGAAAATATGGCTGCTAAAGCCGATGTTCCACAAACACAACAACTGGCCACTGATAAATTTGAAAATCCCTCATTGCTTTCCCAAGAGAAGTATTCTCCGCCCGGCACTCTGAAAACTGAGGTTTCCCCTCTTGGAGACTTTAGGCCGCCAGCGACAGAGTTACCACCTGCTGACAATAATCCTGTTACAACAGACTTTGGCTCTACGGGACCAAACACTCTGGTTGAAAAAGATTTTACTCCAACTAAGGAATGTGCGCCCATGCCCTCAGAAGACTTTGCACCCGTTGAAAAATGTATTATAGCTTCAGATAATGTTATTGCACACACAGAAGAAAAGGCAGAAAAACATATTTCACCTTCAGAACAAGTAGCTCCAAATGAAGATATCACCCCTATGGTAGACACGTTAAAGGAAGTAAGAGAACCTTGTGAACCTCCTGTACAGGATAATAATGGTGATAATGGAAAAACACAAGTTGAAATGGAATAATAATAATAATCTGACACAAAATCTTATTTTATACATGCATACACATACACTGAGTTTTCTTATCTTCTCTCAGAATGTAAAGATTAAGAAATTTAGACTACGCAGACTTTTTTTTTTTTTTTTTTTGTAAATGTAATTAATATCTTTTATCGATAGAAAAAATAAACTTAAGTGCTTAGCTGTGTTACGAGAGCAAAATATATTTTATTTACATACTATGCAGTTAAGATTTCATTGTATGCTGGTACCCAAGTCTTATTAATCGACAAGATTAAGGACGAACCGGAAAAAGGGTGTAAGTCCACAGTTCAACTTAAATAAAAAAAAATATTTTTTTAAATACTGAAAAATCTTTGTATGTATCCGTCAAGGAATGAAGATGTCATATTCCAAAAATCATGTAAGTTGATCAGGTAGTTTTATTTTTAACTGCAAAAATCAAGTTTTATGGGAAAGCAAAAGGGACTCTCTTGCATCGTCATCTTGGAAAAAAAAAGGGGGGGGGGCAGATAAGTCCACCATAATTATAACTTGTGATATCAGCCTTGTAATGTTAACAATTTCACATTAATTGCTTAAAATTGTCTGAAAATGATTTTCTTTATGAAAAAAAAAAACTACTTAATCAATTTACATGATTTTTGGAATGACATTTTCGTTCTGTAACAAGTATATACACTATAAAAAATTTTCTATATTTTTGCTGTTTTATTTTAGTTGAACTGTGGACTTGCACTAAAAAAGTGTAAGGCCAAAGAGGTTTTAACAAAAAATTTTTTATTTTGAGCCACTTTTATGATGGTTTAGATTTTTTTTTTCCTAGTCCTTAGATTAGTCAGTTCATGAAACCTAGGTACCTTAGAATAAAATCTTAATTGTATAATATAGAAATAAAATATAGGGGGGGGGGATGTTTCATGACAAATAGTTTTTCCCCTAGATGTTTATTTAATACTATGTAAGATTAAAAGAAAAGTTTATTTAAAAAAAAAAAAAAAAAAAACATTACAATAGACTTTTCTGCAGTATTTCACTCTTACTATAATAGCTATAGTGTACATTAATAGAAAGGGGAAAAGAAATATTTACATGCATACAAAGAAACAAATCATCCTAACCTATTGATGACAGCATTTAAATGATGTAAATTATTGATTGTTAATTAAAAAAAAAACAAAAAAAAAACTAATTAAAAGTCGGGCGGGTGGGTTATAAAAAAAAAAAAAAAAAATTACCCAACCTACTTTTAAAACTAATGTTGGGTTTTAATGAAGTTTCTAATTTTGTATTGCCACGTGGATTGCTGTACTGGAGGTTTGGAGGTGGATTGATATTCTTAAACTTTTCAAACAGATAACATTTAAGAATTGTAAATTAATTTTTATATTCTGATTCTCCTCATTTTTATCTCATATATATATATATATATATATATATATATAAAATCAATAGCATGAAAAAAATTAACTTCTCTGAATTGGAACAGGTCCAATCCAAAACAGCATATCTTACACACACACACAAAGAACTCAATATCTTTCAAGTAGAGCTTTATAACAATAACTAATAATTAAAAGGGCTTATCTTAACTTTTTGTGTAAGTTTTACGGTAGATATTCTTGTCAAAGTGTATTGTGTCTGTACATTGTCTGGGGTAAGAATACGCGTTTGATTGGGTTTATCATGAAACTATCGTAAAATGTTAAGATGAGCCTCTTTTTATTATAAAATAAAATTTGAAAATTCTTTTGGCAGTGCATATAAAAAAAAAAAAAGAGGGAGGGGAAGGTTCTCCCTCTTCCCTCAGCCCACTTTTCTAATGAACCTTTTACGTTCTCTATATCTTGTTGAGTTTTTGGAGTGAGAAAGGTAGGTAAAACTAGTATTTGTGAAGCTGTCAGTATGATACATGGAGCACACGGACGAGGAGGGCATGCACACAGGGACAGACGCATCATGCCTGGTGACGATCAGGGTGCGGACTCAGGAGACGTGCTGGGGTTCAATTGGACCCCAGCACCAGGTACGTGTTGCCTCATTGATTGTAATTGTGCTAAATAAAATCAGAGATGACTGCCCCCAACAGTAACTGTTATTGGTGGTTGGCTGTTGTCTGCATATAATTTAACTTTAAACTAAAAAAAAAAAAAAAAACAATAAGAGAAAAAAAGAAAGACTGCTGTAGTAAATCATATTTTTACTTTTTATTTTTTTTGAATTTTTTTTTTTCTAAAGATTTCTACACATGAAAGGGAAAAAAATTGGAGCAAGAAATTGTGAGGAATTATATATATTAAAAAAAAAAAAGAAAAAAAAAGACTTAAAAAAAAAACGGTTGATTTGCTGAAAGCAGATGAGATGGTTGGATTGGCTGACTGTCTGCCATTCAATGGTTCTTAACCGCTTCAACACCAAAGTAATTTGTATGTGGTAGTTGGTCTGATCATTAAACCATTCTCATAATCAATGCTGATTGATTTTATTAATATCCTATCAAGTGAATCTTAAAAAAAAAAAAAAAAAAAAAAAAAAATCCCTCTGGTAAAATTTGTTGCATGCTGGGAAAAATGTTTTTTGTGTTTCAGTTTCTCTTCTTAACCCAAGTTGATTTAAAAAAAAAAAAAAAAAAAAAAAAAGAAAAGGAAAAAATATTTCTTGGGAAGAAAAAAAAAACCCAGAGTAGTTTTTTTTACATTTGTTTAATTCTGAATGAAATCATTTGAGATTGATGGCAGTTCAAAATTGGATTAATATTGGTATATTTAGATATAAAATAAATTTTTAATTGGCAGACTGTGTTTTCTTTGAAAAGTTATTTTTGTCTGGCGTGTTGAGTATATTATTAAACAATCTTTTAAGCTATTTAATATACTCTATTATTATTAGCAATGAAATAAGATTATAAAAATAGAAATTGAATAGTTGCACAGATGCAATCATGTTTTCACATCATATCTGGGTGACATGAACCTTATTGCATTTGTATAAACATTCCATTTCTATTTTTTTATGATCTAATTTGCGTTCAAATAAAATTCCCTGGGAGTATTGCAGCAATAATGAGATTCCAAAATGTAAAAAATTAAACCTAATATTGATGTCACCTATTTTCATGTATTTTTATGTTAATAATTTTTTGGTCATTGCTTTTGTTGATTTTTGCAATTGGTTTAATTTTGAATCTGCTATCCATCGAAAATGGAGAATGAATGCCTACAAAGAAAAGAGTGTTTGCTAAAACAGCAAAAAAAAAAGAAAAAAGTGCGGTTTTGTTGTAGTTTCCGTATTTGTTTGTCTGGGTTTTGTTGCTTTGATACTGCTCACCTCCTGCTTATAACAGGTTCAACAAGAACGACGCTTCCTATTACCCATATGCGCCATTTTTTTTTTTTTTTTTTACGAGGAGTATACACGACCACCAGGAATGCAATGGAATCTATTTGGTATATCAACTTCTTTGCTTCTCTTTTCATTATTTCTTATTGCATAATTTTACAAAACATAGAGCACAAGTACAAATTTGTCCAGTTTTTATTTCATCTTGCATTAAAAAAAAAAAAAAAAAAAAATCGCAAGAAAAAATGTCTGAGCATGATTGTAACTCTTCATTGTAAAGAAATAAGTGACAAATTTTAGTGCTAGGATTATCTCTGCTTTTTAATTATTTTAAACATTTTTATAACTTTGTGGCTCATTTACATTCTTATATAACAAATTTATTTTTGCATGATTTTAGTTGTGTGTGTCTGTCTCTAGATATATGTCTAAAAAGTTTAGAACAGGAGGTGTCATTAAGTTGATATTTGCATGTTTAAAATTAAATTTAAAAAAAGCTGAAAAAAATTTAAAGTAACTAAATGCCTGTAAAGAATTGCCTTCTTTCAGAGCGTGTTCACGTTTGCAGAAAACTTGGGGAAATAATTTGGCCAAAGTGGAAAATGCCGTCTCATTGCAGCCAAAAAACACAAAACAAAAAACAATTCAAAGTAAGTGGATTGATTTTGAAGCTTGGGTAATTGTGCAATGACAACTTAATCCTCAGCCATTTTGACTAAATAATTTCGATTTTATAAATTTAACTTCTGGCTTTTTTTCACTGTCATTTGTTTCTTTTTCAAAATAACATTTTCATTCAGAAAAAAAAATCAATCCATTATTTTTTCCAAATTTATCTTGAAGTAGCTTTTAAAGTTCATATTGAACTTCTGTTTTAATATTAGAAATGAAATTGATAAATTTTCATAGTTCATTGTTTTCATTTTATAGGTAGTTTATATAACTTGATATCTTTAAAAATAGTTTGAATTTATTTAATGTTTAGTGTTTTGATAGCCTTGGTTATAAGTTCAAAAGTTGTAATTCTTTTGATCAAATGCTTTCTCCCAATTATTTCAAACGCCATCAGGTTAGGATCTGCTAGGATGTTTTGTCTGGCCTGTTTGTTGAGGCAGAAAAGAAAATTTACATAGAAAAGGTTATTACATACCATGAAAATGATTACCCCATATATTTGTAGTTGTAATTTGAATATTATCAATAAATTTAAGTTTTAACATTTAAAAAAAAAAAACTTATTTAAAGAAAGTCCCATTACTGCATTTTTTTTTTTTTTGATCCCCGTAATTGGTAGATTTAAAAAAATATTACCTGAATAGAAAAAGAATTCACACAAAGGTATTAATTATATATTAAATTTCATCAAAGAATTTGAATTTTTTTGGTTCATACAATAGATTTGATCACCCGACTTAAACACATCTATACAGGATTATCAACCCCCTCGTATCAGACCTGATCAATTAGACCAATGGGCTTTCACATCTCAAAAAAAAAAAAAAAAATATTGAGATATTAAATTTTATTTGTGTAAATTGTTTGAATTGTTAAGAATCAAAGAAACTTTAATTGTGATTCTCCAATTCTAAAATAATGTGGATAAAATAAATAAGCTTGTTTCAATGTTACAATTTTTTTTTTTTTTTTAAGATTCCCACCAAACGATATTTCTCCTTCAAATGGTAGCCAATCTTATAATTTTTTTTTTCTTTTTTTTGATTAGTTCTAGAAATTGCATGTTTATTCTTCAATGATTATTTTAACACAATTACAATAATAATAAAAAAAAAAAGACAACATTTTTTTTAGTTTAAAGGGCTTTTTTGCATTTTATTACTTATTTATTAAACTTTTTTTTTTTTTCTTCTCTCGGTCTGAGTGCTTTTGTTGTGTATGAAATGAAATGTATATATTTCTATGGAGGAAAATAAATATTTTTCTATTTAATGAGAAGTCGTTTAAAAATTCTACTGCATTGATATCATCATATACTTTATTTTTATTTTTTTCACCTAATATTTAAGAGAAAAAAAAATCAGCAAATTGTATGTCACATGTTTTTTTTTTTTTATAAATATATGCAAAAAAAAAAAAAAAAAAAGCCCAGCATAGAGAAAACGATCAACTAATTATATTTCCTTTAAAATAAGTATCGCATAAAATTCTGTCATTGCTAAGTTTTCCATAAGACAATTCTGTCGCTATACACATACGAGTAATACACATTGTGAAACATTTTGCTCAGTATAAGAAAACAAAAAAAAAACAAAAACATTTACTTTACTGGTTTATGATAGTCTCCGTTCTTATTATGCCCATGAGTTCTGAGGGGACTCTTAAAACCAACTTCAAATCTTCATTACTCAAAGCAAATGTGCAGTTTTAATTTGAAGGGGCAGTGAGTCTATTTGTGAAATTGCATTCTTATAAATTTCCTTGTGCCTTTTGAATCCTTGTTTTGTCCTGCTTACCGTTTCCATGCAATAATGCTCAAAATAAGGTCAAGTGTGTGTGTGTGTGTGTGTGTGTGTGTGTACAAAGCCACCCCCTTCCCTATTTGCCTGTCTTTTTTTTTTTTTTTATCAGATCTCCAATTCCTCTTTTGTATGAATTATACTATTCCTGTGTGTGACTTTTTAATCCGACATTGTAACTAGCAAAGGCAGTATTTATTTCTCACAGTAAGAAATGTGACACAAGGGTCAGAAAGTGGGATTGAAAAGTCAGCACTTACAAGTAGAAACACTTTGACCTGCTAAAAATGCTGGCAAGGAGGTGCCTTAGTCGATGAACAATAAGCTAACACTCTTTTTTTAAAGAGAGGAGGCAAAGAGTGGAATGTCTAGAATTACTTGGAACCAGCATCATGCCACAGGTATGACCAAGACTGGTGATTTTGGCGCCAAGATAGAAGCCTCCGTGGTGCCAAGGTGCAAGCAATGATATTAGAGATCCAGAAGAGCGACTCTAAATCCACCAGAAGTGGTGTTAGACAAAAACTGTGCATTTATATAAAATTGTTCGACTTTGTAAATTGAACTTCTTGTAACCGACATACAAGAAAATGTAAAAGTTTTTTACACAGTTTAATTTTTTCAAATATCTTTTACAAAAATGAATAGTACATGATTATCTTTTGCTTAAACTGTTTGAATTTTTTGAATTTATTTGTATTATTTTATGAAATATTGATTTATTCCTTTTGAAAAATAAAATGTTTTGAATTTATTTTTAGTATTATAAAATGCGGATTTCATGTAAAATGTTGAAGTAATTTTTATTTTTTTTTAATTCATTAATGTCAAAACATTGAAAGAATAAATAAGATTTGGTTATTTTATGCAAAAAAAAAGATTTTTAAAAAATGAAAACGTGTACACAATTTTTACATTTTTTTTTTAAAATTTTTTTTTACATCAATTAGTTTTAACTAAAATAGAAAATTTGGTTTAGTTAACGGAATATTTTTATATTGATGTAAAGTTTTATATGTAACTGCTTCTGATGGAATTTGAGTCACTTGTTATGGATTGCCAAGGTATCTGCTGTCAGACAATCTGATTTACAATCTAAAGGAAATTAGCAGCATTCATGGTCAACACTAAAATGTTCTTTCTATAAAATATATCACAAAAAAGATAATGAATACAAATTTTTTGCAGTTGCAATCTTATTCGCCAGAGATAATGTACTTCAGCTGATAGGAAATAAATTCAGAAAATACATTAATTTTATAAGTTGCATAAGATTCCTTTCTAATATATATAAAAAATGTCTTGGTGATTTTAAGTGTGTAACTAAGATTGATTTTTTTTTTTTTTTTTTCCTCGGGTCTTGTACCCGCTTCACATCTATTGTTTATTGATAGTTATATTTTCCCCATATTTACATATGACCTTTCTTATCAGGTTCTTTTAGTATCAATATAATTTTAATATGAAACCTTGTTGCAAGTCTAGAGTTTAACCTAATTAAAATATTCAGAAACATCTTTATGATGTACATACTTGTCACGTTATGAAAATGTCATTCTAAAAGCAACAAATTAATCGAGTAGTTTTTTTTTTTTTTGTAAAAAAAAAAAAAATTTATTAGAAAGCAAAAACATTGCCTTCATCTTCCTTATTTACTAAATAAAGGAACGCAACTCAATTTGAAGTACCAAGATCAAAATTAGCCTTGAAATGTTTCTGATTTACTATTATAAGCGCTAAAAATAATTTAAAAGAAAAAAAACTACAAAAAAAAAATTACTATGTGACTTTTTTTTTTTTTTTTTTTTTTTTTTTTTTTGGAATATAACATTTTCGCTCTGCATTGTCAAAGACTTTTGTAATTAGGTTGAACTGTTCATGTCTCACTCCACACAAATCTTTCATTTTTTTTATCCTAGTGCTATCAGATCAGGCTGTCTAAAGATATCTGCTCTGATCTAAAATGCACTAAACTTTTTTTTTTTTTTTTTTTGCAAAATTCAATCCTCTTCTGGAAAGTCTAAAAGAAAAGTAACAATTTTCCTATATAAAAAAAGCCAAACAACAAAAAAATTATTTGGAGATATAAAACCTTGAAGCAGAAAAACTTTTTCCAAAATTACAGGATTTGGCATTAAGAAAAAACAAAAAAAACATTAAAAATAATTAAGTTATACATTTAGGTAGATAAAAATTGTTTACGATACGCAGATAATCAACAACATGCACATCAAGATCAACATAAATAAAATATACCTGAAGAAGGCTGGAACACATGTAGAAAATCCATTGTTGATAACAGCAATATCAACCAGAAAGCCAATTTTCATTGTTTCAGAATCGATTCTTTACCCCCCCTCCCCCCCCCCCAAATCTTTGTACAGTACTGCATTTGTGAAGATTTCAACGTGTGTGTGTGTGCATCTCTTGGTCACAGTGCTAGGATGTGTTGGAGACAAAGCAACAAACTCTTGTTTTCTTCAATGACTTTTTCGCAATCAGATGAGACATCAGCTGGAACTGCATTTGAACGGTAAGATCTACTGGTAAACCCAACCAAAGGCAATTATTGCATTCAATCAAATATATATTACAAAGAGATACTTAGTCGGTTTCTTTATATTTTTAATATATGCAGATTTCGTATTTAAAAAAAGCGGTTCTTCTGGAAGGTTTAGCAGAAGTGAGGTCCCCCCCCCTTTTTTGTTAATCAAAGTTAACTTCATCCAATATTTGAGAGTTTAAAGAGAACTTCTCTTCTTAAAGTGTGCAAAATGTAACAAATTATAATAAACTCACTTATGCAAATTGCCAAACATCTTATCTATAAAAGTGAACGTGTCTGTGTGTGTGTACATTTCCCTACGCAATAACTTTGTCAATTTTAAGTCTACAGACTCGAAATTTGATATAAAGGGTACTGAGATTTGGGAAAGTCTTTGATCAGTTTTCGGCCAGAAATTTGTCTGTTAAGGGGTCAAAGTTCAACGATTTGACCTTTGAGAACTCTACAAACTCCTGACAATTTTGGGTCTAAACACTTGAAATTTTAGATATAGGTTCCTTGGACATGTATGTAACTTAATAACTTGATTTGAGCCCAAAACAATAAATTTTAATGGGTCTTAATAAGGGTCAAAGTTTTAAAAAATTGACAGCTTTTTTTTTTTTTTTTTTGCTGAACATACACCTCCAAACACCCGGGCAACGCTGAGCTGAAATGTTAGTCCAGAATATTTCTAACAAATAAAAATCAAAAATATGAAAAATGAAGGAAAAAAAGAATAGTACTAGTAGTAGAAATATTAATACTAAAATCACTATCATCAACAAATGGAAACTTACCATGAATTCCATTGAAAACAAAAAAAATAGGGAGAATGTAGAAAGGCAAAATAATACTATTAGTAATAAAAACAATAACAATACCAAAGTCACCGGCACCAAAAAAAACAAACACTGCATATAATTTAGTGCCAGCACCAACTGTCACTAAACTTTTTTTTTTTTTATCAGGGACATAAGCTACAGGGGTACTATGCGGGGAGTTGGGCAGCAAGATGTCAGTTCACGTTACACTTGAACTTCTGCATGTCAGTACAGTTGGGGAAGTAGGAACCCGGAAGGGAATTCTAAAGTCTAGCAGTTCTGGGGAAGAAATTACTGGAGTAGAAGGCTCTCTTCATCTAGGGATCTGAACTGTGAAGGGGTGGAATTTTGCTGCTTGTTGGGGGGGGGGTACTAGTGCTTACAGTTCGTCAGAAGTCGAGTTGTTTATGGTACGTTTTTATTAAATTTTGTATGAGTATCTGTTAATGTTGTTTAAAAGCGCAGTCCATGGCAATAAGATCAGCCATAAAGCCTGGTCCGTATTTTACAAAAGTATCTGTTAATGCCCCATCAAATATGTAGGTAAAATAAATACAACTCCATTTTTTATTTTATTTATTTATTATTTTTTTTTTTTTTTAGTATAAATTAAAAAAAAAAAAAAACAATAAGAAAAGGTAGAATGTGCCAAAAATTAAATTAGGTGAAAGTACAGAAGCCCTGTTTGTAGCAATAATATAAATATTAAGCCCAGTCTGTATTCTAAAGAAGTATGTGTTAATATTATTTATTTTTTTTTTTTAAATATATATTGTTACGATACCATACGAAGGGAGTGGTATTCGGGGGAAATACCCCCCCCCCCTCGTGCAGAACTTTATAACTATAAGATTAACAATACCTCCCCACATTCTTGTAATGTGTTAATAAAGAAAATAACCAAACAATAAATACATGGCCATATAGGTCACAACTTGGTTCTGATTAGCAGCATCATGAAATAATGGCATGGAGCATATGGATGGCAACACGAAAGAACACAACTGTGGGGTTAGAGATACAAAATGATTTTTATTACACAATAAGCATCATGCAATTCTCATAGGTTAAAAGAGCTATCTTCCCTTCTTTATGTCCTTTGTTCTCGTTTATAAGAAAGGATTATTTTGTTTAAAAAAGAAAAAAAAAAGTTATATGAATCAACTGGAGAGTCCCATGGAGGATGGGAGAGTTCTTGGAGAAGGGGGGGGGGATATATAAAATGTAAAATACCTGGCTGGATAATATGTGCGATATCCAATTACAAAGAGTTTTAAAAGGTAATATAAATCTACATTTCTTGCTTGTGTCTTCTTTAGTCGCTTTCTCTCTCTCATCGACCAGTAATTTTGTGATAGATCGGGAAATCAGTATCTTCGCTTTTAATCTTAAGGGGGATTAACCTTGTTTATTTTTGGGAGTAAATATTCCTGCAGGCTCTTTTGATGAATAGTTCTCGAAATATCGAACATTGGTTTCTTTATCTCATGCAAAATATTCTTTTTAGTCTCAGCACATGTATCCTTGTGCCATACAAATATCACTTCTTTGCACCACTGTGCAAGGCGGTCAAGTCTGTATTCAATTCACCCTTCTCTATCTATTCCAGTTCTATTGGTTGGTTTGGGATCATGGCACATAGGCAATTTATAGCTTGGCTTTTATCATATGTTTGGGCTTTGCATTAAAACATTCCCTGAATTAGTTTCTTTTTCTTGTTCACTTCAGAAAGAAAGTGCAAGAAGATAGAATGGATGGAATGTTATATTGGGTCAGGAGGGGTTGGGGGGGGGTGATTCTGTTTGGACTGTTTTTTGTATTAGCTTTTAAAACTGTTCGTACTACAGAAAGGGATTGTTCAGTGATTAAAAAAACAAACAAAGAGAGGGTCAAGGGTGTGAGTTCCATTATATATATTGATTTAATTTGTATAAAATAAAATACACATCAGGTGCGCTTGAAAGCCAAATCATAACGCAATATTACGAAAATAAAACAAATATTTTACTTGTTTGAAATTTATAGTTTAAATATATTTCAGATTTAAACTCCATCCTCAGTATTTTGAACATCTTTTTTTTTTCTTTCTTGCTATAAATTTTAAACAAGTAAAATATGTTTATTTTCGTAATATTGCGTAGTGATTTGGCTTTCAAGCGCACCTGATGCATATTTTATTTTATTCAAATTAAAACAACGCTTCTATAACAGAATTCACACCCCTGCGTAATCAATGCACCATTCTGGCATATGACACTTGGTGTCATGAATGCATGCAGCGAGGTGCATATTGCAGTGGGTGGGGGGGGTGACTGGACGGGATAGAGGAAGAGAGGGCAGAAAAGAGGGTGTTGATGTCTGATTGGGACAAAACAGGAATGTCTATGGGATTTTGTCAGAAAGAGAAAAAACAAATAATAATTGTTTTTACCTCATTGTCGTTATATATCTGTTAACATGAAAGGTTGTTTTTAAACCTCTGTTGAGAGGTTTGAAGAGATCCAGAGATTCTTGGCTGATTAAGGCTGACAGCTTAGAATGGGGGTCAAGGAGGTAGGGGTCGCCGCCAGGCATTGTTGGACCTGGAATGACTAATCACTCCTAATTTGATAATAAGTAAAAACCTCACTGCAGGTGGGGGTTGAGGTTTGGAAGAGATGAGCTCTAAGAAAAAGAAATAAAGGGTGTTTGTAACCACTCTGAAGGAGAGGTGGGAAAAGGGGTTGGATTTAGAAAAAGGAATTCTAAAAAGAGAAGAGTTGTAGCCAGCAAGCTGAGCGGCTGGGCTGGTCAAGCACTCCCGATTTAGGAGCCCCCAGGCCCTGATATGATGTTAACAAGCCTGTGTTAATAGGAAATCTGTGACTTTACTGGTCTGGTCTAGTAAGTCACCTCAATTTAGACAGTAACTGTTATGAAGTAATGAAATTAATAAATAGTTTGTTATTGTTATAAACCGGAGTTCTGTTTGTTTGTGGTGAGGACTCTTCATTTTGCAGCAAGCCGCAAGGACCAGCGGAGTGATTGATGTACCCGGAGACTACCTACACAGCGTAGGAGACGATTCAGTCGAGAGGCAAAGTGCCCCACCATGAAAACACAGTGGGTGAAGACGATCAACAGACCAACTTGTAACGAGATACGATCGAGAGAACACCTATCATATCGGGTGGAATCCGACGAGGTTAAGGTGTGATTGGTGCAGGTATTGTGTATCGTTAGCGCTTGTATTTTGAAATGCTATAAGAGACAATCTATTAACTGACTTGTTTCTCCAACTTTACAAAATGGCAAGAAAGAAAACAAAGGGGGGGGGGTTGTTACAAAATACTGAAGATGGAGTTTGATTCCAAAATATATTTAAATTATAAATTTCAAACAAGTAAAATATTCGTTTATTTTCATAATATTGTGATTTGGCTTTCGGGCGCACCTGATGTGTATTTTATTTTATTCAAAAAGAGGAGCTTCTCGTACCATCCCACGTTATGACTTAGTTGCACTCTCATGTCACTATATATATATATATATATATATATATATATATATATATATATATATATAATTACTTCATTTACTCACATAAAATTAATATACGAAAGTATAAATTTATGCGTATATACTTCATAACTATATACTTTATAAGTATTTACTTCAAAAGTGCTCAATACGTAAATAGAGCTAGTTAGTAATTTATAAAATATATATGGCGATTAAGCTACACTGAATATTCCGCGTTTCATCCACTCTAGGATTCTTCAGGCTTATACTCGAATTTTGTGGTTGTCTGTCGTTTTTATATACGCACCTTCTATTGAGATTTTAGTTAGCCAATCAGCTTTCTAGTATCCACTGTGCCCTTCCTATCAGCCAATGAACATGCACTTACAGAACAAAGGCCCATTTGACTTCTGGTTGACCTGATTCTTTGTGTGTGCTTTATTTAGCCTGGATATTTAGTGTCTTGACCTGTTTTAAATCTAGGTTAGGTTTTTTTTTTATGTTTAGATAATGTGTGATAGTTTATGCACATGCATGTTTATTTATTATTTATTCATAAGCCTGAAGAATCTTAGAGTGGATGAAACACAGTATATATATATATATATATATATATATATATATAAACCATGCTACTTCTAGATATGATTTCCAAGTTTAATTCCATGTTTACGTAGGAAAAATAATTAGTCTGAATAATTACTTTTTTATATGGAAGACGGCGGCAAAAATACTGCAGTCTGTGCACGTCTGTATAAGTTCAATGTTTACGTTAGACTTTTATAAAACTGATAGATGAACGTAAATACTGTTTTAAAAGAAATAAAACTGTAAAAAGATATTGTTTTCTGCGTAACAAAATATAGAATTAATAATAAATACAAATAATAATAGTATGACTCGTAATAGTAATCGGTGTAGGATCTTTATTTATGGATGCCAAGAAGTGATACAGAATCTTGTTTTAACGTTTGTAATAAAGCTTATTTAAAGCGGAAAAAAAGCTAGGTTTCTGCTGTTCTGGGCCTTCATATGTATGAATGGTGAAAAGTGTTAAGGGGAAATATGAATGGCGAAAAAGTAAGGAAAAAATTGAACAGTGTGTAATAAAGGTTTGATCTTTCCTGTGTTTATGTAAATAATGATTTTTTATTTTTTTTTTATATTCGAAAATAAGAGAAAGTAGGAAAAGTTACGTTAGAATTTTTTGTTTAGTTAAGCATTTGAAAACAAAACTGCGAATGTTTTTTCAATGTTCAAAAATACAAACCTGAGCGACTGGTTCCAATGTTAATGTACATGTCGAAAAGCTGATTGCAAACTATTATGTCATTCTGTTAAACTAAGACTAGAAGGGGAGCATTTGTTAATACAAGTTTTTAGTCCAACAATACATATGTAGAATGCAAATAATTATTTTGGTGAGCATGTGTCCATGTATGGCAATGAATAAAAAGACCCAGTGACTTCGGATTCCATGGTAGGGCTTAATTTAATGACGGCAAAATATTTCCTACTACCTATGTGAGATTATGTATTTGAAAAAATGAGTTGAAGAGGATAAATTGTAACGTATTGAATAGTGACAGTGTGTGTCTGTGTAAAAACACAGTATTAACTGGAAATGGTGAATTTGATAGATTTGCATACGAATTGCCTCATTTTCCTATATTGTCAAAAGTGGTACGAAGGAGGGGGGGTGGAGTCAACTTTTTATTAAGTATAGAGATGAGAAAGTTACCGTGTGGTCAACCTTGATTCTATGCAAGGTGTAGTATTTATGAAATTATGAATTGGCAATAATAATTGATGTGTACGGCACAATCACGTTGACACATCGGTTCTCGGCAGATCACCGAAGTTAAGCAACGTTGAGCCTGATCAGTACCAGATGTGTGACCCATTTGGAAATGCTAGATGCTGTACGCATCTTCTGGGAAGGTTGGGCATGAGGCCAGCACCCTCACCCTGTAAAAAGAACTCAGTCATTACAAAAGCATCTACAAAGTTGTAGATGGCCTATGCCCCTTGGGGGCTCAAGGCTATGGATTAAATATTGATGATATAGCAAATATCAACATTCATGTGTATGTCCAGTGTAAAGGCCGTGATTGTTAGCTTGCTGTAGCGGTCTAAAGTTTTTCAATTCGGGTAGTGCCACCACAAAAAAAAAAACTCTCACCCCAAATAAAACCCTGTACTCCCAGTTTAAAAACAAGGTCTATTTTTCTTTGGAGGTTACGATAGTACTTGTTTTCTCAAGTTAGAGGATGTGCAAAATGAGGTTTTTGCATGGGCAAATCAAAACATGTCCAATAAATACAACCCTCTAGTTAAGTCACAGAAGGCTTGCTTAGATAGGCACACAATTCAACAGACCTACCCTCCCTAACTGTCCCATGTCAAGAATCCTGCCACGTCTAAATCCCTGTCCATTGATTGGAGTATAACTAATTTCGACTGGTCATTTCGAATTTTCATTCCTTTCAATCATTCTTATTAGACCACCCTGAAATCTACTACACAAGATAGCCACTAGATAACGGCTAGCTAGTATCCACTTGAGTAGGCTTATCTGGAGACCATCTTGGAACATTACTTTTCTGAAGTAGAGGTGTCTGCATGATTTTCTTGTTAATTAGGTACTTATTTCATTACAACCCCCCCCCCAACGATCTGAAGTTTAACTCACAATCCTATTTTCAATTTCTTTTGTAATACCCCCTCTACTTGGCGAAACATCTAGTAACAAATTTACTATTTGCATACACTAACAACATACTCTCTTATGCTTGTTTACGCTATATGTAATACTAATCTGGGTGCCTGGTGTTGCCCGGGTGTTTGGAGATGTGTGTTGAGCAAAAAAAAAAAAGTTGTAGTAGGCTCGAACCCGTACCGTGAAGGAGAAAAAAAATGTGACATTTGCTGTTGCATCCATCGCAAAACTGGAAGTGGCAAGGGTTTAAATTGAGGCTAGTCAATCGGAAAAAGAGGGATGACTTTCGAAAATATCCTCGAAAAAAAGCGACCCCCTCCTTGTAGAAAACTGCCCAGTTGAGGCTGAAGGAATTAATGTTTTTAGCCAATTTTTTGATAGTTGTCATCCAAAAACGATACCGATCCCATGAAAATCCGTTGCCCCTGTCGAAAATTTTAGGTAGACATGCATACATACATTTAAACAGACAGAGGAGATTTATATTATATATATAATATATATATATATATATATATATAATTATATATAATATTTATATTATAGACTTGTGGAGAGTACCCGGCGTTGCTTGGTGGAGGATATTTGCACAAGGACGATGCGATGTTGAGATAGAGAGAGGTGGGTTTTCCACGCTAACCATTAGGCCAAAGAGGATAGTGAATTCAATGAGTTGGTAATTAACTTTTGCCTGGTTGGAGGATATTGGCACAAGGACAAAATAAAAAAAAAGAAAAGAAAAAATAGAGAGGTGGGATTGAACTCAAAAACGTAGGGTAATTAGTCTTCCTCGCTAACCATTAGGCCAAAGAGGACAGTGAATTTAAGGAGTTGGTAATTAACTTAAGAATCATTGGAGTCGCCACGCATGTGCAGAAAAGAATGTTACTTTTAAACCATAAACCAATTAACTTAAGTGAAGTGCAACATTAGCTTGACCTGAAGGCCAAACTTCCCCGTTTTCTGTTGTTTTATTTATTTGTTTCCCTACGAAAACAAATTAGACACAAGGTTTTTAATGTGAAGGAAAACCAGCTTCCTCAAAAAAAGGGGGCACTCTGGCAGTATCCAAAAAAAATAAATGGTAATTGTCTCAGTATGAAGGGTTTCCCCTACATTGACCGAGGACCAATTAACTTAAATGGAGTATAGCAACAGCGTGGTCCGAAGACCAAGCTTCCCGCTTTCTGTCATTTGCGTTCGAATAGTTTTGCAGTATTATACGAAAAAGATGATGACGGCATGATGGGAATTTTTTTAACTTTATCATAAATAAGGAAAGGAACAGTATCCATTTATGAATCTCCGATATTATAATCTCAGAAGTATAGGAAAACTTCTTGCAGAATTTAACCGACAGCAGAACCCTGATCTGAAAAGCCTTTTGCAGACATACACAAATGCTCGTGCTCATTTTGCCTTTTATTTATATAATACTAGCGGGGGGTACCCGGCATTGCCCGGGTGTTTAGAGGTGTGTGTGCTCGGGTGGGGTATTAATCAAAACATAAGAATAAGCAAAGTAAATATTTTAAAACTTAAAAAAATCGAAAAAAAAACTATTTAAACGTTGTCTTAAGGAGAATAGTTTCCCATCTCCCTGGAAAATTTCATCTGTATGCCCTGTATTTAAGAATTCAGGTGATTGCTCATCCCCCTCTCAGTACAGGCCAATAAGTCTCCTGTGCGTCATGAGTAAGTTGCTGGAATCTGTGTTAAATACAGAAGTAATCAACCATCTCAACAAAAATAACCTTCTTAGTGACACTCAATATGGTTTCCGTTCTGCTAGATCTACAGCAGATGTGCTTACAGTTATATCTCATAGGATTAGCAAATCTCTCGACGGAGGCAACCTTTCTAGGGCAATTGCTCTTGACATATCTAAAGCCTTTGATAGGGTATGGCATAAAGGTTTACTTCATAAGATCTCTAGCTATGGTATAGCTGGAAATGTCTTCTCAATTATTAAATCATTTCTTTCTGATAGGTTCATAAGAGTAGTAGTTGATGGGCAAAAATCAGAAGCCCACAGTATTAATGCCGGTGTCCCTCAGGGGTCCATCCTGGGCCCAACTCTTTTCCTGATCTACATTAATGATCTTCCAAATCACATCCTTACATCATTTGTAGACATTTATGCTGACGACACTACCATTTATGGTAGCACATCTAAGACAGTAAACGACCAAGTTCTCTCCAATTCTCTCTCCTCTGATCTTGAGCATGTAGTACAATGGGGAAAGGAGTGGCTGGTTACTTTTAATGCATCTAAAACCAAGCTTCTCTCTTTACATCATCAACATTCTGATCCACATCTGGCATCAATTGAAATGAATGGCTCTCGTCTTCAGGAGGCCTCAAGTTTTGACAAGCTTCTGGGCTTGACCATTACTCCTGATCTTAAATGGAACACGTACATTAAATCTGTTGCCAAGGCCGCTGGAAAAATGGTGGGATCTTTGTATCGATCCAGTAGATATCTCACTGCTGATGCAATTCTCTATCTGTATAAGAGCTAGGTACATCCAAGGATGGAGTACTGTTGCCACGTCTGGGCAGGAGCTGCTAGAAAGGACTTGGCCTGCCTTGATAGAGTTCAAAATAGACTTCGTAGCCTCGTAGGAGATGTCCTTTTCTCTTCCCTGCAACCTCTATCTCACAGAAGAGATGTTGCGAGTTTGTCTCTGATGTATCGTTATTTTCATGGAAAGTGTTTGACTGAGCTTCAATCTATGGTCCCCCCTCGCAAAACTTTCACAAGAAACACTCGTCTAGCTGTAAACACTATCAATAATTCCCCCCACTCTTTATCTGTGCCTAAACCTAAACGTAGATTCCATGAACAAAGCTTTTTTATTAGAACTGCACGCCTGTGGAATTGTCTTCCGTTTTCCTGCTTTCCGGCTGACTACAATATGGTTGTCTTCAAGTCTAACGTAAATAAGTTCTTGATGAGCCGTTCCATATAAGTTATCAAATTTAACAAATTTTCATTACTAATGATTATCATATTGTCCAATTTCTACTGTACACTCTTTAACCCTTATCCTTGAGTGCCCTCTTGGCCTTGATAATGAGTTGATACCTATGAAAAAAAAAAAAAGAAAAAGTCCAATGTGAACAAGTTCTAATTGAATCGTCCCCCTAAGTAATCCAAGTTTCAAAATTCCCACTGTTTACTATGCTAAAATCACAATGACTAATGTATACCTATTAACCCTTATCCTCGAGTGGCCTCTGGGCCTTGATAAGTGGTGACACCCTTGTAAAAAAAAAAAAAAAAAAAAAAAAAACTAACGTAAGGCAAATAAACGATGTTAAATGTAAAAATGGGAAAAAGAAAACAGAAAAACTAACGTTAAAACTTCTTTAAAAAATTTGAAAAATAACCCCCCCCCAAAAAAAAATGGCTTAAATAACCCTGTTTCAATATTAAAATTTAAAAAATCAAAAAAAAAAAAAAAAAAAGAAAGACATCTCACACCACGATTCAAACCCAAAACCTTTAGATAATGAGGCTGCGCTTTAAGCAATTGAGCTAAGACGACGTCAACGAAATTAGGTCGCTTTTTAAAATCTTTAAACTAAATCAGGTTCTGACGTCATTTGCGCATGCGTAGAACCGAACTCGTCATGAGAGAATGGAGAAAATTGCTGATTTCATGGTGAAGGAATTAACGTTTTTGGCCAATTTTTCAATATTTGTCGGGTGAAGGTTGGAACTTTAAAATGATACCGATCTGGCAAAAATCCGTGACCCATGTCAAAAGTTTTTGTGAGGCATACAAACACACATACATACATACATACATACAAACATAAATACACACATTTTCGCTTTTTATATATATACTAGCGAGGGGTACCCAGCGTTACCCGGGTGTTTGGAGGTGTGTGTGTGGGGGGGGGATTTAAAAAAAAAAAAGTAGGTATGAGGATCGAACCCGAACCGTTGAGGCAAAGTTGTAAATTAAAGTGTGAAAAAAAAAAAAAAAATGTGCGACATTAACCATTGCCCCACCGTGAGATGCTAACGGAAACATGTTTGAATTTATTTAATTACTTGGATTTAGCAGGTACACGTTTTAATGAGTTAATGAGGTAAAGTTTGACTGCGGGATAGTATTCATTTACTGCTGAACGCTTCCCCCCCCCCCCCCAAGATGTTATAGGAAAAAGACTAGCCCACATGCGGCAAGCGACAAATATTGAATATTTATCTTCCCGAAATCAAGCAAATTAAATAGACAGGCGAGCTTCGTTGTTAACTGTGAGATATTACGATTTATATGCGATATAAAAAGTTTTAAAAAGTTGTGAAGCAAGCGACCGCTTCTCTGAAAAAAGTCTTTTGTAGACATACAGAAAAAGCGAACACACATACATACATACATACATACATTTTCGCTTTTATATATATATATATATATATATATATATATATATATATATACGTAAACAGGTAAACGATAAAAAAACTAAACAGTAAATTGTCAATGGTATCATAGCGTAATGGGTTAGAGTGCTGGACTGAAATACATAAGGTCTGAGGTTCGAATCCTAACAACAGTCAAGCTACGCTGAAGAGGAGTAGGGCTCTGAAACACGTTTGTCCGTAGATTACTGTTTTAAAAAGTAATAAATATATATATAACTTACAGATCCAAGCAACTTCTAGTTTTGAAACTCATTGGAAGTTACTTCATCTGAAGACTGATGAATATGAGAAAAATAAACTTATTTTCATTGAACTTTTTATTTACCAAAAATATTTACAGAATGTAAAATATATATAAAAAAAAAATATTGAAGCAAGTGCTAACAATAACCACAAACAAATAATACTAATTTTTTTTTTTTTGCAGTATTGTATGTGGCTATTAAAGACGTAAGAGCAAAAACAAATGCAAAAAAAAAAAAGTAACAATAAAAAAGAATAAAAATACTAAGCTGCACATGTAAACAAAGACACTTCTAGGAAACATATGAAAAAGTAATTCACCTGCTGCTTGTCTCTATGCGACTCTGCTTTAATCAGTGTAGAGGACTCAATTCTGCAATAACAGAATAGCTTGATTTTGTTTCGTGGAATGAGTGGTGCCATCTTTTGTGTTTAACCGTGTGGAAAAAGCTGTAAACTAATAATTTCTTATTCCAAGAAACACAAGCAATATTCTTGGGTGTGTGTTTGGTGGTGTTTGCTTGATGAAAGGAGGGGAGGAGGAGGCAATACATAGTATCATCGAATGACGGCATTGCAATATCTTTTGCACAAGACACAACTGTGTTTGCCACCTCAACAGTCAGACCAAATAAGGAAAAAAGAGTAAGTGGACTTGTGAGTCAACCCTTCAATACGGGTGATCACGTGACTAAAAAAGTCAAGGGTCGACCACTCCGCTGTTACACAATTCCGGGACTCCATATATTAAAAAAAAAAAAAAAGCAACCCTACTGTCAAGACAAATCTCTTACCTGTCACAGCTAAAAGAAACTCTTCCAACCACCAACTGTCATGCTTGAAACAACCCTTCTGAAAAGCCCAACATTTAAATTCCTCGCCTTGACATTCTCTGGCAACATAAGTTGACGTAAGTACATAGATGTTGCTAAGTCAGCTGCAAAGAAGGTAGCCTTCTTCTATCATACTAGAAAAAATTTCACATCTGTCGGTATCCTATATTAAGCCATTGTTCACCCATGCGTAAAGTATTGTTACCGGATCTCGACTGGTGCATGAACCATGAACCTTTACCTCTTGGTGCATAAATAAAAAGCATCTCTAACCTTATAGTGTTGCATTCCTATGATTCCCTTGCAAGTATTTCCATGAAATGTGTTCCAATGAACTTAATGCACTTCTCCAATGTGCGTCTTCAACGGAAATACTTCGCCCTTAGAATTCTCTTCCTGTAAAAAAAAAAGAAAAAAAAAAGAAAAAAAGACTACCTTTTTCTCTGTCGGCTTTATGCCTAAGCAGGGGGTGATGCCGCAGTCATTAATAAATACTTACTTTCTCTTGTGGATCAATATCCCTGCTAGGCGATTTCATTACACACTAACCAATCAGCTTGCAAAGTGGATTGATTCCATCTGTCTCCTGAAGAACTACATTAGCCCCTTTGGGAATCACGGTCAATCAGCAAAGAGAACCCTGGAAATAATGCTTAAAGACGTCTTCTCTCCTGTTCCTGTCCACTGGGCACGCAAACATCAATGATCTTCATATCAAGTTAAATGCTGACAGATTTGTTGATGGCCTAAAGAACTTTCTATTTTTCATTCTTTTTAATTGGACAATCTTCAAGTTTCTCCAACTTTAAATACCAGAGGTGAGACGATGAATCGGAAAAATCTTAACTTTTAGGGGTATTGGAATTGGGAAAAATTGTGCCTATTTTTCGATGCCAAAAACGATTCTTTTAATTGTCTTTGGTTATTTGATTTTTTAAAAAACAAAATCTTCCACTGATGATTGTAATAAAATAATAAATATTTATTGATTTTAAACTAAAATCTATAGATCGTCCCATAAAAGTGTATTTTTTACACTTGAGAAAATATCTGCACATTTAACGTGTTTTTATGATAACTGAGGAAAATATAGCTACTTCATCTATTATATAAATTTCACCTGTCTGTTTAAATGTATGTATGCATTTATGTCTAGCAAAAACCTTCGACATAGACAACAAATCCTAACAAGATCGGTATCATTTTGAAGCTCAATGTCTCGGACAACAAATATCGGAAAATTGGCCCAAAACATTAATTCCTTCACCCTAAACTTGCCCGTTTTCTATAAGGGAGGGGGGGTCGATTTTTTTTTCGCCAACATTTTAGCAAGTTACTGTTAGATTGACTTTGGTTAATTTCAACGTTTTTGACTTCCGGTCGTGTCATGGAGACATCATCTAAGACGTCAGATTTTCTTTCACTTTTCTGCCTTCGCGGTATGGGTTCGAGTCTGCCTGCCTACTACCACTTTTTTTTTTTTTTTTTTTGGCTCGACACACACCTCCAAACATCTAGGCAACGCCGGGCACCCAGGCTAATATTTAAATATTAATCAATTTATTAAGAAACAGAATTGGGAAAAATATTGGAATCGTCCCATCACTATTAAATATTTTTATTGTTGATATAAAAGAGGTTTTGTTTTTCTTTTCACTGTTTTCGTATTCATATTATTTGGATTATTCAGACTTGTTCTCATCTTGCCGGATATGTTGAATAATCCAGATTCCCAAGGAGTGACGTCAAACAAAAAAGTTTGGATGCAAGGCCCGCGAGGTGATATCAAAGAAGGTGCAAAGTCTCCAGTCAGTGAATTTGACCCACATTTTTTAAACAATACAGGTGGAATGTTGACATCATCTGGGCCAAATAAAAAGAGATACAGAGAGAAGTCGAGAGACGGAGTCGAGACAGCGACACAAGAGGGTGTTAACAACACATTCTTCTTCTTCTTCTTCTTCTTCTTCTTCTTCTTCACCACCACCACCAACTCTGTCAGACATGCCAATAGACTTGTCAATATCTCACTGAAAACAGAAAAGTTATATTTACAATAAACGAAATATTTTTATAACCAACTGTGCATTTTTTTAAATCGCCAAAGAGTGTATAAATCAAGATGACAAAGATTGTTTTTTAGAAATGAAATACACTTAAAACACATTTGATGATTCGGCCATCAGAGAAATATAACAAGGTAATCCTACTTGTTTATAAGAAAATCCAAATAGGTTAGTTGATGGAGCAAACAAGAGCTGGTGAGAAATGTATTGGTGCGGACTCCACGGCATGGGTACACAAGCATAGTATGAGCTAGATCTATGTACATCCAGAAAATTGCACATGACGCCAATTGTGTTCATGAAGATTTGAGACAGCTGCTGATGGAAAACGGAAATCTGGAGAGAGTCCTATTGGTCCACGCAAACAAAAATAAACTTGATGAAACTATGATATAAAGGAGTGTGTGTGTGTGTGTGTGTGTGTGTGTGTGTGTGTGTGTGTGTGTAATATAGATGTTAAGCTAGAGAGGAATGCCCTGGGGCGGGTGAACGGGTGAGTCTAAGGAGAAGTATAGGAAAAACGAAAGAAAGATAGACAGAGGTAGAAGTTTTAATATGGATATGTACTTTTTTCCAGTCAATGCTGGGTAATCCTGCTAGTTCATAAAAGAATCCAAATAAGTCAGTTGATAGAACCCCTAACTAAACATATCAAGATGCCGATTTCAGCATCCGCTTTATTTGTTTGTAATTTATTATTTTCTAGCGGTGGTACCCGGCGTTGCCCGGTTGTTTGGAGGTGTGTGTGTAAAGGGGGGGGTAAAATAAAGAATAAGCGAAGAAATAACCCTGTTTAAATATTAACAAAAAAAAAACGATGTTAAAATCGGCAAAACCAAACCAAAAAAAAAAAAAAATCGATGTTAAAATTGGCAAAACCAAGCCAAAAAAAAAACGATGTTAAAATCGGCAAAAATAAACCAAAAAAAAAAAAAAGATGTTAAAATCGGCAAAACCAAACAAAAAAAAAAACGATGTTAAATCGGCAAAACCAAACTAAAAAAAAACGATGTTAAAATCGGCAAAATCAACCCCCCCAAAAAACGATGTTAAAATCGGCACCCCCCAACCAAACCAAAAAAAAAAAAACGATGTTAAAATCGGCAAAACCAAACCCAAAAAAAACGATGTTAAAATCGGCAAAAAAAAACCAAAAAAACAAACGATATTAAAATCGGCAAAACCAAACCAAAAAAAAAAACGATGTTAAAATCGGCAAAACAAAACAAAAAAAAACGATGATAAAATCGGCAAAACAAAACCAAAAAAAAAAACGATGATAAAATCGGCAAAACCAAACAAAAAAAAATACGATGTTTAAATCGGCAAAACCAAACCAAAAAAAAAACGATGTTAAAATCGGCGAAACAAAATAAAAAAAAAAAACGATGATAAAATCGGCAAAACCAAAAAAAAAAAACGATGTTAAAATCGGCAAAACCAAACCAAAAAAAAAAAACGATGTTAAAATCGGCAAAACCAAAAAAAAAACGATGTTAAAATCGGCAAAACCAAACCAAAAAAAAAAACGATGCAAAACAAAACCAAAAAAAAAACGATGATAAAATCGGCAAAACCCAACCAAAAAAAACGATGTTAAAATCGGCAAAAAAACCCAAAAAAAAAACGATGTTAAAATCGGCAAAACCAAAAAAAAAAAAAAAAAATGTTAAAATCGGCAAAACCAAACCAAAAAAAAAACGATGTTAAAATCGGCAAAACCAAACAAAAAAAACGATGTTAAAATCGGCAAAACCAAACAAAAAAAAAAAACGATGTTAAAATCGGAAAAACCAAACCAAAAAAAAAAAACGATGTTAAAATCGGCAAAACGAAAAAAAAAACGATGTTAAAATCGGCAAAACCAAACGAAAAAAAAAAAACGATGTTAAAATCGGCAAAACCAAACCAAAAAAAAAAACGATGTTAAAATCGGCGAAACAAAACCAAAAAAAACGATGATAAAATTAACAAAACCAAACAAAAAAAAAACGATGTTAAAATCGGCAAAACCAAACCAAAAAAAAAGCGATGTTAAAATCGGCACCCCCCCAAAAAAAGATGTTAAAATCAGCAAAACCAAACCAAAAAAAAAAAAAACGATGTTAAAATCGGCAAAACAAAACAAAAAAAAAACGATGGTAAAATCGGCAAAACCAAACCAAAAAAAAAAAACGATGTTAAAATCGGCAAAACTAAACCAAAAAAAAAAACGATGCAAAACAAAACCAAAAAAAAAAACGATGATAAAATCGGCAAAACTAAACCAAAAAAAAAAAACGATGTTAAAATCGGCAAAAAAAAAACAAAAAAAAAACGATGTTAAAATCGGCAAAACCAAAAAAAAAAAAAAAAAAAATGTTAAAATCGGCAAAACCAAACCAAAAAAAAAAACGATGTTAAAATCGGCAAAACCAAACAAAAAAAAACGATGTTAAAATCGGCAAAACCAAACAAAGAAAAAACGATGTTAAAATCGGAAAAACCAAACAAAAAAAAAAAACGATGTTAAAATCGGCAAAACCAAACCAAAAAAAAAAAACGATGTTAAAATCGGCAAAAAAAAAAAAAAAAAAAACGATATTAAAATCGGCAAAACCAAACCAAAAAAAAAACGATGTTAAAATCGGCAAAACAAAACAAAAAAAACGATGATTAAATCGGCAAAACAAAACCAAAAAAAAACGATGATAAAATCGGCAAAACCAAACCAAAAAAAAAACGATGTTAAAATCGGCAAAACAAAACCAAAAAAAAAAAACGATGTTAAAATCGGCAAAACCAAAAAAAAAAACGATGATAAAATCGGCAAAACCAAAAAAAAAAACGATGTTAAAATCGGCAAAACCAAACCAAAAAAAAAAAACGATGTTAAAATCGGCAAAACAAAAAAAAAAACGATGTTAAAATCGGCAAAACCAAACAAAAAAAAAAAACGATGCAAAACAAAACCAAAAAAAAAACGATGATAAAATCGGCAAAACCAAACCAAAAAAAAACGATGATAAAATTGACAAAACCAAACCAAAAAAAACGATGTTAAAATCGGCAAAACAAAACCAAAAAAAAGCGATGTTAAAATCGGCCCCCCCAAAAAAAGATGTTAAAATCAGCAAAACCAAACCAAAAAAAAAAAACGATGTTAAAATCGGCAAAACTAAACTAAAAAAAAAAACGATGTTAAAATCGGCAAAAGCAAACCAAAAAATAAAACGATGTTAAAATCGGCAATACCAAACAAAAAAAAAACGATGTTAAAATCGGCAAAACCAAATCAAAAAAAAAACCGATGATAAAATCGGCAAAACCAAACAAAAAAAAAAACGATGTTAAAATCGGCAAAACCAAACAAAAAAAAAAAACGATGTTAAAATCGGCAAAACCAAACCAAAAAAAAAACGATGTTAAAATCGGCAAAACCCCCCAAAAAAAAAAAAAAAAAATCGATGTTAAAATTGGCAAAACCAAGCCAAAAAAAAAAACGATGTTAAAATCGGCAAAATCAACCCCCCCAAAAAACGATGTCAAAATCGGCACCCCCAACCAAACCAAAAAAAAAAAAACGATGTTAAAATGGGCAAAACCAAACCAAAAAAAAAACGATGTTAAAATTGGCAAAAAAAAACAAAAAAAAAACGATGTTAAAATCGGCAAAACCAAACCAAAAAAAAAACGATGTTAAAATAGGCAAAACAAAACAAAAAAAAACGATGATAAAATCGGCAAAACAAAACCAAAAAAAAACGATGACAAAAACGGCAAAACCAAACAAAAAAAAAAAACGATGTTTAAATCGGCAAAACCAAACAAAAAAAAAAACGATGTTAAAATCGGCGAAACAAAACCAAAAAAAAAAACGATGATAAAATCGGCAAAACCAAAACAAAAACGATGTTAAAATCGGCAAAACCAAACTAAAAAAAAAACGATGTTAAAATCGGTAAAACCAAAAAAAAAAAAAACGATGTTAAAATCGGCAAAACCAAACCAAAAAAAAAACGATGCAAAACAAAACCAAAAAAAAAAACGATGATAAAATCGGCAAAACCAAACCAAAAAAAAAACGATGTTAAAATCGGCAAAAAAAAACAAAAAAAAAAAACGATATTAAAATCGGCAAAACCAAACCAAAAAAAAAACGATGTTAAAATCGGCAAAACAAAACAAAAAAAAACGATGATTAAATCGGCAAAACAAAACCAAAAAAAAACGATGATAAAATCGGCAAAACCAAACCAAAAAAAAAACGATGTTTAAATCGGCAAAACCAAACAAAAAAAAAAACGATTTTAAAATCGGCAAAACAAAACCAAAAAAAAAAAACGATGTTAAAATCGGCAAAACCAAAAAAAAAAACGATGATAAAATCGGCAAAACCAAAAAAAAAAAACGATGTTAAAATCGGCAAAACCAAACCAAAAAAAAAAACGATGTTAAAATCGGCAAAACCAAAAAAAAAACGATGTTAAAATCGGCAAAACCAAACAAAAAAAAAAACGATGCAAAACAAAACCAAAAAAAAACGATGATAAAATCGGCAAAACCAAACCAAAAAAAAAAACGATGATAAAATTGACAAAACCAAACCAAAAAAAACGATGTTAAAATCGGCAAAACCAAACCAAAAAAAAGCGATGTTAAAATCGGCCCCCCCAAAAAAAGATGTTAAAATCAGCAAAACCAAACCCCCCCCCAAAAAACGATGTTAAAATCGGCAAAACAAAACAACAAAAAAAAAACGATGTTAAAATCGGCAAAAGCAAACCAAAAAATAAAACGATGTTAAAATCGGCAAAACCAAACAAAAAAAAAACGATGTTAAAATCGGCAAAACCAAATCAAAAAAAAAAAAACCGATGTTAAAATCGGCAAAACCAAACAAAAAAAAAAAAAACGATGTTAAAATCGGCAAAACCAAACAAAAAAAAAAAACGATGTTAAAATCGGCAAAACCAAACCAAAAAAAAAAACGATGTTAAAATCGGCAAAACCCAAAAAAAAAAAAAAAAAAAAATCGATGTTAAAATTGGCAAAACCAAGCCAAAAAAAAAAAACGATGTTAAAATCGGCAAAATCAACCCCCCCAAAAAACGATGTTAAAATCGGCACCCCCAACCAAACCAAAAAAAAAAAACGATGTTAAAATGGGCAAAACCAAACCAAAAAAGAAACGATGTTAAAATTGGCAAAAAAAAAAAAAAAAAAAACGATGTTAAAATCGGCAAAACCAAACCAAAAAAAAAACGATGTTAAAATAGGCAAAACAAAACAAAAAAAACGATGATAAAATCGGCAAAACAAAACCAAAAAAAAAACGATGACAAAAACGGCAAAACCAAACCAAAAAAAAAACGATGTTTAAATCGGCAAAACCAAACCAAAAAAAAACGATGTTAAAATCGGCGAAACAAAACCAAAAAAAAAAACGATGATAAAATCGGCAAAACCAAAACAAAAACGATGTTAAAATCGGCAAAACCAAACTAAAAAAAAACGATGTTAAAATCGGCAAAACCAAAAAAAAAAAAACGATGTTAAAATCGGCAAAACCAAACCAAAAAAAAAAACGATGCAAAACAAAACCAAAAAAAAAAAAACGATGATAAAATCGGCAAAATTAAACCAAAAAAAAAACGATGTTAAAATCGGCAAAAAAAAAAAAAAAAACGATGTTAAAATCGGCAAAACCAAAAAAAAAAAAAAAACGATGTTAAAATCGGCAAAACTAAACAAAAAAAAAAAAACGATGTTAAAATCGGCAAAAGCAAACCAAAAAATAAAACGATGTTAAAATCGGCAAAACCAAACAAAAAAAAAGAAACGATGTTAAAATCGGAAAAACCAAACCAAAAAAAAAACGATGTTAAAATCGGCAAAACGAAAAAAAAAACGATGTTAAAATCGGCAAAACCAAACGAAAAAAAACACGATGTTAAAATCGGCAAAACCAAACCAAAAAAAAAAACGATGTTAAAATCGGCAAAACAAAACCAAAAAAAAACGATGATAAAATTGACAAAACCAAACCAAAAAAAAACGATGTTAAAATCGGCAAAACCAAACCAAAAAAAAGCGATGTTAAAATCGAAAACCCCCCCCCCAAAATGTTAAAATCAGCAAAACCAAACCAAAAAAAAAAAACGATGTTAAAATCGGCAAAAAAAACAAAAAAAAAACGATGGTAAAATCGGCAAAACCAAACCAAAAAAAAAAACGATGTTAAAATCGGCAAAACTAAACAAAAAAAAACGATGTTAAAATCGGCAAAACCAAACAAAAAAAAAACGATGTTAAAATCGGCAAAACCAAACGAAAAAAAAAACGATGTTAAAATCGGCAAAAAAAAAAAAACGATGTTAAAATCGGCAAAACCAAACCAAAAAAAAAAAAAAAACGATGTTAAAATCGGCAAAACCAAACCAAAAAAAACGGTGTTAAAATCGGCAAAACCAAACCAAAAAAAAAAAAAAACGATGTTAAAATCGGCAAAAAAAAAAAAAAAACGATGTTAAAATCGGCAAAACCAAATCAAAAAAAAAAACGATGTTAAAATCGGCGAAACCAAACAAACAAAAAAAACGATGTTAAAATCGGCAAAACTAAACCCCCCAAAAAAACGATGTTAAAATCGGCAAAACCAAACCCCAAAAAAAAACGATGTTAAAATCGGCAAAACAAACCAAAAAATAAAAACGATGATAAAATCGGCAAAACAAAACAACAAAAAAAAACGATGTTAAAATCGGCAAAACCAAACAAAAAAAAACGATGTTAAAATCGGCAAAACCAAATCAAAAAAAAAAAACGATGTTAAAATCGGCAAAACCAAACAAAAAAAAAACGATGTTAAAATCGACAAAACCAAACGAAAAAAAAAACGATGTTAAAATCGGCAAAAAAAAAAAAAACGATGTTAAAATCGGCAAAACCAAACCAAAAAAAAAAAAAAACGATGTTAAAATCGGCAAAACCAAACCAAAAAAACGGTGTTAAAATCGGCAAAACCAAACAAAACAAAAAAAAAAAACGATGTTAAAATCGGCAAAAAAAAAAAAACGATGTTAAAATCGGCAAAACCAAATCAAAAAAAAAAACGATGTTAAAATCGGCGAAACCAAACAAACAAAAAAAACGATGTTAAAATCGGCAAAACTAAACCCCCCCAAAAAACGATGTTAAAATCGGCAAAACCAAACCAAAAAAAAAAAAACGATGTTAAAATCGGCAAAACAAACCAAAAAATAAAAACGATGTTAAAATCGGCAAAACAAAACAACAACAAAAAAAAAAACGATGTTAAAATCGGCAAAACCAAACCAAAAAAAAAAACGATGTTAAAATCGGCAAAACCAAACAAAAAAAAAACGATGTTAAAATCGGCAAAACCAAACCAAAAAAAAACAAAAACAAACAGCGAACAAACATAAAACTTCTTTAAAAAAAGAAATTGGAAAAACAAAAAGCATAAATCAGGAAAAAAATGATGGATGTGTTCGGAAAAACAAAAAAAACACTGTGAAAAGCGAAAAAAAAAATGGCATAAATAACCCTTCGATTCGTTAAAATTCCATTCCAGTTTTTTTAAGCAACTACGAAGTAAAGAAAATCCAAACCGGTATTCCTTTATAACTGTCACTTGTGTACGATCCCGCAACGGTGTTAAGTGATGGCGGGAGAAGGAGGAATTTATTAGAGAGAAAAGATTTTACCACTTTCATTGATTTTAACCGATTTTGGCAGTGAACTCTCACCAGAAAAAATGTAGGAATCTACGATTTTCGAGGAAGTGGAGAGGTAATAGGCCTAATAACACACCTCAGATATTGTGCTGCAGTTTGTGCATATTACATTTGCGTGAAATGTCTTGATTTTTAATCCTATTAAGGTCAAAATCAGAGGGGAAAAATGAGTTCATTTTTTTTATATATACAGGATGACCCTCCCCCCCAAAAAAAACAAAAGCTAAGTGGAGGCTATCTAGAACATATGCTGTAGAACGGAGAAAAAAAGGCCAAAGACCCTAGTGTTTTAATGTGACGTTTTGAATATAATAAACTAGTTACGACCAAAGTTTCATTTCATTCGGACAAAACACTAAGAAACGGGGCCTAATTAGAGTTGGGCCCGTTTTATTTTGGGTCACCCTGTATAGGGATAATGCAATTTTTTGCATTTCTAAAAGTAGTCAAGATCTCTATTTCGAAATGAGACCAATTCTACAATATACTTATCATGTATAAAAAAAAATTGTGAGAGACAGATAAAATTTCTATTTAAATAAGATATAGATTGTGTTAAGAGAAATATTAATAGGGAACATGGGAACATAAATAAAGACTTATTTTCTCTCGTGGAGATATGTCCCTGGTCGGTAATTTGGTTACACACTAACCAATCAGCTTGCAAGGTGCATTGATTCCATCTATCTCCTGAAGAACTATTTCAGCCCCTTTGGGAATCACGATCTGTCAGTAGAGAAAATCCTGAAGCAATGAGGAAAGATGTCACCTCTCTTTCTTTCCTGCCCCTGTCCACTGGACACTCAAACATCATTGATTTTCATATGAAGATAAATGTTGACAGACTTGTTTATGGCCAAAAGAACTTTCTACTTTTCATTTCTTTCACTTGGACACTTTGGAAATCACAGTCAGCCAACAGAGAGAACCCTGAAAACAATGAAGGAAGACTCGCTCACCATCTCTCTCCTGTTCCTATCTATTTATTTTGTGTGTGTGTGTGTGTGTGTGTGTGTGTGTGTGTGTGTGTGTGTGTGTGTCTGTGAAACGGCATTAACCCTATTTGGGTTTAACCAACTTTCTCTGAAGGCGGAAGTTCCATGGGAGTATGAGACTTACAAGCGGTCCGTAGTTACATGTATATCCCCGTTAGGGGAGATGTTGACGTTAGGTTTTTGCAACTCTTGCAGGGAGGTGTCGACGTCCGCCTAGATACACCGCCTGGAATTCTCAAATTGGTCACCCATTTTAGTAATGACCAGGCTCAACGTTGCTTAACTTCAGTGATCTGACGGGAATCGGTGTGTCAACGTGATTGTGCTATATATCTATCTAGTGGTTACACATCGACTATCTCCGCCTGAAGATAACTGCTGATAGATTTTCGATAAAAGAACTTTCTAATTTTTTTATTCTCACTCGGACACCATCCAACTTTCTTCCAAATGGTGTAGATGATTGAATAAGTTTTTGTTTTTGTGTTTTTTTTTTTTTGTATATGGGAGTAGTCACTTATTAAGGCTTGGAAGCCACTCGAGGATAAGTCTTACCGTGTGTACGGTAATAGAAATTGACTATTTCTATTTAAGGAGGTGGCTTAAGAATTTATTTACATTGCACTTGAAGACGACCATGTTGTAGTCAACTGGAAAGCAGACTAGCAGAACAGAGTTCCACAGGCGAGCAGTTCTCGGAAAGAAACTTTGTTTGTGGAACTTGCGTTTAGATTTAAGCACAGTAAAGAGTGGTGGGAATTGTTGATAAAGGTTGTAGCTAGGCAAGTGCTTTTTGTGAAAGTTTGGCATGGGAGGGAGACGATAGATTGAAAAAGAGGTTACAGGGAAGAGAAAAGAGGATCACTTATCAAATTTTGAATCCGATTTTTAACTCTGTTAAAGCAGGATAAGGTACTTAGAGCGGCGCCTCCACAGATGTGGCAACAGGACTCCATTAGGACACATTTGACTCTTATACATATAGAGGATTACATGTGGAGTGAAATACTTTTGGAGCAGTAGAATGATGCAACCATTTTTCCAGTGACCTTGGCAACGGATTTGGGTGTAAGTCTTCCATTTTAGGTCAGAAGTGAAGGTCCGTCCAAAAAGCTTGTCGAAGCGGGGTGTTTATTTCAGACTAAGGTCATTCATATCAACTGGGGCCAAGTGGAGATGTATATCGATGGTGAAAAGATAGAAGCTTTGTTTTGGATACGTTAAAATTAACTGGACACTTTTTGCCCAATTGCTCATGCTCAAGGTCGGAAGAGAGAGAATCAGAGATCTTGGTCGTTGCAGGCCTTCAAAATGTTACCATAGATCGTAGTGTTGTCTGTATATATGTCAACGAATGGACCTAGAATTTGGTTTGGGAGATTATTGAAGATTAAGAAGAGACTACTTGTATAAACCTATCTGAGAGAAAGGATTCGATTGTTGAGTAGAAATTCCCAGATATTCCATAGCTGGAGATTTTGTGAAGTACTCTTTTATGCCAAACCCTTTCAAATACTTTCAATATGTCCAAAGTTATTGCTCTAAAGAGAAAACCCCCGTCAATAGATTTACTAATCCTATGTGAGATTACAGTTAGTACATCAGCTGTAGATCTCGCAGGATGGAAGACATATTGCTTGTCATTAAGCAGGTTGTTTTTGCTGAGATGGCTGAGAATTTCTCTATTAACACAGATTCAAGAAACTTACTCATGACGCACAGAAGGTTAATTGGTCTGTACTAAGATGCAGAAGACCAATCTCCAGTATTCTTTTTTAAATACTGAGTAGATTAATGTATAATAAGCATTTCTCGTTTAGGTATCGATTGAACAGTTTTGCAAGCATAGGTACCAGCTCTTGTTGCAGCTTCTTTAATGCCATAATTGGAATATTGTCAAGACCAGTTGCAGTAATGGTGCATAAAAAGAAGACACTAACTTTTAAACACACCGGAAGTTGGCACCCACGTCTTTCAATTTAGGCATGGAAGCACAGAATTGATACAATTTTCAATTATATTTTATTTTTATTTTTTTTTAATAAAAATATATAAAAATACGTAAACTTTTTTATTAATTTTTTTATTTATTTTTTAATCGCATATATATATATATATATATATATATATATTATATATATATATTATATATATATTATATATATATTATATATATATATAATATATATAATATATATATATATATTATATATATATATTATATATATATATTATATATATATATTATATATATATTATATATATATTATATATATATATATATTATATATATATATTATATATATATTATATATATATTATATATATATTATATATTATATATATATTATATATATATATATATAAACCATATTAACTTAATTAAACATAGTTATTTAAAAAGATATGCGATTAAAAAATAAAAAAACACTTGATAAAAAAGTCTATGTATTTTTATATATATTTTATAAATTTTTTAATATATTTTTTCAAACATATTTAGGTTTTGTTTTTTGTTTTTTTTCACATATAGTTAGTTTTTTATTTAAACCTTGGGAATCTATTACGAACTTTTTTTATCAATTATTTTTTAATTTTTGAAAGGCATATCTTTTCAAATAACCATGTTTATATAAGTTAATATGTTTGTCAAACTATATATATATATATATATATATATATATATATATATATATATATATATATATAGGCGATTAAAGAATAAAGAAATATATATATATATCTATAAAAGTGAACGTGTCTGTCTGTCTGTGTGTCGGTGTACATTCTCCTTCGCAATAACTCTGTTAATTTTCAGTCTACAGACTCAAAATTTGATATACAGAGTACTGAGATTTGGAAAAAATCTACGTGGTCGGTTTTCGGCCAGAAATTTGGCTGTTAAGGGGTCAAAGTTCAACGATTTGACCTTTGAGAACTCAACAAAACTCCTCCGACAATTTTGGGTCTAAACACTTGAAATTTTAGATATAGGTTCCTTGGACATGGATCTAACTTAATAACTTGATTTGAGCTAAAAACAATAAATTTTAAGGGGTCATAATAGGGGGTCAAAGCTAAAAACATTGACCGTTTTTTTTTTTTTTTTTGCTCAGCATACACCTCCAAACACCCGGCACCCATGCTAGTATATCTTTAAAAGTGAATGTGTGTGTGTGTGTGTGTGTGTGTGTGTATGTGTACATTTACAGACATTTATTATATATAATTTCTACATTTATAGACCGTTTCATACCCTCGAAAAAGTTCCAGCAAAAACCTAACAGCCAGCCATGGTTCTCTCCAGAATGAGCTGCTGCCATTGCGTACAGAAATCACCTTTTCCACTGCTTCCAACGTAATAGATGTATGGAAACTAAAAGCGCTTTCAGGACTGCCAGCAACCACTGTAAGAAAGTAATAAAGAACGCAAGAGAGTTGTATGCTCAATCCATCAAGTCCAAAGTAGCTGAGCAGCGGCTTGGTTCCCACCAGTTTTGGCAAATAGCAAACAGAATCCTGAACAGAAGCGTGTGCTCTATCCCAACTATCATCAATAGACCTGAGGTAATCTCGTCAGTATCAGACAAAGCCAAACTCTTTGCCAAGAACTTTGCAGCTAATTCTATCCTTTGCGACCAAGGCCGCCAACCCCCAATATTTCCTCCTGTATCAGAAAACACGCTATGTGATACACATATATCTGTACGTGATGTTGCCAAGCTAATCAAAAACCTTGATTCCAGTAAAGTAACCGGCCCTGATGGTATTCCAATTATAGTACTCAAAAAACTTCAACCAGAACTAGCGCATATACTTACAAAACTGTTTAAACGTTGTCTTAAGGAGAATAGCTTCCAATCACCCTGGAAAATCTCATCAGTATGCCCTGTATTTAAGAATTCAGGTGATCGCTCATCCCCCTCTCAGTACAGGCCAATAAGTCTCCTGTGCGTCATGAGTAAGTTGCTGGAATCTGTGTTAAATACAGAAGTAATCAACCATCTCAACAAAAATAACCTTCTTAGTGACACTCAATATGGTTTCCGTTCTGCTAGATCTACAGCAGATGTGCTTACAGTTATATCTCATAGGATTAGCAAATCTCTTGACGGAGGCAACCTTTCTAGGGCAATTGCTCTTGACATATCTAAGGCCTTTGATAAGGTATGCCATAAAGGTTTACTTCACAAGATCTCTAGCTATGGTATAGCTGGAAATGTCTTCTCAATTATTAAATCATTTCTTTCTGATAGGTTCATAAGAGTAGTAGTTGAGGGGCAAAAATCAGAAGCTCACAGTATTAATGCTGGTGTCCCTCAGGGGTCCATCCCGGGCCCAACTTTTTCCTGATCTACATTAATGATCTTCCAAATCACATCCTTACATCATTTGTAGACATTTATGCTGATGACACTACCATTTATGGTAGCACATCTAAGACAGTAAACGACCAAGTTCTCTCTGATTCTCTCTCCTCTGATCTTGAGCATGTGGTACAATGAGGAAAGGAGTGGCTGGTTACTGTTAATACATCTAAAACCAAGCTTCTCTCTTTACATCATCAATATTCTGATCCACATTTGGCATCAATTGAAATGAATGGCTCTCGTCTTCAGGAGGCCTCAAGTTTTGACAAGCTTCTGGGCTTGACAATTACTCCTGATCTTAAATGGAACACATACATCAAATCTGTTGCCAGGGCTGCTGGAAAAATGGTGGGATCTTTCTATCGATCCAGTAGATATCTCACTGCTGATGCAATTCTCTATCTATATAAGAGCCAGGTACGTCCAAGGATTGAATACTGTTGCCACATCTGGGCAGGAGCAGCTAGAAAGAACTTGTCCTGCCTTGATAGAGTTCAAAATAGACTTCGTAGCCTCGTAGGAGATGTCCTTTTCTCTTCCCTGCAACCTCTATCTCACAGAAGAGATGTTGCAAGCTTGTCTCTGATGTATCATTATTTTCATGGAAAGTGTTCAACTGAGCTTCAGTCTATGGTCCCCTCTCGCCAAACTTTCATAAGAAACACTTGTCTAGTTGTAAACACTATCAATAATTCCCCCCACTCTTTATCTGTGCCTAAACCTAAACGTAGATTCCATGAACAAAGCTTCTTTCTTAGAACTGCACGCCTGTGGAATTGTCTTCCGATTGCCTGCTTTCCAGCTCACTACAATATGGTTGTCTTCAAGTCTAACGTAAACAAGTTCTTGATGAGCCGTTCCATATAAGTTAACGCATTTACCGAATTTTCATTACTAATGATTACTATATTTTCCAATTTCTACTGTACACTCTTTAACCCTTATCCTTGAGTGGCCTCTTGGCCTTGATAATGTGGTGATGCCTGTGTAAAAAAAAAATACTTGATGGACTCAGCATATGGCGCGCTCATGTTTTCTATTATAACTTTGCAGTGATTACTGGCAATTCTAAAAGGGACTCTAAATTCGAAGCATTTATTTATTTATTTTTTTTTTTTACACTGGAATCACCACTTATCAAGGCCCGGAGGCCACTCGAGGATAAGATTAATGGGTATACATTAGTCAATGTGATTATCGCATAGCAGACATAACTAGTGGGAGTTTTGTAAATTGGATTACTTAGGGGGACGGTTCATTAAGAACTTATTTACATTGGACTTGAAGACAATCAGATTGTAGTCAGCTGGAAAGCAGGCAATCGGAAGAGTGTTCCACAGGCGTGCAATTCTAAGAAAGAAGCTTTGTTCATGGAATCTACATTTAGGTTTAGGCACAGATAAAGAGTGTGGGAAATTATTGATAGTGGTTTTGGCGAGATGAGTGTTTTTCATGAAAGTTTGGCGAAGGGGGACCACAGATTGAAGCTCAGACGAGCACTTGCCACGAAAATAACGATAAAGCAGAGACAGGCTCGCAAAGGTCTCTTCTGTGGGAAAGAAGTTACGTTTATGTTTAAATCAATGCAATAATCGTTTCTATGAGTAGTAACGGCAGCACATTCAGGAGTGTACCAAGGCTGGTCGTTCATTTTCTGTGAGAATTTCCAGGAGGGTGTACATTTTTCTAACTGTTAACCGATCAATTAAGTTAGATGCTATAATGAAACATGGAGCATAGGGATAGTTCCGATATGAACATTTGAAGAAACTTACAGTCAGGTATCGCTGCAATGTTTGACCGAGAGGGATATTTGAGGTTTGTTATACTTTGTTTGTTTTTTTTAATCTTTATTGATACAACTGAGTGATCATAAAATTCTAGTGGAAGCAGAACTGAGGCTGAGCTCAATTTAGGGCATGTTGTTAAAAAAGATGTAGAGGACTTGCAAATTGTCCGTCAGCATCGGGGACACAAGTGGTTTAATTAACAATCCGTGTCAGGTCATAAGCAAGGGAGAAATCATGACAAAACCTCCTTTTATAATCGGTTTTCTTTGAGTGGATTAGCCAATCAATATTGTCCCGAAGGCCAAGTACGACTGTTTCCGTAGTTATTACTGTCTTCCATTCCATAGTTGTTATTGGTTTACCACGTTTTGGTCAACTAATCCTTTGGCCTGCTTAGGGTAGGATTGAAACCGCTATCTTTAGACAATGCTGATCTGGAACTGTAGAGATTTAACGCCTCTATCCACTGTGCCATGGGCCCCAAAGAGATTTAACGCCTCTATCCATTGTGCCATGGGCCCCCAAAGAGATTTAACGCCTCTATCCACTGTGCCATGGGCCCCAAAGAGATTTAACGCCTCTATCCATTGTGCCATGGGCCCCAAAGAGATTTAACGCCTCTATCCACTGTGCCATGGGCCCCAAAGAGATTTAACGCCTCTATCCACTGTGCCATGGGCCCCAAAGGGATTTAACGCCTCTACCCACTGTGCCATGGGCCCCAAAGAGGGGTCAAGATCGGAATTTTTGGTCTTATAAATTCAAGTTTTTCTTTCTTATCTGGTTTTGCATTGTCAGATCCGTACCGAATGATAATATTATTTTATTATTAGAATCCTTTGAGATGAGTAATTTGCCTATTTTATTCATTTATTTGCGAATTGTTATCCTCATCTTTATAGTGAGATGACAACAACAACTATGGAAGGCAGTAATTACTGAGAATACAGTTAAGAGACTCAGCATTCCTATCTTGTCGCAGTTAAACACCTGATGAAGGCCAGAGGAATATTTGGTCGAAACGTCGTGAAAACAACAACAACTATGAAGATGAGGATAATAGTCCGCAAATAAATAAACATACAAATTACTCACCTCAAAGGATTCCAATAATAAGAATAATATATCATTGGATGTGTTTAAGGTTTTTTTGTATTTATTTAAAAAATTTTTTTTTTTTTACGAGGGAATCACCACTTGTCAAGGCCCAGAGGCAACTCCAGGATAAGGGTTAAAGAGTGTACAGTAGTCAAAGGGACAATATTATATTAATCGTTAGAAGTGTAAATTTGGTAAATTGGATTACTTTAGGGGAACGGCTCATAAAGAACTTGTTTACATTGGACTTGAAGACGGCCATATTGTAGTCAGCTGGAAAGCAGATAAACGGAAGAGAGTTCCACAGGTGTGCAGTTCTAAGAAAGAAGCTTTGTTCATGGAATGTATGTTTAGGTTTAGGCAGATAAAGAGGTGGGTGGGGAGAATTATTGATAGTGTTTACAGTCAGACGAGTGTTTCTCGTGAATGTTTGGCGAGAGTGGGGTGGGGGGGGGCATAGATTGGAGCTCAGACGAGCACTTGCCATGAAAATAACGATTTTTTTTTTTTAATGTAATCGCGCTTGTGTACTTTTAGTAATACTCTGACTAGGTTTTGTAGTATAAAGTTTTACTTCAGCATCTTTACCATTTCATCATTTAGTAATTGTTGAAGGAGTCGTATCTCATCAACAAGTAAACGCTCCTATTTTCGATGAAGGACTTTTCTTAAGTTACTTTCTGACATCTTAAAACTCCGCCCACCTATCTGGTGCTACCAGATCAGACTGTCTGAAGATATCGGCTTCCTGAGCTAAAATGCACCAGACATTGATGTCGTTGTCCCCCTTTGCAAAGCTCAATCATGTTTTGCAGAGTCAAAAACAAAAGCAACAATTTCCATCTAGAAAACAACCAAATCAAACTCCATGAATAAATATTTAAAGATACTTGAAGCATAAGATATTTTTTCTTCCAAAATTATTAGATTCGACATTAAATAACCCGGAAAGGGTTGATATGCCGTAAAACCAAACGACCAAACCAAACTCCATGAATAAATATTTAAAGACATAAAGTACTTAAAGCATAAAATATTTTCCCCAAGTTACTGAATTCGACATTAAATAACTCAATAAGGGCTGATAGACCGTAAAACAAAACAACCAAATAACCAATCACTCGTCCGTCTCAATATAATTGAAAAAAAAGAAGCCCTATAACAAGATCGATATTACTTTAGATGAGGACGCCCAGCTAAACCACACCTTTCTCCCCCCCCCCAAAAAAAATTGTGATTCTACTTTTTAAAGCGACTGTTGTCACTCAAAACAAAACAAAACAAAACAAACAAAAAACAAAACAAAAAAGAAAATCCAATTAATTTAGAATTCATAGTTGAGGATAATTTTTGCGTATAAATTTAACTATTTTTCTGACCAGGTAGCACTTGAAATATATTTATATACTAGTAGTTCAACCTGGCTTTGCTCGGGCTCTATATACTGTTCATAACTTTATGTGCATATGTATATATATATATATTAAAAAGTTTGAGTCGTGTCAAGGTTATCTACATCTAAAATTTCAAGTGTTTAGATCCAAAATTGGCAGAGGAGTTTGGTAGAGTCTGCAAAGGTCAACTCTTTCAACTTTGACCTCTTGGCAGCCAAATTTTCGCCCAAAATCTGATTAAAAAGCTTGCTGTCTGAATAGCCTTTGTGTAAAATTTCAAATGTTTAGACCCAAAATTTTCTGAATAGTTTGCTAGAGACTGCAAAGGTCAAATCTTTTAAGCTTTGACTCCTTGGCAGCCAAATTTTCGGCCAAAGACCGATTAAAAAGCTTGACCTGAATACACTTTACATAAAATTTCAAATGTTTAGACCCCAAAATGGCTGAGTAATTTGCTAGAGACAGCAAAGGTCAAATTGTTTTAAAAAATTGTCCCCAATTTTGACCTCTTAACATTTATTGTTTTTGGCTCAAATCGAATTAAAAAGTCTGATCCATGTCCATGTAACCTACATCTCAAATTTCAAGTGTTCCGGCACAAAATTATTGAAAGAGTTTGGTAGAGTTTTTAAAGGTTAAATCGTTGAACTTTGACCCCTTGCCAACTAAATTTCTGGGGGAAAACCGATTACAAAGATTTTTCCAAATCTCAATACCGCTTATGTTAAATCTTGAGTCTTTAGACTAAAAATTGACAGAGTAGTTTTGTAGGGAAATGTACACACACAGACACACATGTACACACACATACACACAGACAATTTCACTTTTATAGATATATAGATATACTAGCAGGCCGCCCGGCATTGTCTGGTCGTAAAATACGCTTAAATATGATATTTTGATAAATGCAGATTTCGTATTTATTATTATATTATATTAGACCCAATATATTTAAAAAAAAAAAAGAAAAAAGAAATGACTCGTACGCCACCAACGAGAATGAAAATTAAAACGTTTAGCTTACAATTTACTTTTTCCTTTGAGGTTAATGCGTGGGCTATGAAGACATGTTTTCTGCAAGGCTAAAAATTAAAACATGAACAAATAGCTATTACGTTACGCATGCATATTCGTAATGTCGTCGTTCAACCTTCACTTAGCAAATTCCATTTTTTTTACTTTTCACACTTTTGCACTGATTTCCACCGGCTAATAGTCAAATATAAAGTTTCGCATGAGTTTGAATATCCTATATATTAAGTTTCATTCCTGTAGACCAAAAACTGACAGAGGCGTTTGTTAGGTAAAGTTTTTTAAACAAACAAATGTATATATATATATATATATATATATATATATATATATATATATATATATATATATATATATATACACAAAAAAATGACATATATACCAAAAACTGACAGAGGAGTTTGTTAGGTAAAATTTTTAAACAAATATATATATATATAGTCTTTGAAGTTTTTAACATTTGAAACTATACAAAAAATTACTTTTTATCATTCGTTAAAAAAAACCCATCTAGTCAGTAAGTCATTTAATCACCTGCAATCACTGAATCAACTCTCTCGAATTTACTATAATATCAATTTTTTTTATTTTTCAAGGGATCATCAGTTGTTTACCATGAAACACTGTTTCGGGGATTTAATATATATATATATATATATATATATATATATATATGTATATATAATTTGTTTAAAAAATTTACCTAACAAAATCCTCTGTCAGTTTTTGGGCTACAGAAATGAAACTTAATATATAGGGTATTATATATATATATATATATATATATATATATATATATATATATATATATATATATATATACTTGTTTATTGTTATATAAACATGCTCACATTCCGCTGCTTCAAATAGCCACTTGTTTCAATCAAACAACAGATATCATCAGGCAGCGACTTGACTATTCAAAAGTTCAATGAATAATCAATATAATAATATATATATATATATATATATATATATATATATATATATATATATATATATATATATATAGTCCTGGTCAAAATCATAAGACCACTTAAGAAAGTAAGCGTTTACGCATAATATCGAATTTTTAATCAAACACATGGTTGAAACCATTGCCAAAAGGGAAAATATGATGGGAAAAAAATGAAATCTCCTTCATTCGAAACCTTAACCCTGATCTAATAATTATTTTTTAACAAACAAACATTTTCACCTGGTCAAAATGATAAGACCACTTTAATAAAATCGGCTAGTTTTGAAAAAATGAATACGAAAAGCTTTCTATGTTACTAAAAGCAACTTGTTAGTTGATAAAAAGCATCTTACTAAATTATAAATGGCAAAAGGGAAACCATTCTCAGAGTTTGAGAGAGGAAGAATCTTTTAGCTTAATAGGGGTGAACTCTCCCATAGATCCATTGCAAACGAAGTGAATCGTAGCAAAACGGTCATCACAAATTTTTTAAGAAATCCAGATCAATATGGGCACAAAAAGAGTCCAGGTCGACCCCAAAAAATAACTCCATCACTGGATCGCCGTACCAGAAGAAGTTTAAAAAAAAATCTCCAGTATGAGCTAAAGTCGATTGAAAAGCCAAACAGCAGCAGAATTTAGTCCTAAAACCATCAGAAGGCATCTGAAAATGAAGGGTTTCAATCATTTAAAGTGACTGCAGAAACCACGTCTTCTTAAACAGCACAAAAATAACCGACTTAAATATGCTGCCAAATACCAGACTTGGGATGAAGAGAAGTGGGAAAATGTAATTTTCTCTGATGAGAAAAAGTCTAATCTAGATGGTCCAGATGGATTTCAACACTATTGGCATGATAAAAATTTGCTCAAAGAGACTTTTTCAACTCGGCATAGTGGAGGAGGGTCTTTAATGATCTGGGGTGCTTTCTCGTCAGCTGGGACCCTAAAGTTGCAAGTAGTAAAAGGCCGGCAAACATCATTGAAGTACATTTCAATGCTTGAAAATGCTTCTATCAGGATTTTCCAGCAAGACAACGCTGCGATACACACTTCTCGACCAGCACGAGTCTTCAAATAATATAGAATTGTTAGATCATCCAGCATGTTCTTTGGACCTCAATCCCATTGAAAATCTTTGGGGATGGATGGCAAAAGAAGTGTTCAAGGATGAAACCCAGTATGATTCGATAAAGGAACTTTCTGATTCAGTTTTCAGTATATGGGATAAAATTCCTTCACAACTGATAAAAAACTCAGTCACAAGCATGCGGAAGAAAATTTTTGAAGTAATTCGTAATAATGGAGGCTATACTAAATACTGAGACCCTTTTTAGTAATTAATAATTGCCTTTTGTTAGATAAATTATCAGTGGTCTTATAATTTTTACTAGGTGAAAATGTTTGTTTTTTTTAAAAAAATAATTATTAAATCAGGGTTAGGGTTTCTAATGAAGCAGATTTCATTTTTTCCATCATATTTCCCCTTTTGGCAATGGTTTCAACCATTTGTTTGATTAAAAATTCGATAATATGCGTAAATGCTTACTTTCTTAAGTGGTCTTATGATTTTGACCAGGACTCTGTCTGTCTGTCTGTGTGTGTGTGTGTGTGTGTGTGTGTGTGTGTGTGTGTGTGTGTGTGTGTATATATATATATATATATATATATAAAGAGGTTTATGTTTACTATATTACGCAAGTATAAATCATGTAAGATATCTGCATGAATATAATTACACGTAATAATTAACTAAAGATGATCATCCCATACGAAAAAAAAAAAAAAAAAAAAGAAAAAAACTAATAGGGAATTAATTAAAATGCCTGGAATTTTAAACGTTATTTTCGTTTTCAGCACCCACGAAAACCTCCAATAGTGGTAATTTTAAAGGATTTTTTGTGTGGAAAGATACAGTGTACACCTTTGCTAGGTTTAATGCAATCTTTGACATTGCAAAAAAAAAAAAAATGAAAGAGGAATTGTGATTCTTATTAAACAAAATATTTTAAAATAAAAAAGATGAACACGTTGAAAAAAAAAAAAAAATAGGCGCATTTTTCTTTTATTACAATTTATTGAAATTTCGTTGGTTCTAGCTTTAAAAAAAAAAAAAATGAATTAACCGCTTAGTAAAATGGAGTTATCTCCCTTAGAATAATGACTTCTAGAAAAGCACCAATTGTTTAAACTAGCTCAATAAACTCAAGGGAAATAACTTTGAAATTGTATGTCGGAGTTACTTCCCCTGGAAATGTTTTGTTACTGCAAATTTTATATTATAGTGTGGCAGAATATCTCAATATTCTATAAGAATCTTTAATTTAGTGATATAAGCACGAAGTGAAAGCTTGTTTCAGCAATCTGCCCCACTATACGTTTAGTATAACTAAACATTCAAAATAACCTTTAAAGATCTTTCAGGAAAATCCGCTGACATCTATATAGTAATACGATAGCATGTGTGTTATTTTCTGTGTCACGTTTATATCCGGGTCGTTTAATTGTTATCCACTTCCATTTCTTGTCATAAATAATTTCATTCTTCATAAATGTTGATTTCGGTCTCGATTATAGCTGAAGGTACTCAAGTTTATATATATATATATATATATATATATATATATATATATATATATATATATATATATATATATATATATATATATATATATTCTTTTTTTTTTCATAAGTTTTTATTTCGGTTTCGATTCAAGCTAATGCATACAGATATATATTTTATTATTTTGAAGTCGCAACTTTATAATATATAAAAATCGACAGAACATTACTCTATAATAATATATACGAAGTCTGCAAGAATTAAAATATCATATTTAACCGTACTTTACGACCGGGCTGCCCTGCGTTCGTGCTAGCTTAGATAAATACTTTTGCAGTTTTAACAAAAAAGCTACAATAATATCAGAGCGTCTCCATTTACACTGAACATCTAAAGAATGCCAACATCAATATATTACATATGAATGAGTCCCCTGTGGAATTTCCACAGGTCCCGCTAGTATTCATATATTCTCTCGTATTTCGAACAACTAAATAAAAACCTTTTATGGGCCTCATTTACTTGTCTCTTCACGAGGGCTGAATTAAATACAATACCGTTTTCTATCTATTTCTTTTTTTTTTTTTTTGATTTGAGAAAAACTCACCCCACTGTGAACTGCGGCACAAATAAAAATTTCCCCAGTCTAGAAAGCCTCCTTCTTCACTGGCCGAGGACAGAAAAATGAAGTGTAATATCAGAACATATACTACATTTTACTCTAAACCAAAAAGACAATATGTATTTTTTTTAATTATTAAAGAGCCACCAATTATAAAATTCACTTGAGGATAAGGTTTAATAAGATGAATGGATTGTCAGCTGAATGACGAAGAATATTATGAGATGATTGGAAAGGAAAGAAATGAGCAACTGTTGGGGTTAATTTTACCCTAAAAAAACTTTAATTGTCACACGTGAGAATGTAGTAATAATTCTGAGGATAAGTTCTGAAACAGAAATATGGCGATAGCTTTTCTGGGAAAGAACACGACATGTGTGTATAATATTTAGAGCAATTTTACTTGGTGTGTAAAAGTGGCATATAATACCAAAGAATAATAAGAAGAATAATAAGAAAAAGATGAATGATCAGAAACGAGGAAGATTGTTGAGTTTGTGCAAACGTGCTTCACGGGAACTTATCTGATTGAAGAATTCGATTAACAGGTGCACGTGTTCTTCAATTCTGGCTCCTTTTGTGCTGACGTAAATATATTCTGCTTCTTGGTTTTAACCGCAATGTAAGCAGATATTGGGGGATGGACAATGACTATCTTCGTGCTCACGTCAGGAGCTGCACTGAGAAGCAGTCACTGTTCAATGTGATAACGGCAAAGAAGAAGGGGGTGGCTTTCTGTGACTGCCGCCCAGGGCTTTGTCACCGAAGTTTAGCTGCTGCCCTGCTGGGGTCGAAAAAGAGGCTGGAACGCAACGTGTGAGGGATTTTATAGGCTGGCTTATGTGACCTTTAAGGGAGTAGGGGATGGAATTACTGCTAGGCAATTCTCGGTTTTAAAAGGATAAGGCAACAATTAATCAGTGAGAGGAAGGGGAGACATAAATAAATTCCAATACAACGTTTGCTTTCTGTACTTATGGGGAAGGTTTATGACCAGTACTTGGTCGTCTTCAAATCTCATATCACCATGTTGTAATCTACAGAGAAGCAGTCCTGCGGCAATGTGTTAAACAAATGGAAAGTTCTTGGAAATAAACTGTGGTCAGCAGGAGAGATGCGATTCAAATGAGCACCAAAACAACGACTGGCTTGAATAGCCAACCCCTTTCTTTATCCATTTTGTTTAGACATTTTGGTCTCATCACTTTCAAAACCAAGTGTAAGTTTTCAAACATCGCTAAATCAGAATTTTCGACCAAGTGGAAATGAGTCTTTAGAGGGTTGCTCTTTAGCCCTCCCCCCCCATAAAATAATCGTTGAATGTAAAAACACGAAAACAAACCTCGTTAAAAATAAAACAATGAAAGGATTTATTTGGATAAGAGAAAACTAAAGGTCGAACTGTGTCCAGGCTGTGAAAGAAGGTATAAAAAGTTCTTTGGGTTTGTCTGTCAGTAAAACGTTCTTTGTGTAGTCCCAGGTTGGCAGCAGTTATTTTCCGTGAAGATCATCGATGCTAGAATGTCACGTGGACAGGAGACGAGAAAGGAGAGGAATGTCTGGTTTCACTGCTGGTCAGATTCTCTCTGTTGACAGACTGTGTTTTCCGAAAGGGGCTAAAGAATTACTTAGAGACAGATGAATCAATGCGCTCCACCAGCTGATTGGTCAGTGTGTGGCCGATTCACTTAGTGGAGGGGAGCATTGATTTACAAAAGAAAATACATCATTATTTGTGTAGTGAAGCCAAGACTACTATTTCTCCATTACATGTCTCTTTCTCTCTACTCTTCCCTTTCCCCCTTCCTTCCTTCCTCCTTTCCTCAAAAATGTGACCAATCAGGACGGAGAACAGTTCTGGTGGAAAAGACAAAAAGAGAGATACAAAAAGTGTTGGAAGCAAAAAGACGGAGACGCAAGTGGTTCCAGAGTCAGGGGACATAAATGAAAATCATGAACTTTCTATAACCCGATACGACTTGTACGCTGAAATGAATATAAAACCATTTCGTTTGGAAGTTCCTTTGTTTCTTTATTATTATTCCCAGGTCGGTTTCTACTCTCATCTTATTAATTTCGACGACTCCCCAAAAGAGGGACCCGCCGAAATGGTGACCTACCCAACAAGAATTACATTATGGTGACCGACATAATTGTGACTATTACAAGCCTTACTCGATTTACACTAGAAATATAACAAGCCGATACGAGTTTGGAAATCTTGCTCGTTATTATTTGGGGAGTCGGTCACCAGTTTTTAGAGGATGTGTTCCGTGCCAGTTTTGCTGTTTTTCTTTAGGATGTTTTGTAATGGGAGAAGTATTTTAGAGATGAGCCGGAGTCAAAGAAATATTTTCAGTGAAAAAAGTTTTTTTTTTTTTAGGTTTATCATTAAATGTGGGAAACGGGACACATTGTCATACGGTAAACAAAACAAACTAATGAGTTCAGAAGGTAGATACTCACAAAAGAGATATTTTGTGTATGTTTAAAATGGAAGTTTACAGCAATAGGAAAAATATAGAATGTTCATGAATATTTTTAGAGTTCTTGTAAAAACAAGGGCTCCATTGGTTGAAACATTGGAAAAGTCTGAATCGATTAATAAAGAGCCGTGCGTTAGATCGATAGGAAAATTGTTGTCAAAACTTCTCTGCTCAATTAAATAAATTATAATTCATTGAAAGTTGACGTTTCTGAATTTTTGAAATGAGAATTAGTTATTCATATTATTTGAATTCTTCAGACTACTGTTCTCATCTTGAGTGTCGTTTTCTGGAAGGACCTGTGGCGCAGTGGTTAGAGTACTGGAAAAATCAATTGTAGAAAGTGATATTCTCCTGAAGGTTGAAGGTTCAATCCTCAGAGTGAGCGACCAAAAAATATAATTGCCAATTACTTAGGACTTCTATCTAGTCATGGCTGATGGAACAAGAACACAGTACCCCCGTGAGGTAAATAAAGGTTTCCGCTCAAAATTCTGTCCAAATTCTCGAGTTCGACAGAAACATTCCCAAGTTTGACAAGATACACCTGAAGAAGGTCGAAGATTACATCGACTGAAAAGTTGTAAAAATCAGACTCAAGATGAGAACAGTAGTCCGATGAATAAAAATAATACGAGTCATTGAAAGTTGATTTTAAGATTCAATGTTATTTTGATTTTGTATTAGTAAAAGAGTTCATTTATAAAGATTGGAAAAATTTCAATTGATGAATTGTTTTAAATGAGCAGACGACATTAAGGGATTCAAGCAGTCATTGTGTGTGTCTGTGTGTTCGCTAATGTTTGTGAATGTGTGAATGGAGAGAGATGTTGCAGAAAAGCACCCACAGTGGGGCGGCCAGCGACACCACTCCGTAAACTCGGGTCAACTGGGTTCCAAGAGAAAGAAAAGTCTGTTTGTAAAGAGTTCTTCCTCCAACTTTACAACATGGCAAGAAAGAAGAAAAGAAAAAAAGAAAAAGGAAACAACATACTGAGGATGGAGTTTAGCTCTGAAATGTATTTATGCCATAAATTTCAAACAAGTAAAATATTTGTTTATTTTCATAACATTACGTTGTGATTTGGCTTTCAAGCGCACTTGATACATATTTTATTTTATTCAAATTAAATCGACATTTCTATACGGAACTCACAAACTTGAAATGAAAAGAATTGTTTTGGGCATTGAAAAGTAGATACCGTTTCTGATATCCTCCCAAAGTTTCGATTTTTAATTAATGGTTCCAACACTAGTGTCTGGATTTATGTAGACACGTGTCTCGTTAAAATACTCCCTTGAAAGAACACTTAGACGTAATTCATTTTTTATACAACAGAAATGCATAGGAAATTAATGCTTTTTATTTTTGTCTAGAAGCACAAATGATCCGTAATTATTGACCGTTAAACTTTAATTCAAGCTGGAAATTTCTTTCTAATCGACACTTTAAAGGCTTCAAAATTAATGTGGAATTTTGACGATATAATGCACTATTAAAATGAATTAAAATGGCTCATAGGCTTTTTTATGGAAATCACTCCAGACAAGGCATGAAGCCACTTGATGCAAGGTGCTAAAAATATTACTTCAAGGTCAAAAACTTGCTAACGATAAGTGTTAGATGGAATAGATTATAGCCCAGAAAACAGCAGTTCTTTCTCCTTTATCAGAAACATTGCTCATAGAATGTGAGAACTAAAGAACAAAATAAATAAGATATAAATAAGTACCAGAATCGGTTACATCTCGGAAAAGAATGTGTGTGACGTCACACACTGTGGGCAACAACATCTCTCAACTAAAAATCGCATGTGGGCCTGGGTCATAAAAAAATGACTTGCATACTTCCGGTTTCTAGGAGCACAGCTGAACCCTAATTCTTTGCTATAAGTTTTGAAATGATTTCAAACCAGAATTACTTTCTATTCGTTTTAATGTTTTACTAGCGGGACCTGTGGAAATTCCACAGGGGACTCATTCATATGTAATATATTGATGTTGGCATTCTGTAGATGTTCAGTGTAAATGGAGATGCTCTGATATTATTGTACCTTTTTTGTTTAAACTGCAAAAGTATTTATCTAAGCTAGCACAAATGCTTGGCAAAGCCCGGTCATAAAGTACGCTTAAATATGATATTTTAATTCTTGAAAATTTCGTATATATTATTATAGAGTAATGTTCTATCGATTTTTATATGTTATAAAGTTGTGATTTCAAAAATAAAGAATATATATCCGTATAACTCGGGTGCATTAGCTTGAATTGAGACCGAAATAAAAACTTATGAAAAAAAAAAAAAAAAAAAAAAAAAAAAATATATATATATATATATATATATATATATATATATATATATATATATATATATATATAACTTGAATTATTTCAGCCATAATCGAAACCGAAACCAAAACTTTTGAAGAATTCTTGATAAAATTATTCATAAAAAAATAGATTACTAGAGTATCATCAGCCATAATCGAAACCGAAACCAAAACTTATGAAAAATTCTTGATAAAATTATTTATAAAAAAATGGATGACTTAAGTGCCATCAGTTATAATCGAATCCCTTTAAGTAATCCAATTTACCAAATTTCCACTACTAACGATTACTACAATATTTTCCCATTGACTACTGTACTCTCATCAGCTCTTATCTTCGAGTGGCCTCCGGGCCTTGATAATGTGGTGACTCCTTTGTAAAAAAAAAAAAAAAGATTCCAGATTCGACATAAAGTTTCCCGAGTTTAATAAGATATATTTGAAGAAGGTCGGAGGTTACATCAGTCAAAACGTTGTGAAAACTCAAGATGAGAACATTAGTTCAAAAAATCCCAATAATATGAATAACAAATCCTCAGCAAAAAAATTCAGAAAAGTAATTACTTTCTAATCGACAATTTTGAAAGTTTATAAATTATTCTTGAATGTTCCAAATAACATACAGACAAGTTAGGCATTTTAATGTCTATTTAATGGTGTAGAAACCACCGATTCAATGTCTGTTTAACGGTGTAAAAACAACTGATTTAATATCTTTTTAATGGTGTAAAAACAACTGATTTAATATCTTTTTAATGGTGTAAAAACAACTGATTTAAAGTATTTTTAATGGTGTAAAAACAACTGATTTAATATCTTATATTAAAAACAGCTGTAAAAACAACTGATTTAATATATTTTTAATAGTGTAAAAACGACTGATTTAATATCTTTTTAATGGTGTAAAAACGACTGATTAAATATCTTTTTCATCGTCTAAAACAACTGATTTAATATCTTTTTAATATGGCAAAAACGACTGATTTAATGCCTTTTTAATGGTGTAAAAGCAATTGATTTAATATCTTTTAAATGGTGTAAAAAGAACTGATTAATGTCCTTTTAAAGGTGTAAAAACAATTGATTTAATATCTTCTTAATGGTGAACTGATTTTATATCTTTTTAATGGTGTAAAAACGACTGCTTACATGTCTTTTTAATAGTGCAAGAACAACTGATTTAATATCTTTTTAATGAGGTAAAAACGACTGATTAAATGTCTTTTTAATGGTGTAAAAACGACTCATTAGTATCTTTTTTATGTTGTAAAAACAACTGATTAAATATCTTTTTAATGGTGTAAAACAACTGATTTAATATCTTTCTAATGGTGTAAAAATACTGATTTAATATCTTTTTAATGATGTAAAACGACTGATTAAATGTCTTTTAAATAGTGCAACAATGACTGATTAATCCCAAAAAGTTGGTAATGTGTAACCTATACTGTCTCTGCCGAATTCTGCTGGTCTGGCACCATTTTGTCTCCAATACCCAAATCAGGACACGATGTAAAATTATCTTTTAAAGAGGAGACTTCGTTGGTTTGGCTACAATGGATGTCGTAACCAAAGAGAGTTCGTTCACGATGTAATAGAACCACTCCAAGATTAGCGAAAATGCCTGGGAGATCAGATGAAGACATGAGTACATACTATCAAAGCTGATATTGAACCTGGATCCGGTCTACAGTTCTACAGTGTTTGCCACTGTTTCTGTTACTGTCTTGGCCACTGTAGACCATCATGCGTAGTCTGTGTTTATCTGGGATGCTGTGCATTCTATGGAAAGACCTGGCTTATCCTGGGTGAATGTTGCTTCAAATCAAGTCAAGTTTCGTTTTTTTGGGGGGAAATGTGCATTTGAGATGAGCAATATTTGCGTACAAGTAGTGCAGAAAGATAAATATAAAAAGAAAAACAAAATTATATTTAGTTGCTATAGACAACAAATTTACAAAAATAACCTAAAATGAAGTCTAATAGTAGAGAATAAGAAAACCGGAATCTTGTGTTGAAAGCTGAAAGAAATACGAAGTCATGACAGCATCTGTCGTCTGCATTGCGTGCATGCGTTCAATCATAATGACCTTTATATTGTTTCAGCAGAAAGATTTCCGAGTCCCACAGAAAGCTTCCTGAGTTCCACACGATACATGTAAAGAAAGTCGGAGATAACAACAATTAAAACGCCGTGGAACTGATACTCAAGATGAGAACACTAGTCCGAAATATTCAAATATAAATAACCAATAATTACTTTCTAATCGATAATTTTGTAAGTTTCGAAATTATTCTTGAATGTTCCAAATAACGTGCAAACAAGTCAGCCATTTTAATGTAACTTTTGTGTATTTTTGTAGCGAGATAGTAGTTATAGCAATAGTTTCAATTTTCAATTAGCAACAAGTTAGGTCGATATATAATCTATCCCGGGTTATGCCGGCATGTTGGTAATTGTAATTTTGCTGACAGGTTGGTTAGTACAAAATGAGTTCAAAGGTTTAGGGTTGACGTATGTCAAACTCTGTAGCTAGAGTCGACGGTGTTACCTGAAATGTCATTCGGTTCGTGTGGAAGAAAACGTGCAAAGAAAGAGAGAAAAAGATAGATAGATAGATAAAGAGAGAGAGAGAGAGAGATAGATAGATAGAGAGAGAGAGAGAGAGAGAGAGAGAGAGAGAGCATGAAAACAAAGAGAGAAAGACAGCTTTTCGCTCGCATCCAAAGCAGTCTGGCTTCCAATTTTTGGCGAAACAGACGTGTCAGGTTAGAAACGCAAAAAGGAAGTGTCAACAATATGACTGTATCCCCCCCCCAGTTCACTCGTAAACAAAATAAAGAATCAATGCCAGAAAATCGGCGTTATGTTTTCGTCAGATGTTCCTTTCCAGCATCGACCAGATGGAAAGAATTGCATCCCCAAAGAGAAGACCAAGATAAAAGAAAAAAAAAGGTATGTTGACTTTATCGCATACATATATATATATATATATATATATATATATATATATATATATATATATATATATATATATATATATATATATATATATTTATATTTATATATAGCTTTATTCGATTGGCAAAATTTTAGAATAATTATAAAGAAGTGAACCATCGCGTAAATTCAATCAACTAAAAAATGGAAAACGGGGAGAGGAAAAGAAAAATTGAATTGTACATATAACTTGCCCCATTATTTTTTTTTTCTTTTCCTCACCCCCGTTTTCCATTTTTTAGTTGATTGAATTTACGCAATGGTTCACTTCTTTATAATATATATATATATATATATATATATATATATATATATATATATATATATATATATATATATATATATATATATATATTTATATTTATATTTATATATATATAGTACAGGTGACACGACAACATAAAACATAAATAGACATACATAAACACGTATTAATTATTAATTATAATATTAATATTAATAAGAAGAAATAAATCCTCCTCCTGGAATGTTACAGAGTTGCTAGGAGTAAGGCTTTATTAACCAGATTGTAAAGTTATTCTTCTTTGCTTTTTAGAAGAATTAAATTAAGCAAAATGGATTGTAAAAAAAAATTCTCTTAATTTTTCTCTTCATTTAATTAGAGACTTGGAAAAAATATGCCTAAACGTTTTTTTTTTTTAACTTACCGTTTATTTTTTAAATCTTTATTGTTTTATCTTTAATTTAAATCCAATCTTAAAATAACGTATTTGATCTGTTTTAGATTCCAATTTTCTTGGTTTTATCACCATATTTTAGCTAATTGGAATATCTACGCTGAACAATCGGATTTTACCTTATAAAAGAAAACATTTTTCTATAGATCTTGCACCACCAAAAAAATGAGACAGAATAAATCTAAAATTCTCCATTCCGAAAGGAGTATTACCTCTTACCCTGGATGCTCCATAGAACAGAATTTACTTTCAATGGCGAAATCTTCAACCTATTTGGAACCTAATAACTAGTGATGGGACGATTCCAATATTTTTCTCGATTCCGATACAATTACCGATTCCATTTTAAATTCCCGATTCTGATACAGTTATCGATTCCGATTTCGATTCTTCATAAATCTCTAAATATTTAACTATGAAAGTGTTATGTGGAAGCCTTTTCTAGTCTCACACAAAAACACGCGTTCACATCTCAAGCTATATTACTTGTCATATACATACGCGCACACAAACATACGCGCACGTCCACACACGTACATATATTCACGTTCGCGTATATACACTCACATTCACGTGTATACACACACACACACGCTAACGTACGCACATGTACGCACAGATGGACGACGTCACTTCCCTTTCAAAGGAAATCCACACATGCGCAAAAGACCACCGGAAACAATTATAAAAGCAAGAGACAATCTGTTTCCAGCCCTTTTTGTGGACCAGTTCTCGAGCTGAGAGGTTCGGCTAACCAGTCGCCTCCCGAAAGGGAGGCGCATGCTCGCGTGCTTCACATCCCCTGCGACTATGTATGGGGCACGAGCTAACAGACCGTACGTACACTTTATATGCTTTCTCTCTCCATGGCCTGGATTGACTTTTTCTCATTCTCTCTCTCTATACTACAATAGACTTTCCTCCTCACCAGCTAACAACGAGAGACACACACCAAACTGGATTGACTTTCTTTCTTTCTCTCTCTACAACAATAGACTTTCTACTTCTCACCAGTAAACAGCGAAAGACGAACGCGGACATGAACACGTGTTGTACCCTTTTCTTTCACTTGTTTCTTCACGAAAAAAATCCTAGTTCATTTAATTCAAGTAAACGCGTTGTTCGTTCCTTCCTCAAAGCAATTCATTTTTCCTTTCCCAATTCAAATCATTTTTCATATTTTGTACGACTGGGGAATATGTATAATATATCCACCAGTCCACTACAGTTATTCTGTCCTGGTTACTGTAAAAACACATGTTAAATGTGCTTATATTTTCTCAAACGTAAAAACACAGTTGCGAGGGGGCGGGGATCTAGAGATTTTAGTCTTACTGGAAGTTTAAATCAATAAATATTTATTATTTTATTATTACTGCAAGCAGTGGAAGATGTTTCTTAAACCAAAATCAAATTAAAAAGATAATTTAAGGAATCAGTTTTGGCATCGGAAAATAGGCTCACATTTTTCCGATTCAGATACCAATTCCAATACCCCAAAAAGCTCCAACTTTTCCGATTCCCGATTTCGATTCCGATTCCGATTCCGATTAATCGTCCCAACACTACTAATAATATCGTCCCCATTCTATTCAAGGATTACTATTCTACTTAGATACCAATATATATATATATATATTTATATATATATATATATTTATATATATATATATATATATATATATATATATATATATATATATATATATACTAGCAAAAGTACCCATCGTTAACTGGGTTAAAAAACAGCCTACATAAAATGGACTCTGATTTATTAAAGTATGATAGGTTATGAAAACGAAGGGTTGTATAAAGATAGCTTCGAATTTGGGAGTATCAAAACCAAAGCAAAATATGATGAAAGTAAAAATAAAATAGATAAACCCCATAATTTATCATACCATACCTGTTCACACTGAAACACTTATTACAATATTCTGTGGATGTATATTAAAAAACCTTGTTAAAATTTGTGACATATTTCCATTTTATGGAGGTCAGGCATGAATGAACACCCCATAATTTTATTATACCATATTTCTTCAAACTGAAACATAATTATCAAAGTATACTTATGCAGATAGATATGAAAAGTCTTTATTAAAGTTTGTGCGTATTTCCATTCTATGGAGGCCAGGCACGAACACAGACCCCACAATTTTATTATACCATCCCTATTTAAGTTAAAACATACTTATCAAAGTATTATTATGTACATCTATATCAAAAACACTTGTAAACGTTTTTTTTTAATTTTTAAATTTTTTATTTCCATACTTTGTGAACTAGGCGCATATGCATACCCCACAATTTTAATGAATCATCATTGTGCCAGATCAAACATACCCATTCCTGTGTCTCGATACATCTATCATTATATGTGA
>NC_136519.1:18519637-18567137 GCF_053919585.1 Euprymna scolopes | reverse complement strand
GGGAGAACCAACGCATAAATAAAATGGGAGAAGAGGATAAATAAGATTGTAATTGAATGCTGGATAAGAAGGGAACTTACAAAAAGAAAGTTCAGACAGAAGATAAAACAGATAGGGGATGAAATGGGAGTATTGTCTGTCACGGAGCAAAGATTAGTGGATCAAGCCAGGAAAATTCGGTTGAACAAATGGCTTACATACTTAGAAATTGAGGAAATTCAAAGAATGTGCCAGGAGTGCATTGAAGAAGAAGAAGAGGATGATGTGATTCACAATGAAGAAATGGGAGATCAAGCCGTACAAAAAGACGCAAAATTAAGCAGCACAAGAAACGCGAGATCAAGCCGTGCAAGAAATGGGAAATCAAGCCATACAAGAAACACAAGATCAAGCCATACAAGAAACGCGAGATCAAGCCATACAAGAAACACAAGATCAAGCCATACAAGAAACACAAGATCAAGCCATACAAGAAACGCGAGATCAAGCCGTACAAGAAACGCGAGATCAAGCCATACAAGAAATGCGAGATCAAGCCGTGCAAGAAATGGGAAATCAAGCCGTACAAGAAACGCGAGATCAAGCCGTACAAGAAATGCGAGATCAAGCCGTACAAGAAACGCGAGATCAAGCTGTACAAGAAATGCAAGATGAAGCTGTACAAGAAATGCAAGATGAAGCTGTACAAGAAACGTGAGATCAAGCCGTACAAGAAACGTGAGATCAAGACGTACAAGAAACGCGAGATCAAGCCGTACAAGAAACGTGAGATCAAGCCGTACAAGAAACACAAGATCAAGCTGTACAAGAAATGCAAGATCAAGCTACAAGAAATGCAAGATCAAGCTGTACAAGAAACGTGAGATCAAGCTGTACAAGAAACGTGAGATCAAGCTGTACAAGAAATGCAAGATCAAGCTGTACAAGAAATCCAAGATCAAGCCGTACAAGAAATGCAAGATCAAGCCGTACAAGAAACGTGAGATCAAGCCGTACAAGAAACACAAGATCAAGCTGTACAAGAAACGTGAGATCAAGCTGTACAAGAAATGCAAGATCAAGCCGTACAAGAAACACAAGATCAAGCTGTACAAGAAACGTGAGATCAAGCCGTACAAGAAACGCGAGGTCAAGCCGTACAAGAAACGTGAGATCAAGCCGTATAAGGAACGCGAGATCATACCGTAACAGAAACGCGAGATCAAGCCATACAAGAAACACAAGATCAAGCTGTACAAGAAATGCAAGATGAAGCTGTACAAGAAACGCGAGATTCAGCCATACAGAAATGCAAGATGGAGCTGTACAAGAAATGCGAGATCAAGCCATACAAGAAATGCAAGATGAAGCCGTATAAGGAACGTGAGATCAAGCCGTACAAGAAAATGTTTTTAAAAGACGACATGAGACGTTGATCTAAGAATCCAACTGAGAGGAAGAGAGGTTCGCAGATGAGCAACAAGAAGAAGGACCTACAGATGAAAGTGACCACAACTGGATATTGCCGGAAGATGACTATGAATCGGTACTGATGAGAGCCGATGATGGAAAGTATAAGAAGAAGACAATTATTGAATGAAATCAGACAGACTCCAAAAAAGGACTATATGAGATATAGTGATAGGAAGAAAGTTAAAGTTGTCACAATGAAAGTGAGCAAAGTTATATCTCTTATCAGAGCTAAGTCAATAACGGAAACAAACACAGTATTGAGGGTAGCTGGGAACGTTGTTTCGGAGTTGATGGGTTACAAAGCAATGCAGAAGGAAGCTAAGACACCACATTGGAGAAGGAGAAGTTTGGAAAAGCAGAAGCTGTCACGAAAGGATTTAGGTCGATTGAATAGGATGAAAAGGAATGAGTTGCGAAATGACATACCATAACAAAGCTTAAACGGAAATATGACAAAGGTATCTCTGCAGTACACGAAGACGTTCAACAAAGATTAGTTGAAATTGGAGCGGAATCGGAAAGATATGACAATAGGAAAAATCAGTACAGGCGAAATCGACTATGTGAGTCGAACCAAAAGAACCTGTTTGATGAACTAGATGGAATGGAAACAGAAACAGTGGTGCCGGATGCAGAAGAATGCACAACATTTTAGAGCGACATATTGAGCAATCCAGTGAAGCACAAAAAGAATCCAGAGTGGCTGAAGATTGTGGAATGAGAGTTGGAATGAGAATTGGAATGAGAATTGCAAGAAGACATACGCATTGAGATACTGCAAGTGAGAAAGCAGATACAAAAAATACTAAATTGGAAAAGCCCAAGTCCTGATGGATTTCAAGGGTATTGAATAAAGAAATTAACGAATCTGCACAGAAGGATAGCCCTTCAACTTGATGAGTGTCTTCAAAATAATAGTGTGCGGCTTTGGATGGTCACAGGGGAAATATCGTTATTGTGGAAATTGCTGTCAGGGATCATAGCATACGAATTGTACAGTTATCTTGAACAAGCAATGTTAGTGCCATGGGAACAAAAAGGGTGCAGGTGGGGAAGTCGTGGGACTAAAGACAAACTATTGATTGACAAGATGATTTTGAAAAATTGTAAGAAACGGTTAATGTCACTAGCAGTTGCAAATTGATTATTGCAAATCTTATGATATAGTTCTGCAGAGTTGGATAAAAAAAATGCATGGATATGTTTGGTGTGGCAATGAATATAAAATCCTTCATAAGTGAGTTGATGAAAAAGTGGAACACAAAACTGAATGCAGGTCAAACCAGACTTGGTAAAGTAAAAATAAAGCGAGGAATTTTCCAGGGTGATATTCTGTCACCGATATTTTTTATCTTGACCATGATACCATTGACATTGGTTATAAGGAAAACAGAGATTTTTTATGAAGTGAAGAAGAAAGGAGAAAGAATTAACCATCTAATTTTGATGGACGATTTAATGTTACTCGCAAAAGATAAAGAACAAATTGATAGTTTTGTAAATACAATAATAGTTGTCTTTGAAGATATAAGCATGGAATTTGGATGATCTAAATGTGCAGTGCTAATCATGAAAAGAGGAAAAGTAGTTGAAAGTGATGGCCTCTGCATGCCTCATCGTGAAAGGATGAGGAACATTGAGGAACGTGGAAACAAATATCTTAGCGTTTTTGAGATGAATGAAATAATGCATGACCAGATGAAGGAACAAGTGAAGAAAGAATATACCAGAAGAATTAGGAGCATCCTGAAATCAAAAATAAATGGAGGAAATATCGTCTCAGGCATCAATTCGAGAGCAGGATCAGTTGTCAGATATGGTGCAGGAGTCATAAAGTGGACAAAAAATGAAATTCAGGAACTGGACAGGAGAATGAGAAAACCGATGACAATGTATGGGGCGCAGCACCCAAAAGCTAATGTAGATAGGTTGTACATGAAGAGACGGGATGGCGGAAGAGGCTTGATCGGAGTCAAAGATTGTGTATATGCGGAAGTTGACAGTGTTGATAAGTACTAACGTGCTTCATGGGAGAACATGTTGAAGGAAGTAAACAGCAATAATGCATTGGAGAACAAGAAGCATGGAAAGAGATGATATACAGAAAAAATATCAGGAGGGACACCAGAACAAAGTGGTGCATGGGCAGTTCCGCAAAGCCACAGAGAAACTGAAGAGCGACAAGTCATGGGATTGGCTAAGAAAGGGTTATTTGAAGAAAGAGGGTGAAAGTACAATAATAGCAGCTCAAGATCAAGCCCTATACACAAGAGATTTGAGAAAAAGAGTATATGGTGAAGATATTGACCCAAGTTGTAGAGTATGTGGTGCTGCAGAGGAAACAGGGTCCCACATTGTGTCAGAATTCCCGAAATTAGCACAGAAGGAATATAAATAAATAAGACCCGACAATGTCGCAAAAGTGATCCATTGGAAATTGTGCGAAAAATGGGAATTTGAAAGATCTGATAAGTCGTACACACACAAGCATGAAAAAGTGCTGGAGTCCGAGGAATGCAAGATTCTATGGGTTTTGCCCATGCAAACAAACAAAACACTGGAGCATAATAGGCCGGACATCACTGTAGTTGAGAAAAGAAAGAAAAAGTATCGTCTGATTAACCCATCTTGCCCCTGTGACACTCACACTGGAAAGAAGGAAGAGGAAAAGGGCACCAATTATTCCGACTTTGAATATGAGATTGCTAGGATTTGGAAATTGAAAGAAGTTGAGCTAATCCCTGTTGTAGTGGGGGCATTGGAATCGGTGACGAAAGACTTTGAGAAATGGATACAAAAGTTGGATTTGGGAAAAATAGCAGAAATGTTAAAAAAACTTGTTTACTTGGAACAGCCAGAATCACTCGGAAAATGTTGGACATAAAATAGAGAAAATAGGGTAACTGTAATACCTAATACCACTGGGTGAGACCTGCTATTGCAGCTTAACTCCCGAAATAAAACAGACTGAGGAGAGAAAGCACTAGCCAAACTTCTGCTAGATGAGTGCAAAGAGGACTGGGACCTTGGCTTTTTGCCACCCAAATTCCAGTGAAGACCAATGATCGCCTCCAACGAGAAATCAATGGTAAGTGACTGTTTCGATAACGCAAATTAATTTGCAATGATTACCAAAAGAAGTGGAGAGTACTGGAAATATGGAGAGATTTGTTGTCATTCATACTCCAGAGAGCGCCACAAGTTGTTCTCAGAGAGAAATCTTTGATGATAGCCTGTGTGACTACTCCTATTAAATAATAATAATAATAATAATAATAATAATAATAATAATAATAATAATAATAATAATTGTATAAAGTACTGCATGCTTGAGGAAAGAAAATGCTGATAGCCTATGGTCATTTGTCATGATCCGCCTATCAGCATAAAAACGGAAATAACAACAGGCAGACACAAAATGTGACAACAGAAATAATAATAATAATAATAACAATAATAATAATAATAATAATAATAATAATTCTGATTTCGTTTATGAACGTATAATGGAATAGAAATGAAATTGTTAAACGGTAAAAATAATGTAATTATTAGTTATGAATTATAATAATAATAATAATAATAATAATAATAATGATAATAATAATGATAATAATAATTCTGATTTCGTTTATCAACGTCTCTCTGGAAAGGGATGGGATCCTTTTCCAGAGGATTTCCCTCAATCCCGGCCTCAAACCAGGAGCTTCAAAGATCAAGGGTTTTCCTAACGATGTTGGTGATACCTACAATAGTAAAGGTCTGAAGGCCACCTAAAACATCGGGGATTTTTAGTTTTTTCAATTGTCCTTCCAGACGACTTGATACTACTCCTAGTGTACCAACCACGACCGGGATTATTTGTGTTTTAACCCCATGTATACGCCTTATCTGCAAGGCCAATGGAGTATAATTGCTCCACTTCTCGTTCTCCTTTTCTCTCACATTCCTGTCCCAGGGTACTGAAAAGTCTAAAATCTGCCAGTCTTTTGAGACTTTGTTAATGACGACCAAATCCAGATGATTATGTTCCAATTGCTTGGTCGTTATGACATTTTTGTCCCACCATACCTCTACCTTGCTATCCTCACTTGTTCTCACTCCATCAGGCACCTCCTCAAACCATTTTCCAGCACACTTCACCTCCCAATATATCCGGAGTCCCATGCGATCGTGTCTTTTGCGGTACTCTCTCTGGGCCAGTCCACTACACCCTACGGCAAGGTGCGCAATTGACTCTGGAACTGGCCAGAAAGCTGAAAGGGATATGGAACATGAAGAAGGGCCAAGATTACGCCAATAATCACACAAGCACTCGGAACAATTCTGAAAAATTTTGAAAAAAATGAGAGAAACTCGAATCAAGTGAAATGCTGAGAAGGTACAACAGATAACAACATTAAAAAAGACAGAAATATTAAGGAAAACCATTGAATGTAGAGACTAATTCACATCAGTTACAAACGCTAAGTGGACATATAAAAACTGCAAGAGACGTAAAAACCAAAAAAATAGAGGAACATATATGGAACCAAGAAAACTGAAACTGCGAAATTGTAAGTAAACTACTCCCCCCTCCCCCTAAAAATTAGTAGTGTTGGCATCGACTAGCGTCACACCATATTGTCGAGGGGGATGGAAAGATCAAGAAGAGAGAGCACTGATTAGGCCTTCACTGGATGAGTACAAAGTGGGCTTGGACCTTGCACCTAAATTCCAATGAAGACCAAGGCTCATTGCCAGTGAGAAAACGATGGCAAGTGGCTGTTGCGATGATGCAAATTCATTTGCTGGGGTTATTGAAAGATGTAGAAAATACTGGAAATATGAGACTTTTTGTCATCCAGACTTTTTCATACACAGACTAAGAACAAAAAAAGTGACGTGTAGCATCCCACAGTTTGCTTCTAGATAGTATAAGTAGTATTAGTATTATTATTAGTATTAGTAATATTAGTATTATTATTTGTAGTATTAATAGTATGAAATGAAATATTTGCTATCCAATTTATAAATAATTGCATGCGTATTGGTAATATTTTATCACGCATGTTGTACAAATGTTCGTGTGTGTTATCAAATAAAATACACAATACACATTGAGAGGATAGGTTTGCGTAATAAATTGTGTTTGTAGGTGTAGACGTTTGTTATGAAATTAAGTTCATGGAAATATTTTTCAACACTTTGTTGTCCGTCGGTCGGGGGGGGGGACGCCTAATCCTGCCCTACAGAACCAAATAGTATAACCAGGCTGTCTTCAGTCTCCAGACGCATAGATTAACCCTAAGTCCCCATGGCTACACTCTTATCTTCGTATAGTGATGGACCCTTCACAATAAAAAAAAAGGATAAAAAGGGACAGTTTTTGTTCAGCAAAAACAAAGCACACTGCAATTTGGACGTAGGGGTTACTTTTTGGAACCAGGGACACACTATGTAGGGAGTTGAGCAGCGAGATGTGTGTTCATATTAAATTAAAACTTTTGCATGTTAGTGCAATCAAGGGAGCGGGAAACAGGAGAGGAAATTACAAATTCTAACGGTCTAAGGTAAAAACTATTTAACAGTGAAGAGGTGGGATTTTAATGTTTGATGGGTTAGTTGTAGTATGTACGTCGATGAGGATACAAGTGCTATAAGTTCACCAGAGCACATTCCACTGAAGTACTAGTGTGAAATCAAGTGCTACTCTGCTCAGCAGGTTGTCGATCCTAACGTTTGTGCCGTAGATTTTTTCTCCATCGTTCTGTCTTCTTATGACGGTATCATCATAGTCTCTCACTGGCGGACGTCAAAGGGGCATGGTTTCACATGTATAAAAATAAAATAAAGCACAGAGAAATGAAAGAAAACTTTCTGTTAATATTCGTTGCATTCTGGGGGTGTGTATGACACCATCGACCTTCTATATGCTAAGTTGATTCATTAATTCATCTGTCTATCTGCCCCCCGGGCCACGATCTGTGTTCAATTGCATCCAGCTCTCAACTTTTGTCAAGCGTCCAACTGAACTCCAATCAATTCTATTGTTGTAAATTCGACTTTGTCATCCGCTTAAACCACGTTGGGGTAGTGTCATTTTGCCCAATCCTGCCCCACGTGACCAATTAGTGTAATCAGGCAGTCTCCAGCCCCTAAATGAAAGAGCTAACCCTAACGCTCTGTGGCTAAACTCTTATCTTCTTCTAGTGATGGATCATTCAAAATGTAACCAGACACTTGTTACTGGAACTACCGCTTTGATACCTAGAGTGCACAAAACGTGCATGACCCTGAGTCTGTGTGGCAATACATTTCATTCGTGTGTTGGCTGTTCGTCATCATACACTGTGGTTGAGTTCTTCTCGAAGGTGCTTGCATTAATGGCTGGTATACTGCTTCTCTCAGCTGTAGCATGGTGTCGGGTTCAGGGTAGATCTGAAATCAACTGGTTATTCTCCACAATCAAAGCAATCAATAATCAATAATAACTCATAGATCATTTTCTTATAAACGAGAATAATTATTGTGTAAAACAATTTCAGATACAACTGTACAAGGGAAGTTTAACTATTTGGGTTCTTAACGGTTTCAAGATGCAGGACTTTTTCGACTTGGATTCCTTCAGATGGTTTCTAGCTTTTGGGCTAAGGCCCATGCAGACGGTTCAACGACCAGCGAACATGTTCTTTCATCTGCAAAACAAACAAAAAACAAAAACAAAAACAAAAACAAAAAAAAAAAACGGTTTTATCAATTTGTGGTTTCCCCTTCTCTCTAGGCCAGATTACCATTTCCCCCTCTGCCGTTTGGAGATAACCACTTCTCTCTCTTAAACTCCTTTTTCTCTTTCCCTCTCTTCTCCTTTGTTCTAAAGAAATTTTATCATAGCAAACCTTCCTGTGAGGTGATTTCCTCACTTGATACAAGCCATATGACTTACCAGGACATCTCATGTACGTCAAGTAAGAATATTTGTCACCAAAAATGTCTATTTTACTTCGTGGAGAAATGATCTTTTTCTGCAATATCGCAATAAAAACACATTCAATCATTTCCTTAACATCTGGGCTCTCTTAAACCTCGTGTCAAACACCCCACTATCACACCTAACCTAACTTGTAAGTTATGTCATTTATACTGCTCGGCACATGCAACAGCGTTACATGTAAATCGTTCCTAATTATCGTTAAAAAAAAAAAACTCATTTGACTGTCGCAAACTCATAGTCACTCCCCAGCACCATAAAACCCATTGTCAATCCTAAAGTATCCGCAAACTAAATCTAAATATATCTCAGGTCTTCGATCCTTTTGTTCTTTAGTATACCCCAGTGAACAGCTTCCTATTTATTGTCTACTTATAAATTTCCTATTTCCTTTCTCGTTTTTTTAAAAAAAAAATATTTTTATATGTTTCTTTTACTATTGTATCACACTTGTAAAACAGACACAGGAATACAACATTGCGGCAACGGGAAAGGCGTTGAAGCTTCGTTGATAGTTTAGAACCTAACAGGTTTGAGAGATTTTGGACTCTGTCTAAGAGGAGGCAGACTAGATGCACAAGCCCAGATATATCATGAACATTCCATGCACAGTTGTTGAGCACATTTTTAGCAATGGTGCCAAGACCGTGAGAAATAAAAGGAAACCATAAAATCGGGAAAGGGAGATTTGAAGAAATATATATATATATATATATATATATATATATATATATATATATATATATATATATATATATATATATATAAACAAAAAAAACAAACAGAATAGAAAAAAATAGTCAAAAGAGCGCGATAACCAGAGGAAAAAAAACATGAATTATTATCTTGGAGAAGTTATGAATTACAATCTTCGATATTGTCAAAAAAAAAAAAAAAAAAAAAAAATGGCTAATCACAGGCGTTAACCTTCAAAAAATGTCGGTGCTTTCGGGACAAACAGAAATGATAAAATTGCTGTTTATTGTCGCTGTGTCAGATAAGGTTACCGTCTTATTGAAAAATTAAAGAGGAGAGATAAAAATATAGTTGTTACCGAATACATTTTACATTTATAAGAGACTAGCACGCACGCACACACACACACACACACACACACACACACACACACACATATATATACGCGTGCGTGCTCGAGCGCGTGCACACACACACACACACACAAACACACACACACAAACACACACACACACGTGTGTGCGTGTGTATGCGCGCACTTGTATAGAAATGTATATATGTATATTATATATCTCTATATATAAAGCAGTAGCGTTCGTCTGTGTGTGAGCGTACAACTTTCCTACATCCCACATTACTGGACCGATCATAACTAAACCTTGCATGATGATGGCCCCCGAACTATGGATGGTGCACACGACTTTCCAAGGTAAAAGGTCAAGGTCATAGCCTATGTATATATACTTTCCTACAGCCCACACCGCTGGAGCGATCATGACCAAAACTGACATGATGATGGTCTCCGACCTAGAGATGGTGCACACCATTTTTCAAGATCAAGTTCTGAGGTAAAGGTGAAGGCTTTGCTGTACACTCAAGTACCCGCAAAGCAGGTACCCGAGCATACAGCAATGCCCCGTGTAAAGTGTGGGTATGACAAAAGTTAATATTCCAAATTTCAAGATGTTGTCCATCTTACAATTTATTTCTTTAAGTACGTTGACATGCACAATTCTTGACAGCACCTGTTTCGTAGCACAAAATCATTCATTTAATTATTATATCAATCAAGGAATCTATTCTGCCCTTAACTCCTCAAAAGAAGAAGCACCATTAAAAGAAAAGAAAATGCATTTAGGCATGATTACAAAATTCAAAATGGCGAAATAAAAGAAAAAATAACAGGTAATTGCAGCTTCTCTCCCAATTTTCGGATTTAATTAAATGAATGATTTTGCGCTACGAAACAGGTGCTGTAAAGAATTGTGCTTGTCAACGTACTTAAAGGAATAAACAGTAAGATGGTCAACATCTTGAAAGTTGGAATGTAGACGTTTTGTAATTTATTTGTTATATGCTCTGTAATTATATTGAAGTTCATAAATTAAACGATTGGTATAAATAAAAGGTGAAATATAATTGAAAAAAATTCCACAGAAATATATATATTTTGTAGGGGCGGCAACTTTAAATTGATAACTCTACTTTTTTAATTGCAGATTTGGCAATAACTATTTTTTTTTTTTTTTCAGCATAGGTTGGCAATTTATCATGTAAGGACTAACACCCGATCAGCGTTCGCAAGTTACAAATGATACGATCAATTTATGGAGAGAAACATTTACTGAACCAATAATATACATTTGATGAACGAACAATTTGACGAAATGGACCTGTCAAATGACCACGTCGTTCGTGCAATTAACCGCCAAGAGATTATTTTCTTCAAAGATATGTAAAGTCCCATTTCTACGCTTATAAGACAGACACAATAGACCACTTGAAAGAAAACATTCCACGCGGTATTGCCAAAATATATAGCCAAAAATTTACTTAAATGATAATTACCAACAGTTATTATTTTGAATACACTACATATTTGAATGATAAAAATATTTTCGATGATTTATTTTAATTTTAAGTCCGACGCCACAAAAAACTACTCTTTATATATATATATATATATATATATATATATATATATATATATATATATATATATATATATACTAGCAGGCCGCCCGTCATTGCCCGGTTGTAAAATATGCATAAATATTATATTTTAATTAATGCATATTTCTTATCTATATATATAAAAGCGAAAATGTATGTATGTATGTATGTATGTATGTATGTATGTTTGTGTGTATGTTTGGATGTCTGCTAAAAACTTTCGACAGACGCGACGAAAATTCACAAACTCGGTATCACATCGAAGCTCCATCCTTTGGTCGAAAAATACCAAAAAATTGGCCAAAAACGTTAACTTTTTCACCTCGAAATCGACAATTTTCGACAGGAGGGGAGGGTCAACAAAAACGGTCCTCTCGTGACAATGGCCGATTCTACGCATGCGTCAGATGACGTCGTGACCTGATTTACTTTAAATAGTTGAAAAAAACGAATAAATTTAATGTATGTCGCGTTAGCTTAATTGCTTAAGGCCTTAGTTCATTATCTAAATATTTTGGGTTCAAATCGTGGTATGAGATGTCTTTTTTTTTCGATTTTAAAAATTTTAATATCGAAACAGGTTTATTTAAGCCATTTTTCACGTGTTCGTTTTTCTGTTTTCATCGTTCGTTTGCCTTACGTTAGTTTTTTTTGTGTTTTTTCATTGTTTGATTGCTGCGTAGAGGGGGAAAACAGAAACTGGCTTCCGCAACTTGACGTTGTCGCACCTGCTAATTTCGGTTTATAAACGTCAACTTAACACACTTATCAATTCATCTGTACCCGTGGTCGAGATGGTTAGGTCGCAGGGCTTTTTTTTCCATTTCCTTTCCACCTCCACGTCAATCGTTCGGGGTTCAAGCCTATCTTTATACTAAAACTATTTTTTTTCTTTTACACCAAACAACCAGCCAACGTTTTTTTTTAACAGGGCTGTTTTAATCTAACCCCCCCCACCAACACACACCTCCAAACACCCGGGCAACGCCGGGTACCCCCGCTAGTCTATAATATAAATCTCACCTGTCTGTTTAAATGTATGTATGTATGTATTTCTACCTAAACATTTCGACAGATGAGTCAGATTTTCACAAGATCGATATTATTTTGAAGCTCGACCCTTCGCACGACAAATATAGAAAAATTAACCCAAAATATTAATTCCTTCACCCTCAACTGGGCACTTTTCTACAGGGATGGATCGCTTTTTTCACCGATAATTTAAGAAATAATCGCCTCTTTTCGATTGACTAGCCTTAATTTAACATTCGTCACTTCCGATTTGGTGATGGATGGAATACTGTTGCCATATCTGGGCAGGAGCTGCTAAAAACAGCCTATCCTGCCTTGACAGAGTACAAAATAGACTTCGTGGCTTAGTGGGGGATGCCCTTTTCTCTACCCTGCAACCTCTCTCCCACAGAAGAGATGTTGTGAGCCTATCCTTGTTTTATCGTTATTTCCATGGCAGGTGCTCGTCTGAACTCCAATCTCTGATCCCCCCTCGCCAATCTTTCATGAAAAACACCCGTCTAGCTGAATCCACTGTGAAAAATTTCCCCCACTCTACATCTGTGCCTAGATCAAAACGCGGATTCCATGAACAGAGCTTCTTTCTTAGAACTGTACGCCTGTGGAACTCTGTTCCGTTTGCCTGCTTCCCACCGGACTACAACTTGGATGTCTTCAAGTCCAATGTTAACAAATTTCTAATGAACCGCCCCCTTAAGTAAACACTTCATCAAATCTCCACACTAACGTAATGTACTTGCAATAACCCTTATCCCTGAGTGGCTTCCGGACCTTGATAAGTGGTGATCACTGTGTAAAAAAAAAAAAGGCTTAATAGCTAACGCGTTACGTTTGTTTTTTTTTTCACTTTCTTTTCCTCCTTCACGTTACGGGTTCCAGCCTGCCTGCTTACTACCACTTTATATGTATATATATATATATATATATATATATATATATATATATATATATATATATATATTCAATTTTTACTCCAAATAAGGCACAGTGCCACTTTGAAGTAGGGAGCTACTATTTTGGACATAAGTGGGTATTATGAAGAGAGATAAGCAGCAAGATGTCTGTTCACATTACACTTGAACTTTTGCATGTCAGTACAGTTGGGAAAGCAGAATCCCGAAAGAGAGTTTCAAAGTCTAGCAGCCTTGGGGAAGAAACTACCACAGTAAAAGATTTTCTTACATCTAGGGATCTCTACTGTGAAGGGGTGGGATTTAGCTGCTTGTCGGGTTTGTCGGAGGTATTTACGTCAAGGGGGGAACAAGTGCTTGTAGTTCGTTAGAGCATTCACCATTAAAAGACTTGTAGAACAGGCAGAGGGATGCAACATTTCGTCGATGGGACAGAGGCTTAAGCTTAGATGTTAGTTAAGGACCTATCAGGCTGGCGACTCTTTTTGAACCCTGTCCAGGAGTGAGAGACTAGTAGTAGATGTAGCAGCCCAAATGTGACAACAATACTCCATACATGGGCGAATGGTAGCCTTATAGAGGTACAGGATACTTTCAGGTGTATGTAGGTTTCTAGCATGGTAGAGAGAGCCCACATTCCTCGCAACGGCTTTAGCAATTGCTTTCATGCAATGTGCCTTTGGACATTGCTATTGGTTGTAGAGAAGGTTTCTTGTAATTATTGAAGGAAACAAGTTTAGTCTTGGCAGCATTGAATGTGACCATCCATTTTTGTCCCTATTCCCCTACAGATTGGAGGTCGTCCTCTAGTGATTCTGCCAATTCTCTAGATATGTGCTCATTTGTTTTACTGTTGTGCCTGTTATCGTGGTGTCATCAGCATATATACCCATCTCAAAGACAATTTTATCAGTGAGGTCAGTTATGAATATTAGGAATAATAAAGATCCAAGGATAGACCCCTGAGGTACTGAATTCTTCTCTTAAGAAGGATTTAAATTATGTTAAATATTCTTCCAGTGATACCATATGATCTGATTTTTCTGAGAAAACCATCGTGCCATACGCTGTCAAAAGCCTACCCTTCCTTGCTTTGTCCAGTGAATGGTATATATATTCAGAGATTACAGTTAGGATATCTGCTGTGAACGGGCTTGCCTAAATCCATATTGGTCGGTCAGAAGTTTAGCAGCTATAAGGTGATGGACTAGAGGTTGATTAGTTATGGATGGAAATATTTTGGCAAAAAGCGGGAGAAGGTTAATAGGGCGATCAGTTCTTTCACCAGAATTCTTGAAAACTGGTACCATAGAAGTTTTCCATCAGTCAGGAAAGCAAATATTAAGGCATTTGTTGTAAAGTTTGGAGAGAACTGGAACTACCTTCGGCGAAACATTTTTTTAATAGATCAGCCAGGATGAGACCAGGTCCACATGCTTTCCAAGTTTTTTATGATAATGATGAACATTGCTCAAAACAACGAGGTATTATAAAAAGGCTGATTGGGAAGCCATCAGGGATCTCATCAGAGATGCCCCATGAAGAAATATTTTTTCTCTTCCCGCTGAACAGTGCGCAAATGAGACCACTGAATGGTTCAACACGGAAATTGAAGTACCTGTTCCCACACGGACATTCTTTTAATTTTAACCCCAAACAAGGTGCATTGCCACTTTGTTGTAGGGAGCTACTATCAGGGGCAGCAACTACTGAGGCACTATGTTGGGATTTGGGCAGCAAGATGTCGGTTCACGTTGCACTTGAACGTCTGCATGTCAGTACAGTTGGGGAAGCAGGCACTTGGAATGGAATTCCAGAGTCTAGCGGTTCTGGGGAAGAAACTACTGGAGTAGAAAGATCTTTTACATCTAGGGATCTCTACTGTGTGGGGGTTTGTTGAGGGTGTCTACGTTGTGGGGGCACACGTGTCTGCAGTTCGTCAGAGCATTCACCATTGAAATACTTGTAGAACAGGCAGAGGGATGCAACATTTCGTCGATGGGACAGAGGCTGAAGCTTAGATGCCAGTTCAGGGCCTATCAGATTGACGACTCTTTTGTGAACCTTGTCTAGGAGCGAGAGACTAGTAGCAGATGCACCAGCCCAAATGTGACAGCAATACTCCATACATGGGCGAATGGTGGCCTTATAGAGGTACAGGATACTTTCAGGTGTCAGTAGTTTTCTAGCATGGTAGAGAGAGCCTACCTTTTTTGCAGCGGCCCTGGCAATGTTTTCAATATAATTGTTCCAGCTCATGTTTCCTGTGAACGTTAGGCCAAGCAGTTTGAAAGATGTACTCTCAGGCAGGGAGTCACTGGCCATTGCTATTGGTGGCAGAGAAGGTTTCTTGTAATTATTGGAGGAAACCAGTTTAGTCTTGGCAGCATTGAATGTGACCATCCATTTATGTCCCCATTCCACTACAGATTGGAGGTCATCCTCTAGTGTTTTTGCCATTTCTTTAGATATGTGTTCGTTTGTTTTCCTGTCATGCCTGTTATAGAGTGTAGTGTCATCAGCATATATACCCATCTCAGAGGCAGTTTTGTCGGGGAGGTCATTAATAAATATTAGGAACAATAGAGGTCCAAGGATAGACCCCTGAGGCACTCCCGCATTTATATCACACTGTTTAGACGTCCGACCGTCGAGGACAACCTGGATTTTTCTCTTATCTAAGAAGGATTTAATTATGTTAAGTATTCTACCAGTGATACCGTATGATTTAATTTTCCTGAGGAGACCCTTGTGCCATACCCTGTCAAAAGCCTTAGATATATCTAGAGCTACCGCTCTGCCCTCCCCCGCTTTGTCCAGTGAATGGTATATACGTTCAGAGATTATAGAGATTCTATAGCAAACCCCACTCTCCCCAATGATTTACTTCTACTTGTGCAGCTGCCATTGCCCAAAGGCAGTATACGTACCGCAGATTTAACCGACATAAGTCCAGTTTAAACAGACAGAAGTTTATAGAAGCTAGAATAATTGTAAGAGAGAAATAGCGACAGCTAAGAGAGCATATACCGAAAGCACCAGAAAACACATCGAATATATATATATATATATATATATATATATATATATATATATATATATATATATATATATATGTATGTATACTAGCAGGCGGCATTGCCCGGTCGAAAATTACGCTTAAATATTATATTTTGATTAATGCAGACTTCATATTTTTTATTATAATATATTGAACCCAATATATAGTAATGATTTAAAAAGTTAAAAAAAAAAGACTCGTGCGCCACCACAGAGATTCGAAACCAAAACATTTAGCTTATGATTTACTTTTTCCTTTGACGTTAATGCATTAACAAGCATTTTCCTTCAATTAACGTTCCCTATATTACCTCAGAGAGTCTAATCACGCATTTTGTCCACATATATTAAGGCCACTATGACATATATGCTGTATTATATAATGTAACAATGCTGCATTATATAATAAAAACTATACTCCTCCTATATCACAAAGATCAATTTAGCTCCCTCAAGCAGCCTCAATATTTTATTTTGCTCCTAATGTAATTATTGCTAGACGTTGCATCCACGTTATGTTACCGGCATCTTCCCTCCTCTTCTGATGAGAAACATTAAGCTTCGAAATACCATGTAAATAAAGGAATGCATGAATCAGTATGAATTAATAAAATTACGGAAAATGGTCCATTAGAATAATAATGGAAAGTAAAAATAGAAGTTTTAGAAGTTAGGGATTCTCATTGTATATGAACTGTTTAAAATGACCGAAATAAGTGGTAGCAGTCTTAGCTGCTTCCGCTTGTTGTTCAAGTCTCCCTCTTCTTTTCAATTCTTCCGCCAATAGTATTAAAGTAAATTCCAGTTTTATGTCGTCTGTTTTAAACGTGTAAAAAAAAACAATTACAGCTTTTTCACTTCACTTCTTTCAGTATTGTCATGTTTAGAAGAACGGCGTTCGGAATAGACACTGCCAATATTCCCATGTAAAGAATGGTTTTCAGAGTAGACAACTCACTTGGGGGGGGGCAATGATGCTTCCAAAATTTAATCGTGATAATCGTTGTCAGCATAACCACTTACAAATACTAAACAAAAATTGGCTTGAGTGTTGCAGAGTCGGTAGGAGAAAAGTAGATTTGTTTATTGCGCGTGCGTACAAACCTGGAAGCAAGTGAATTACATGATACAGGTCTTTATATCTCTATAAGTACTTGTCTCCGCAAAATTTTAATGGGATTTTTTAAAAATCAGCATAGTCTAAAACCTATAAAAATCGTCATTCTATAGAAAATTGGGGATGTGAACCTAATGTACAAATCTCCCCAAAAAGTTAACGTGTGCTCAATTTTGATAATCAGTCTGGAAAAGAAAATTAAATAAAATACTCCACAGAATTCAAAATTGGTGAAAACACAAGTATATAACAAATAAGTATTTTAATGTGCAATGACATTTACGTTAAAACTGTAGCGTAAAATATCTAATCGTCAACCGGAATAATAAAAGCAAAAAAAAAAAAAAAGCAAAAAGCAAAGGAAAACATGTTTTTTTAAGGACAAGTTTATATTTGAGGGGGAGGGGAGTTCCGTGTCGGTATGTTGTACATGTTCACATTCCCAAACCATTGCTGTGTTTACACCTTTTTGAGTGTTCTGGACGTGCAAGCAAAGACGGAGGAGACGTTATGTACATAAAGTTTTTTTTTTACTTGTGCATGTTTGTTCCAGTAAATAAGGTTATCAGTATTTAATTGTCTTTTTATGAGCGGTTAATATGTTTGTATTTCTTTATTCTTAGCGTTAACGTCTCATGGGGAGAGCGACGCCATTTTTGTAAACTTTTAGCTTATTTAGGAATTAGTTTAATTCTGGAATATGAGAATGGCAGGTCTCAACCAATCAGAAAGAGCGGACAATGGCTAGGGACTCGTTATTATTTAAGATTCGGAAATCGGAAAAAATATGTTATGTCTATGTATGTCTTAGCAGTTAATTAGCATACATGCATTATTCCAAACTTCCAGTTTATTTGAATACTCTTATGGTTGTGAATTATGGCACACCCGCTTACATAGTTTCGTAAGTACCTTAGTTTATTCTCATTTAAATTAAACCTTTATTTAAATGTTGTCCGAGCAGAAAGAACGCTAGCTCGTGAAACCAACATTGGATCAGCAGTAATTATCATTTCCTGTGCTGACGGCTGCCTAAGAATGAAACACTAGCGTATATAGGTATAAAAAGATCATTATTATTTATTGAAGACATATTATAGATATATACATATATACACAGATATACACAATACAAACTAGAGATTTATAAATAAATTTTATATCTTAAAAATTATAAAACGCCATCGACCGTCCGGCGTTATTGCTTGCTTGTTTGAATCTTGTAAATACCAAAAAATACCAAAATTCTGAATTTATTTGTCACCTTCTTAAATTTTAATGTTATGACGTCATTTCTAGCAAATTTTTCAAACTTAACGATTATTGTGTAGTGGGATGTTGAATATAGAGGGAATAGTGAGAGTGGATAGTTCTTTTACACCCTTGGGGGGGAAATACATTATTTACGAGGGAAGATTCAGTTCATTTACAAAGACGATAGGCAAAGACACATTACCTTTTCGGTTGAAAGATGACAAACGAAGACTTACAAATTGCATGATGATATTTATTCTTCCAGCTGGTTATGATGATGATAATGACGATGATGATGATGATGATGATGATGATGATGATGATGATGATGACGACGATGTATTCGAATGCCTTGCAGAAATACATTGTCTTGTCTCTCTTTCTGGTTCGCTTCCTAAAGAGGTTCAGCTAACTCAACTCTCATCTCTCCCAAGTCCCCTAGCCGTCATTCCCAGCTGTGTCTCTCACCTCTGACTGATTTCGAACCCTCTTAACTGAATATATTTATACTATCTTTCTTTTTGACGTCAGAACGTCATCAAACCATGTGAGAGTCCCTCATATGGATTCTACATACTACACATGTCTCCACACGCCTTTGCAACACAAAGAAAATTCCTCAATCCATTGTCTATTATTCCTAACTGACCAATCTTTGCTATATAATCATTTCTACTATAATGGCAATTTACTAAATTCCTGAGATCGCATCTAAATAGCAATATGTATTCACTTTTAACTTTTCAATATTGGGTTCAATTTTAGTCTTTTCCTTTTGATAAATATTATTTTAAAACTTATTTATGTCGTCCCTCTAATTACTTGGACCTGCCCCCCTCCCATATATAACATAACCAAGGCTGGAACGCAATATTTTTGGTTTCGATTCTAGCTGATGGCACCCAAGTCATATTTTTTTTTAACGTTTGAAATCACTACTTTATATTGGGTACAATATAATAATCATTAGAGCAATGATTCTATTATAATAAATACGAAATCTGCATTAATTAAACGTATTTTACGACCGGCTAACACTGTGGAGTTCTACTATATATTGGGTACAATATAATAATCAACAGAGCATTGGTTCTATGATAATAAATACGAAATATGCATACATTAAACTAGCATATTTAAACGTATCTTACGACCTAGCAACGCCGGGCAACGCCGGGCACATGTCTAGCAACCATTAAAACAGCCTGAGTTCACCTCGATCTCGTACCCCCTCCTCATCATGATCATTATCATTCGTTCTTTACACGCCTTTCCCCTAATACATCTTTTCTTCCCACCTTTCAATCTCCAATTACTACCTTTATTTTTCTAATCCTACTATTACTTGGACCGTTCCCCCCGATTGAACTATCATTTCTTTCCCTCCTCCTACGTTTTACGCGCATAACATCCCCGCCACTTCATCGTCTTGTTTTTTGACACAACTAAATTTAGCTTTTGAAAATATCTACTTTGATGCACCAAATTTGAACATAAAAAAGGAAGGGAAAAGTTTTGATTTATTTATTGTTAGTGTTCGTGCGTGTTTTTTTTTTGTTGTTGTTCATGAACATTTTTTCTATTTTCTCTTCATATTTTATGTTTTATTTCTTTAATCTACAACAATTTCATATCACATTAGTCCACTTCTCTCTCTCTCTCTCTATCTCTCTTTCTCTCTCTCTCTATATATATATATATATATATATATAGAGAGAGAGAGAGAGAGATAAGAGAGACTAATCTGAGATAAAATTTTATATGTATATGTATATACATACATAAATACATATATATATATAAATATATATATATATATATATATATATATAAAATTTCATCACAGAGTAATCTAAATATATATATATGATGAAATGCTATATATATATGTGTATATATGTGTTTGTGTGTTATATGTTAATATATATGTGCGTCTATATATGTATATATATACGTGTTTATATATATATATATATATATATATATATATATATATATATATATATGTGTGTGTGTGTGTGTGTGTGTGTGTGTGTGTGTGTTTGTGTATGTGTATGAGTGTTTGTGCTACTCTATGCTTTGTCTTATGGCAGTCATCAGCACCGGCAAAGATTAGCTGTAATACAAAAAAGTGTGGTTGGTTGTACACAAAGCCTTCACCACTAAAACCAAATCATCTGCGTGGATTTTCGAACAACTTAGTTGTTGTGGCGGAACCCCATACGTCGAAATAGACGGAAGAGTCCATTTTTTTTACACGTTTAGATATATCTATATATGTTTATATATAGGTTTGTATACATATTTTCATGTGTGTAAATGTTTATATATATGTGTGTGTTTTTATTTATATGTTTTGAAATGTATGTTTATATACGTGTGTTTATATATATACATATTATATATATATATATATATAAGAAGCTCAATGTGATTACAGAGCAATACATAGAATAAATGACAAAAATTTATATTCCAAAATTCATGATGTTGACCATCTTATAATTTATTCCTTTAAACCAGTCGATTTATACAATTCTTGACAGTATCTGTTTCGTAGCGCAAAATCAATCACTTAATTATTATATCAATCAGTGAATCTATTATGCCCTTAACTCATCAGAAGAAATAGCAACAATCAATCCGTCAAAAGGAATTGAAATTTGATTTGACATGGTGAAAATCCGAAAAAAAAAAATCAATATGGCGTAATGGAAAAATATAAAGGTAACTGCAGCTTCTCTTCCAACTTTCGGATTTTCGGACGCTGAGCCGATCTTATTTGAGCCGTGAATAATATGTGATTTTGAATATTTAGTCAGGGTTTACTTCTAAGGAAAAGAATCCTCATGCCAGATTGTGCTGACAAACCCCTGTACAGAGAGACCTTAGACACTCGAGGATAGTGTCTAGTAGGCATTCAAGTTCTCTCCAGTAGGCGTTCAAATTCTACACATTTTGCATATGTATAAACATATTTTGCATATGTATAAATATTTACAAAATCGATGCTATACACTTTCTTATCATATTCCTATTCCGGAATTCGACGAAAAGATTCCCGAGTTCGACAAGATACATCTAGAGAAAGCCGGAGGTTACATCGGTCGAAACGTTGTGAAACTACTGCTCCAGATGAGGACAGCCGTTTCAATAATCCAAATAATACGAATTATAAATCCTCTCCTATAAAGTTCAGAAACATAATATCCAACGTAAAAATGAGACTCAAGATGAGAACAGTAGTCCGTGGAATCCAAATAATACGAATAACCAATCCCTATCTCAAAAATTCAGAAAAATGACAAAACAGTGTTATGGATACTTACCCATTCAATCGTAATTGAGTCTTCTAAGCGTTATGAAAACTTTATATAAAAAAAAAGAAACTAGCAGGCCACCCGACGTTGCCCGGTTGCAAAATATGCAGAAATATTATATTTTCAGTAATGCAGAATCCTTATTTATTATAAACAGAAATACCGTACGTACGAGGGGCGTGCAATAAGTAATGCCCCTGACCCACTTCCCATAGCAGTAGAGCAACGAAACTTGGCACAGTTATTAGTCTTTCTCTACATAGGAACCATTCAGAGTTATGCATTTCTCCCATCGTTTGATGCAGCTCTGGAGACCGTTTTTGTAGAACACCCTAGGTTGGTCCTCCAACTACAACATGACTTCAGAAATCAAGGAATCATCTGGGAAACGCTTTCCTTTCAAAAACAACTTCATGGCTGGGAAGAGGTGAAAGTCAGAGGGTGCAAGGTCAGGAGAGTAGGGAGGATGGGGAAGGATTTCATAACCACACGCTCGTGCTTCTGATCTGGCGACATGCGAGTTCTAGACTGGAGCGTTGTCCTGCAGGAGGAGGGTACCTTTGCTGATCTTACCCCGCCTCTTGATTTTAATAATTTCCCTTAATTTGCTCAAAAGTGAAGCATAATAGGCTCCTGTAATTGTGTTACCCTTTGCCAGGAAATCTATTATCACTACTACGTCCTGGTCCCAGAAGACTGTGAGCATGACCTTGCCAGCGGAGGGCTGTACCCTTGCCTTCTTTGGAGGTGATGAGTCCAAGTGCTTCCACTGCATTGACTTGCCTTTGGTTTCTGGATCATAGCGATTGACCCAGGTTTCATTCTGTGTAATCAGTCTTTTGAAAAACTTTGACACATCTTCTTGACACATCTCTAAATTCATCTTCGAGCACGCAACGCGTTCTCGCTTCTGGAATGATGTGAGCAACCTGGGAATCCATCTGGCAGACACCTTATGCATATGCAAATGGTCATGAATGATAGTTTCCACAGACCCTGTACTAATCTTGACATCTTGGGCTTTTTGGCGAATAGTAATGCGCCGATCTTCCAAAATGGCAGCTTCAACTTGACGGACAGATGCCTCATCAATGGCAAAAGGTCTGGGAGCTGTTTCTACAGACTTCCGGCCATATTTGAATTCACGATGCCAGCATTTTACAAGGTCATATGATGGGGCATTATCACCATAAGTTTCTTTCATTTCATCAAAAGTCTCCTGTGGTGTGCGTCCTTTCAAATACAAAAAACCGGATCACTGCTCGACATTCAACAGGCTCCATTTCACACCTGACTCAGTTCAAACACCTGTAAAACAGAAACCACAATTAGTTCAGAACTGTACTTTGCCATATAACCCGTAGAGATATAGTTCATTGCACATGCAAAATTTCAGCGAGATCAGACAACTGGAAGTGGGTCAGTGGCATTACTTATTGCACGCCCTCGTATTAAACGTAACGTTAAATTCTTAAAAAACAAATGAAGTTAAAAAAATAAACAAACAAAAAAAAAACTTTTGATCAACAAACTTGGAATTTGGTATATAGTGTATTCAGAAAACTTGTGGAAAACTTTTTAATCGGTTTTCATCCGAAAATAGGGATGCTAAATAGTCAAAATTGAAAAATTGGTATGTGACGGCGATCGGATTTTTATCTGTTTGTCAACTGTTTCATGACTGCGCATGCATAAATCGTTTACATGGCATATTACTTATGTTAAAAATAAGTAGATTTGAAAACACGTTTTAAAGATCGTGTTAAGTTCCCTAACGGTTATCGTACTTGAATCAATGTCTTTAGGTTTTGGTTTCGATCTCAGCTCGAGTATTTTTTTTTACCGACAAGAAGTGAAATGTTTAGAAAAAACATAATACTCGCATGCACATGTCTGATTTCTTTTTTTTTTTTACATCATTTTCTTTTAAAGAAATTTAACATTACGTTTAATATCTACGGCATTTCTGTTTACAATAAACTAGCCTAGATGTCCGGTGTTGTCGAGGTGTTTGGACGCGTGTGCTGAAAAAAAAAGTGGTAGTAGGCAGACAGGCTTGAACCCGTTCCGCGAAGGAGGAAAAGAACGTAAAAAAAAAGTGACGTCTTTACTTTTGCGCTCACCGCCAAACAAGAAGTGACGAATGTTTAAATTAAGGCTAGTCAATCGAAAAGAGGAAATGACTTTCGAAAATATCGGCGAAAAAAGCGACCCCTCCCTGTAGAAAAGTGCCCAGTTGAGGGTAAAGGAATGAATGTTTTTAGCCAATTTTTCGATATTTGTCGTCCGAAGGGTCGAGCTTGAAAACGATAACAATCTCATGAATATCCGTCGCCTCTGTCGAAAATTTTAGTCATACATACATACATTTAAACAGACAGGTAAGATTTATATTATAGATAAGAAATCTGTATTAATTAAAATATAATATTTATGCATATTTTAAGACCGGGCAACGCCGGGCGGCCTGCAGTAGTTAAATAATGTTGGCAAAACATATCTAAATCTTTTTTTCAGAAACATAACGCTACACTTCAGTTTGAAAAAGCAACCTCTATTGCTGAACGTACACAGTGAATGGACGCATCTTAACAATCATTCTGTTTTTGTTTGTTGTTTGTAACGTACGTCTAAACATTCAACAGTTCGTTTTCGCATGAGATTAGATTTTAGAGCAGATTTAATTTTTACGATTTGTAGAGACATCCGGAATTTTATCTGCGTTTTTTTTTTATTTTGCATCGAAATTTTATTGTTGCTGCGAGAAAATTGATTCTGTCTGCAATTTCACATATGTAAAATTCTTTATTAGCATCTTTGATTCCGTTCTCACACTCTTCTTCTTCTTCTTCTTCTTCTTCTTCTTCTTTTTCTTCTTCTTCTTCTTCTTCTTCTTCTTCGCTAAGCATCGACATTTACCTAACTGTAAGTCTGTGTTGATAGCGTTTTGGGTTCAATGGTCACGGTAATACTTGCTTTTCTAATTAAAATAAAAGCTTGTGATACAGCGAAAGACATCTTCGTAGGAACACGTTTTTTAACTGTTGAGCACAGTTTGTGAATGAAAAGTCGGTCAAATGGCCTCCAGTCACTTGATCGCTGTAGATCGACATTTTAAAAACATTTATGACTTAAAATAAATGTTTAAATTCACTTAAATATCGTTGCTCCTTACAAATTGAGACAGATATCGCTTCGTTGCGGGGTTAGAATCCTATGACCAATGGAAGGATGAAACACTATATATATATATATATATATATATATATATATATATATATATATATATATATATATATATATATATATATACTAGTAGACCCGACGTTGCCCGGGATTGAATGAGAATCAATGAATATTTCATCCTCTTATATTTTATTGTCAACGAAATCGATGAAATCGCCCATTTTTCAATCAAATTGATTGATTGCCTATTCTAGTTGAGGATCCATCATGGTGCACTGAGAGAACGCTTCACATGCACCCCCCCCCCGAAGTGAATTAGTGCACAATATATTGTAGTCTACATTGCACTGTAGAGAATCTACTGTTGATTTTATAAAATTGTTTTTTTTATAACGGTTTAAATTCAAGTGTAAAATACAAAAGTAAAGTATCGTGCATAAATTGTATTCTGTGCGAGCCTTTTCTAGTCTCGCGCAAAAACACACATTCATATTTCAAGCTATATCATATACATACGCACACACAAACATACGCGCCCACGCCCACACACGTACATATATTCACGTTCGCGTACATACACTCACATTCACGTGTATATATACACGCGCTAACGCACACATATGTACTCACACACGCGCACACGAACGCACATATGGACGACGTAACTTCCGCTTTCTAGGGAAATATACACATGCACAAAAGACCACCGGAAACGAGTATAAAAGAGAGAGCAACAAGCGGCTCCTCCTCTTTTAGCCCGAGCTTTCGAGCCGGTCGGTCCGAAGACCGACCGCGTGCGTCACGCCCACTTACTACTATGTATGGGGCACGAGCTAACAGACCGTAGGTACACATTCCCTGAGAACACCACCGCGTAGCTGACTGCTAACATGGCGTACAGCTTAACCTCTATCCTCTTCTTTGTCTACACGCTGGACTATCATTCTCATTTCCACTACAACACTCATTTCTCTTCCCACGCGCGAACAAACGATAGTGACCCGAACTTGAGATGAACACACATTTCCTTTTCTTTCTACAACACCAGTCCCGCAACGAACATTGGTTACACCCGCGCGGACATGAACACATGTTATAACTAAAACATTTTTTCAACAGTAAATAAACGACACGTTTATATTATCCATCAATTGAGTCTTTGTTTCCTTCAATTCCATTCGTTTCATTATTGTGGCGAGCTAGGGTATTATACCCTGGTCCGTTACAATTCTAAACAGAAACACTCATTTCGAACGCCCCCGTGTCTTATCAAAGAACCTACTGTTTATTTTATACGTCGGGCCTTTCTGCATGTGCGGTGATAAAACTTCTCAAATGCACTTGTGATGTTAGACTTTCTAAGGTGTAAACATTGTTCAAAATCGATTTTTTCGTTCTTTAATCGAATTTTTCAATTATGGATAAACGATTTTCGATACTTATCAGAAGCATTTTAATGTAAATCTTATCTAAGAACACTCCCAGACACATAAAGTATATTTGGTTGAAATATCATAAAAATCAGCCCAGCCGTTTCAGAGTCTATAGAGAACGATTCCCCCCACACAGAAAGTACTTTTTTTTTTTTTACAAAAGAGTCATCACTTATCAAGGTTCAGAGACCACTCAAAGATAAGGGTTATTGGGTGTAAAGTGATCAGTGAGATAACAGCTTAGTGATCGTTTTTGATGGGAATGGGGCAGAATTGGACTATTTAAGTGGAAGAATTTGTTCACATTGGACTTGAAGATGACTATGTTGTAGTTCCACAGGCAAGCAGTTCTAAAATAACGGTAGAGTCGAGACAGGCTCGCAACGTCTCTTCTGTGGGAAAAAAGTTGCAGGGAAGAGGAAAGGGCATTGCTTACTAGGTTTCAAGGCTGGTTTTGTCAAGGCAGGATAGAGTGTTCTGGCAGTTCCTACCCAGATGCGAACAACAATACCCCATTTAAACTCTTATACAGGTATAAGATTGCGTTGGATATAAGATACCTTCTGGAGCAGTAGAATGACACAATGGTTTTTCTAGTGACCTTGGCAACAGATTTGATGTAAGTTCCCCATTTCAGGTCAGGGATGAAAGTCAGTGCCAGAAGCTTGTCGAAACATTTTGTTTCTTTGAGATGGAAGACATTGATATCAATTGTGGGCAAGTGGAGATCAGAGCGTTGGTGGTGAAAAGATAGAAACTTGGTTTTGGATGAATTGAAATTAATCAACCACTTTTTGTCCCATTGCAGAGCGTGCTCAAAGTCGGATGAGAGAGATTCAGAGGGAGCTTGGTCGTTGCTGGCCTTTGAAGTATTACTTATCAAAGATTTTACTATTGATCTTATATGTCAGGCCATCTTGCTTGTGCGTTGGTAAAACTTTTTCGATGATTGATTTCCGATACTTATCGGAAGCATTCCGATACAAAACCTATCTAAGAACGCTCCCAGACGCAATAACACTCCAAAACACATGAAGTACGTTCATGTGAAATAAAAAAAAAATCGAATCAGCCGTTTTGGAGTCCATAAGAAACTCACACACAAAGTGCCTTTTATATATGTAGAGATTTTGAAATAATTATTTCGAAGTTTTAATTATTCGATCTACTCTATGTAAAATAATCGTTTTTTTTATTATCATACACATATGCACGTTATATACAAGCGAGTTATCACTTATCAAGGCCCGAATACCACTCGAGGATAAGGGTTAATGAGTGTCAGGTGGTTGGTGAAACAACACCGTAATGATCGTTATTAATGAAAATGGGGTAGAATTTGATTATTTAACAAAAACATTTTACATTGGACTTGAAGACGACCATGTTGTAGTCAGCTGGAAAGCATCCACGCGATACAGAGTTCCACAGGCGGACAGTTCTAGGGAAGAAACTTTATTAATGAAGGTTGCATTTAGTCTTAGGCACAGATATAAAATGAGGGAAAGTTTTGACAGTGGTTGTAGCTAGACGAGTATTGGATGTGAATATTTTGTCGGGGGACCATGAAAATAACGTATATGTTCGCACACACACACACACACACACACACACACACACACACACACACATATGTAAGGCAGGGAACAAAAACATAAAATCCACTATAAAACAAGCAAACCAAACACTACAAAGTAGCGATTCAAGATACAAAAAGCTTTAAGAATAAAATCCTTCTACAAAATAAGTCGATGCAACATGAATACTATTTCCAAAATAACTGGATTCGGCATTAGATAGCTTGAAAAGAGTTGATATGCCGTAAAACTACCAAACCAAACCAAACTCCACAAATGCATACATTTATATATACATTTAATTATATTAATTATTCATTTATACCGACAGACACTAGTGTTTCATGCTTACGCAATTACCAGTGTAAGGTAACAATTCCTGCCGGTCATGAGATTCGAACCCAGCCACTAAGCCGCATTTTGCTCCATTTACAGAGCCTCTACCTCATGGCCACCAAACAAATGCCACCGGAACGAAAGGAATTAAGAACTATAAAACGAACAAGTAATAATCTAGAGTGTTCGAACGAGCTGAAGTTGTGAACATTGTAATAATTATCAATTTATATCTACAGGCAATAGTGTCCTGGGCTTATGCAATCATCAGTGTAAGGTAAAAGTTCTTGCTGGTCAAATAAATTGGAACAGTAAAAAAAGCAATCAGCAACCTTAGAAACAGATTGGATACGGGTCTTTTATTTTAGATCTGGTATGAAGTCCTAGAATTTTAACTTGTAGTGAAAAAAGGGTCTGAGCATTGGCAGTGAAAGGAGAGAAGCTTGGTTAAAATTAACAAGCTAATTTCCTCCATTGCACCGCATGCTCCAGATCAGAAGAGAGTATCTGCAAGATTTTTATTACAAAAGCTCTTCAAACTGCTGCCGTATATTAAAAATAAACAAATTTACATATCAGAACCTAATAGATTAAATTATTGTAGAGTAATATTGCAGGTAATTACTGTCTGCCCCCCTCCCCCAATTGAGATTCTATTTTTGGCGATTACGTGTGAATATCTTGAAAAACTTGACAGAAAAAAATAAAAAACAAAAAAGACAATTTAGAATTTGGATCAGTTTCGCATAAAAATCTAATGTACGCTGACCCCTCATTTTTGCTATGTCAGATTAATTGTGCATGTTTTTTTTGTGAAGTTCTACTTTTTTAGGCAATTACATATCATTTTATGTCCTTGCCACTCAGTCTTAGGGTTAGTGGCAAAAAGATTAGTTAGTTTCCTTAAAAGATTAGAATGGTCCGGAAATGAGATATCATTTTGCATTATATTTATACACGAAACTAATCCTTATACTAAAAATTCTAAAATACATTTTTCTTTCCATCACAAGTACTCATCTTAAATAGAAAATCATAAAGGTAGAGTGTGCTGACATCTCTCTCTCTCTCTCTCTCTCTCTCTCTCTCTCTCTCTCTCTCACACACACACACACACACACGATCACGCGCAAATAAACGAACGTTTATTCATTTCAATTTCCCCGCGCATTTTGCACAAAAATAAGTTCTTCCAGCAACGGCACAATTTCAAATACGCCCACACGCTTTTCTCACAACAACAAAAGTAAAATGAACATATTTCTGGCGGACGTAGTTTAAGACAGCATCACGTGACACGAGCGACCAATGAGAGAATTTAGAAGATTGTCTTTTTAACGCTTTTCCAAAAACCAACATATCAGCAGTAGCAATCTTGTTTTGGAGCCGGTCCAAACAGTATTTAAACGCAACAAACATTCTTTCTTCTTTCATTTTCCCCTTCTTCTCGCTCCGACGTGACACGAGAACATGCCTCTCGTTTTCATCTCATCGTCGCTTTCAAAGCTGTCGAAACCATAATGACACCCGCCATGCGGGCACTCAAAAATCACACATACACACACGCACCCATTCCGTACATTTTATATAAGAATTAATAACAACGGACTACTTTCCTCATGGGACTTTTAAATAAGGCGAACTTCGCTAGTTAAAACACAAACTTTGAAATAAGGACATTATTTTCACACAAGACTTTCACCTTCTAATCTTATTAATTCAATGAAGGACTTTCATCTAACATTCTAATCATAATGATTTCGCAAGAACTTTTACCGATTCGACCTTTGCTTGTTCATCTTGTTGTTTCTGTTGAAACATAAATGTGGTGTATTTTAAACGAGAAGAAGGTGTCATTTTGTTTTATTCCTTTTTTTTTTTTAAAATTATTTTGTTTGGGGAAAAGAGATTTAATTTCACTTAAACTTCTTTTCCCCTACAAGGAGGAGGAATATCAGGGAGTGCTCATCTACAGCTTTACCAAAATTAGATTACTTAAAAGCATTGAAATTACGAAAATGATCGATAATTCATATTTATGTTATTTTACAGTTGAAACTCTTTGAAAAAGATGATTAATTTTCGTATATATTCAAATCGTTCGACTGGTGTTAATTATTATAGTAAAAAAAATAATTATGACAGCCCCTTTAAGAAATTCGTTTCTTATCGTTGAGCACTTTCAGTTGAATCAAAGTCGGTAATTTAGGTCTTATGCATAGATCATCGTATAACGATTAGATCACTGTCTGACTGACGTAAATGAACATTTAAAATTAAAATGTTTAAATTCGACGTTATTTCACGCGGTTAATGGTAGCCGAATTGATACGGTGTTCGCTAATCGAGCCAGAGATGTCTCCTGTTGCGGGGTTCGAATCGTTCGACTGGTGTTAATCGTGACACCCTGCACTGAAGATTCCCGGAAGGATGAAACACTAGTGTCTGTAGGTATTTAATTATTATAGTAAAAAAATAATTACACACACACACACACACACATATATATATGTATATATATATATATATATATATATATATATATATATATATATATATATATATATATATATAGTGTAATACAATAATTTTCCAAGTTCCAAATATCAATTTTTTCAGTTGGTTATTTATTACAATATCGGTTGCATGAACAATGTAAGTTGTCTAAAACGGTGTTTTTGTAAGGCTTTTTAAAAGATAAACATCTGTTAAGTACGTGACTTAATATGCAGCAAAAAGATAATTTTTCAGACTTATTAGTGGCTATAGGAAACAATATTGTAATGGCTACCTTTTGAAAAGTAATAAATAACCAACTGAGAAAAATTGATAGTTGAAACTTGAAGAATTATTATATTACACTATTATTCTATATATGAACTTGAAACCCAATAAAAAAAAGCATTTATAAAAATGTTCAAAATTTATATGAATCATTTTTTCATTATAAAAACTTTATGAGCATTTTTGCCGTGTGTTTGTGGCCGGAACTCAAGGGTGCATAGGAGTATCGTACAATTATACTCAGTTTTCGTAATTCCATGTGATGTTCCTTGGTGTTTTATATTTCTGTAGGTCCAGTTGATGTCTGTAGTTCAAGTGTGGTGTTAGTCTCCACATTTTAGGGGTTTCCTTAATATTCCTTCAGTTTCATTAATATTATCCGTTGTATCGTTTCAGTCATCCCTCTGATTCCAATCTCTTTTATTCTTTCTTTTTTTTAAAGTCTTTTTTGGTATTGTACCTAGCGCTCCTATTATTAATGGTGTTATTTTGACTTTCTTCATTTTCCTGATTCCTTTGAGCTCTCTGACCAGTTCTGTGTGTTTATTCCGTTTCTCATGCTTCTTGATCTGTGTGCAGGAACGGCATAATTATTATTGGCTAATAAGAAGCTTTCACACAGGTCATAAAGGATATCTCTTTGAGAACAACCTGTAGTGTTCCCTGGAAGCTGAGTGACAACAAGTCTCCCCAGATTTCCAGTACTCTCCACCTCTTTCGATAACATTTGCAAATGAATTTGCATCATCGCAACAGCCGCTCACCATTGATTTCTCGCTAGGTCATTGGTCTTCACTGGAGTTTGAGTAATACTGTTGTTGGCTTATGCTTGTACCATTTGTTTGTGCGTTCGAGATGCAGTTGTTTGCACAATTCCAGTGTACTGCCCTTCCCACTTGGTCGTGGATGTTCTTGTATTCCTTTTGGGCTAGTTTACTACATTCACTTACTATATGGTTTATCGTTTCGTCTCTTTGTCAACAGAATCTGCATTTAATATTTTCTTGTGTTTTGTCGATCTTTGCTTTAATGTGGTTGGTTCTTATCGTGTTATCTTGTGCTGCAGTTATTAGAGATTCAATTTCTCGGTTTACGTGTCCTTTTCGCATCCATGTTCAAGTGTTTTCGTTATTCTCATCTTTTATTATGCTTATGAATGAATCTTCCGTGTAGTTGTTTCTCTTCATATTTTTATTTTCTTGTTTTATCCTTTATCTCTCTATTTTCTGATTATTATTATTATTATTATTATTATTATTATTATTATTATTATTATTATTATTATTATTATTATTATTATTATTCATTCATTCATTCATTCATTCATTCACTAGAAGTTTTCACAATCTGTGGTTTTTCCTTGAGTCAAAGTGACAACTAGTCTTCCCAGATTTCCAGTGCTATGCACTTTTCTCGATAACCGGCGACGGTGATTTCACGTTATCTCAACACCCATTTACTATTGATTTCTCGTTTGCATAAGCCTTATGTATTTCGCCGGTTTAATTGACCAAAGCCACCCCCACCAGGCCCAGTTCTCTATACACTCTTGTAGAGGAGGTCTTGCTACGTCTTCCCCTACTCAATCCTCCTGGAGCCTTCACAATTCTTTCATGCAGCACAATCCGATGCAGAGTTACCATTTTTTTTTTAGGGAGAGGAACTTACATGTGGTTTCAGTTTTCTTAGTTCTCTGTAGTCCTGTTATTTCTGTCTTTATTTGATTCCTATAGCAGCATCCAACTTCTCGATAAAAGGCTTTGTTTATTGAGCAACTGCCCCCGACACATCAAAGGCCTTTGATAAGGTCTCGCACAAAGGGTTGCTTCAAAACCTCGTTAGCTATGGAATATCAAGCAATGGCTTCTCAATTATCAAATCCGAAAGATAGCTCTATACAATTATCATCAAATTCAGGGGCTTTCATGTTCATATTTATAATAATAAACCAAAACGATTCGATATCATTCTATTGTTGACTGTAAAACAAACATTTAAATACGAAAGGGATAACAATATATTATGCAAACTCTTTAAACAACTGTACGCCTGAGAAAGTGGGCAGGAAAGGCAATATTTTCGCTGTCACATGCGGGGTATGTGAAAATTCCACAGTGGACTCTTTCATATGTAATATATAGATGCTGGCATTTTGTGGATGTTCAGCGTAAATAGAGACACTCTGAGATTATTGAAGCTCTTTTGTTAAAACTGCAAAAGTATTCATTTAAGATAACAGGGACGCCCAGCGTAGTCCAGTCGTAAAATAATGCAGATTTCATATATATTATTATAGAATCAAGTTTTTTTTATTATCGATTCTTACATATTATAAGTTGGGATTAAAACACACACACACATATATGTATATATATTCATATGATTTGGGTGCATCAGTTTGAATCGAAACCGAAACCAAAACTTATGAAATATATCTATATATATATGTGTGTGTGTGTGTGTGTGTGTATGTGTGTGTGTATGTGTGTCTGTAACTTGAGTTCCTTCAGCTATGATCGAAATCGAAATCAAAACTTATGAAGAATTCTTGATAAAATTATTTAATACAAAAAATGAAAGGTCATGACAATTAGATGACAGTCACTTGAAAGGAAAAAGATGTAAGCGTGACACACAAAATAACACACACACACGCACACAATAACACACACACAACCTAACACACACACAAAAAATAACGCACACACACAAAATAACACACACACACACTAACACACACACACACACACACAAAATAACACACACACAAAATAACACACACACACTAACACACACACACACAAAATAACACACACACACAAAATAACACACACACAAAATAAGACAAACACACACACACACACACAAAATAACACACACACAAAATAACACACACACACACACAAAATAACACACACACACTATCGTATGTGTATTGAAATGTGTGCAGCAGGTAGTAGAGGGATTACGTTCTTATAATACTTGAGCTGAAATCTTGAGCAATTCATGTAGATATACGGAGATTTAATGCGTGGATAACGCTAGAGTATACTTATAAAGTTCTAAACATTGAATAAGCTAAGCACCTTCATTTTTTTTATCTCTTTTATCCAGAAACATGTATTCTGAAATTAATAAAGAACTATATATATATCTCTTGGCTTGACGTAGTTGCTTGTCTAGCCGCACTGATGAGCTGTGAACCAGCGAAACAGTACTGTATGTGGATGACTATATATATATATATATATATATATATATATATATATATATATATATATATATATATATAGTCATATATATATAGTCATATATATATATATATATACATATATATATACATATATACATATATATATATATATATATATATATATATATATATATATATATATATATATATATATATAAGGAAGTATATGTATATTAGGAGGTATATTTAGTAAAAAAAAAAAACAGGGTAAAAGTGTTCAATACTTTAGTAGAGCTGAATATGTTTTTATTATTTCAACCTCGGGTGTTTTTTTTTTTTTTTTTTTTTTTTTTTTTTGCTTAAATTATTACAAATTGTTTCTATCGACAGGACAATAATATTATCTTGCCGATTTCTTCAGATAATTTAATTTTGTCTTAAATTAAGAAATCGGCGGGATAATATTATTGTCCAGTCGATAGGAACAATCTGTAATGATTTACGAAAAAAAACAAAACAAAAAAACAATCAAAACAAAACAAAACAAAACGAAAAAAAACAAAACACGAGGTTGAAATAAACGCGCGCGAGCACCCCCCCACACGTTTTATTTGTTTTTACATAAGCATTGATATGTCGTTACACATTCATGAGCATGTTTCGGTCAGCTAGTTACTAGTAACTAGAGACTTCTTGAGGCGATAAAACTCATACGAAAGCTAAGTCTATAATCCAAAGTTGCCCATGAATGCGTAGCAACATGTTAATGCTTATGTAAAAACAGATATGAAGTATATCTTGCCCTACTTTGGTATTGAGCACTCTTGTGTTATCACCGTTAAAACTTCAATAGTTACTTTGCCTCTGTAAAATATTAACCTTGAATAATATATATTATATATATATATATATATATATATATATATATATATATATATATATATGAATGTGTATATGCATGTGTATGAATGTGTATATGCATGTGTATATATATATATGTATATGCATGTATGCATATATATATAAATACATATATATATATATATATATATATATAAAATAATCAAAAAAAATAAATATATAAAACGAATTAAATAAAATAACAAATACAAAAGAATATTTTTTAAAAGTACATGGATAAAGCAAAGTAAAGATGGTTTCCTGTCAAGAAGTGACGATAACCATATATATATATATATATATATATATATATATATATATATATACATATATATACATATATATATATATATATATATATATATATATATATATATATATAATGTGTGTGTGTATGTTTCGAGTGAGCTTTATCTGCATCTTTAGATTGAATACACTTGCCTTGTAATAATGCAGTAATCAGTCGAAATTGATATAAAAAAAGAACACAATGTGTAATAGATGAAACGAAAAACAGGCCACCAAACCACTACGAACTGTAAGTGATTACTGCATTATACATATAGATGTTGTTGATAAAAAAAGTGAACGAATGCAGACTGTATTAACTAAAAATGTCATATTCGTGGGCTGAAGAAATTTCGAAATATTGTTTTTGTCTAAAGCGCCGATAAAGCCCAAGTTTGTTCAAGTTATAATTTGATGAACAATTATATCCTTATATGTCAAAACGGGGGAGGGACTGAAACGATTGTACGTAATGTTGTGACCAATAAAAGAAATACTTTCCGAGAATTTGTAAAAACTTGTGTATCTATCCCTATATTTATAGCTCTAATATAACACTATTGAGCTATCTAGATGTAAACTTTGCTATTCATATGTAATTATTGCCCCAAGTAGTTAAATTATATAAAGCTTATATATATATATATATATATATATATATATTGTGTACAGAAAGTTGTTAGTTGAGACAGATCATTGGTACCGTCGGTTTCAAGCCCAATAATAAGGCCCGTTTAAGGTATCCTTATCAAGCTCTCTTCAGCCAATATAAATATAAATACGCTCTTAAAATTTGGATTTTCCTTTTAATTGAGCACTCTGCTGGAATTCTTTTTCCAAAAAAAAACTAATCATATATATATATATATATATATATATATATATATATATATATATATATATATATATATATATACACACACAGGGTGACCAAAAAAACAAAACAAAAGCTAAATGGAGGCCATCTAGAACATATGCTGTATAACGGAGAGAAAAAAAGGCCAAAGACCCTAGTGTTTTGATGTGATGTTTTGAATATAATAAACTAGTTATGACCAAAGTTTCATTTCATTCAGACAAAACACTAAGAAACGAGGCCTAATTAGAGATGGGGCCCGTTTTTTTGGGTCACCCTATATATATATATAATCCATAGATGTTATATTTATATATATATATATATATATATATATATATATATATATATATATATATATATATATATATATATATAAATATAACATCTCTCTTAATATAATCTCTCTTCCTATGCAAGAACAAGTCACCTTAACCATGGTATAGTTGGTTTTGGGCCTCTAAAACAAGTTTCGCTTCTTTCACCATCGATGCTCGGATTCTTCCATTACTCCTATCCAAAACGAATTATTGATTTTTTGTTCCCGATTTCAAATAGAAGACTAATATGCAGTCTGATGCAGGGGAAAAATAGTTGGATATTTTATCGCCCCAGAAAATCCTCAACCCATAATAGAGTGAGATAGTACTAGGATAGAGTAATGCAGCCACATCTGGGGAGGTTCAGCTAAGAACACGCTTTCGTGCCTTGACAGAATGCAAAATCGAATTCACAATCTAGTGAGTGAAGATCTCTTCAGTTTTTCTAAGCCACTTTCTCACAGAAGAGCTTTTTCGTCGTTAAAGCCATTCCCTTCGAACTCATAAAACGATGTCTTAAAATCTAACCGTTTTCTCTATGACGTCACATCCGTTCTCAAAGTACCCTCCTTTGACCCTCACCTTTTAACATCCATACCAATGACTTTTTCAACTTCCTTTTTTTCATACACGACAAGCTCATTTATTTACATGTGCTAAAGTCTATACTAACCATTCAACTCACTTGTTATCCAACATAATAATCAATCAAAGTGTAGTATCTGTTCTTCAGATGCTGCACTTCAATTTCTTGTTCTCTGTCAGTGGAAGAGAAATCCTTCACAACTGAGACAATTTTTATTTTTGTTCCTTTTCTCCACGTTAAAAAACGACCCTGGTGTCTAACACTGCCCCGTGGGGAGGCATTGTAAATAGGAACATAATAATCAATCAGTATTAAAAAATCGTGTTAATCCATCCCGAGTTACGCCGGAATGTTGAAAATTGTGATTTTGCAGTGAAGATTAGTTAGCGCAAGAAGAATTCAAGGGTTAAATTGCTGACGTCTGTCAAATTCTATAGCTGGGATCGACGATATAACCTGAAATAGATCATTTGGGTACGTGTGAAAGAGAACGTGAAAAGAAAGACAAGAAGATATTTTTTCTCTCGCATGCAAGTCAGTCTGGTTTCCGATTTTGGACAGAGCAGACGCGTCGAGATTGGTGCAAAGATGCATCGGTGAAAGAAACGCAAAAAGATTTAAGAACGGCCGATAAGTAAAAAATGGGAACCGCCAAGACAGAATAAAACCAAACATTAATTAAAAGAAGCCTTCGATTTATTATTTTTTGAACGCGGTTCCCTTTGCAGCTACGAGCGACGAAGCCAACATACAGAAAAAAGGTATGCCATCGTTTGTTAATACACACATGCACTAGGTGTAGCAGAATTTTTGTAGGAATTTTTGACACCCCTAACACGAAACTGCAAATAAAATATAAAAAACTCGTAATTTCTCCTTTAAAGGTGGGTTATTTATTTTCTTTATGGATTATACTTCCAAAATAAACTATTAAAGTTGTATAAAAAGTAATAGAAATATTAAAAAAAAATAGTAATGAAATTAATTGAATGTTACGAGTTCAGTATTTTTCAATTTTTAAACTTTAAAAATCTATCAAAATTTTTCTATTGATTCTATTTTTACGATATTTTCAGGGTCAATGTGAAATTTTATGCTCTTTCCAATAAACTGAATATAATATTTTAGACAAACGTTTTTTTTAAATTCACGCCCCCACCATTTTCAAATGTCTATTAAAAAGTAAATAATTTATGTACCAAAGTTTTATATATCACAAATTAAAGATAAAAGATCAATAAATAATATATTCAAATTTAAAACAACAGAAAAGTAGTGTTTTTTAGAAATGTACCTGTAAAGTCCGAAGTTTAAAACCTTAAAAAAAAAACACACGTTGTTTGTTTTTTTTTGTTTTTTTTTTAATGAAACCTTGGTCCTTGCTCCTTTAATTGAAAAAAGAAATTAGGGCTTGAATTACATTTTTCGATGAGTTATAAGCTTCGAAAGATAGCGGGTGGAATTATTCAATAGTTTTCACGAAATTCTGACACTACTACACATGCACACATGTACTAACTTGGACGATAAGACATGAACGTGGCCATATATAGACACTAGACGTATCACGATTACATACATAGATTCATAGAAACAGACACATGCAGCAAAACATGCCCATCACACATATACATATCACACACATAATCGTATAAAAAGCACACGTAATGAGATATACACGCAACAGACAATATCCTGTCCTCCGCTAACATAACGACAGTGAATTGAGGGAATTCCTATTTTTATATCATTAAGAATTTTCTTTAGTTCCCGTTTAGCTTGATTAATGTATATGTGATGACAATTATGGTATAGGCCAGTATATATTATCGGATTATCGGTACTTATTGAAAACATTTCGATATAAAATCTATCTAAGAACACTGCCAAGTACATAAAGCACCTTCGTGTGAAATTTCATAAAAATCGGTCCAGCCGTTTTTTGAGTCCATAGGGAACGAACTCACACATTCACAAAGACACATATACACATGATGCATGCACCCCTCCCCACACACAGACACACACACACATGCACACACACACACACACATGCACACACACACACACACACACACACACACACACACACACACACACACACACACACACACACACACACACACACACACACACAAGTTCTTTTTACATGACAGTGTAAATAGAGATATATATGCTTTGTCTTCATTCCAAAATCGAAAGATGTATTTTAATTCTCACTCATATATTTATATTTTGTTCAGATTTTTTATGAAGTAACTTCTTACACATGTTTCGATGTATAGTGGTAGCCCCCTAAACGATTCATCAGAGACAAGAATATATTTATAAGAATATAGTTGAAAAGCTTGTTTTTTTTCTTTGGAATTGAAATACACAGAAAGGGACACACACACACCAACACATGTCTATCACGCATAGTCTGTCGACTGGTGTTAATCGTGATACCCTGCACTGAAGATTCCCAAAAGGATGAAACACTAGTGTCTGTAGGTATTTAATAATTATTATAGTAAAAAAATAATTATGACAGCCCCTTTAAGAAACTCGCTTCTTATTGGTAATCCCTTTCAGTTGAATTAAGTCGGTCAATTTAGCTCTTATGTGTAGATCATCTTATAACGATTAAATCACTATCTGACTGACGTAAAGAACATTTAAAATTAAAATGTTTAAATTCAACGTTATTTCACGCGGTTAATGGTAGCCGAATGGATACGGTCTTTTCTAATCGAGCCAGAGATGGTTTGTGTTGCCGGGTTCGAATCTATTGACTGGTGTTAATCGTGACACCCTGCACTGAAGATTCCCGGAAGTATGACACACTAGTGTCTGCATGTATGTAATTATTATAGTAAAAAAGTGATTATATATATATATATATATATATATATAAATATAAATCGATGCCTCTATTCAGTCTCGAAAGACAAAGGATACCCTCTGTAGGGGCAGCTGTGCGTGTAATTATGAGGCGAGGGTTGCACAATCCCACACCACAGCTCTCCCGAATCGGCACTGTTTGAGTCCAGTGGCAAGGAGAAATCCAGGACGACTGGAAACAATGCCGAGATAAGCGGAGAGCACATACAGCACATTGAAGTCTTAAATGGTCACCCATTTTAGTTCTAACCAGGTTCAACGTCGCTTAACTTCGGTGATCCAGCGGGAACCAGTGTGTCAACGTCATTATGCTGTGTGTGTGTGTGTGTGTGTGTGTGTGTGTGTGTATATATATATATATATATATATATATGTGTGTGTGTGTGTGTGTGTGTGTGTGTGTGTATCTCTCTCTCTCTCTCTCTCTCTCTCTCTCTGACTCACGCAGCAGCCGCCAATAGCGTAGTGGTTAGGAGCCATGACTGTCGTACAGACGGTCGGGTTTCAATCCTGACTTGAGGTAGTTGCCTGTCTAGCCGCACTGATGAGCTGCGAAACATTACTGTATGTGGATGACTATATATATATATATATATATATATATATATATATATATATATATATATATATATATATGAAATACTGAAATTTTACATAATTTAACTCAGAATTTCCAGGGAGACAACCGAAACAGAACAAACTGAAGTTAGCTTGTAGGATACTATATGTACAAATGTAGGCAAATTTGGGCATATTTTATTGGTTTGACAATATAGGTTCATTTTTACCGATTGTCATAAAATTTTAACCATAAAATAGGATCATAATCTTCAAAAAGTCTTTAAATTTTCATGTAGTTTCGTCCCATAGAGCTAAAGATATGAATATTTCAATATTTCTACCAGTACAGATATAGCCATATATGGATACACCACCTTTTTTGGCAATATTATAAGTTTCAAACCTCAGCGACTATTAATCAAAATTTAACAAATTAAGGCTCGTTGGAAAGATAATGACCTGAATTATGTAGTGGTTATGTGATATTTACCCTTAAGGTCGCACATTAAGGAGATCATCCATCATCCAGAGCCTATTTTTTCCACTTTTTTTACAGCCATAAAATGTTTCAGTCATTTGTTTTCCTAGTTTTGCATATGAATTAAAAAAATAGTTTTCTCTAAACCTCAGGGCTTGATGGAGGGGAGACAAAAACTTACTGCTTTGGTTTCAAATGATCTGAAATAACAGCAAGGGGAGACTCGATTCCAAATATTTCTAATATGTTGTATCTTCTCTCTGTTTTTCATACATAAAGTAAATTTCACAGTGTATAAGTATTATTTGATATTTGAGATATTCATAATTGTACCTTATTTCCAAAAGAGGGGAGATATATAACATATGAGAAATATTTGGAATCAAGTCTCCCCTTGTCGTTATTTCAGATCATCATCATTAGGTAAAATTATAGAGGAATAAAAGGCGAATCAAATGAGGTATGGTTTCTTTAAACAGTTACATTAAATTTAGCTTAAATTTGCTGTTTTGGAAAAAAAATACAAGTGCGGACTTTCTTTTTGCCGGCTGTGCATTCGGATCAGCCATTTTTTCAGTTTTACAAGCGTAACGTGAAATCAACTCCAAACTCTTTCGTTATTTCTATATCTGAATTCATTTGTTTATTTATTATCATAAAAGCGGGATATCTTTTCAAATCGGGCGACAAAACGCTGGAGTAATTCAAGTTTATTGCTTTATTGAATTAAAGAGTCTCGATCAAGAGGAAATCGGTAATTATGGTGTCATAGCGTTTCATGGTTGATCGTGTGCGATAATTAACGCACGGGAAAAAAAAAAAAAAAAAAAAAAAAAAAAGGAAGCGAATTACAGTAATTAAAATGACGGCAAATAAAAACTGACCAATGCTGGTGACGCTTCCAGCAATTAAATTAAAACATTTCCTTTGTTTTTCCAATCTTTATTATTCACAGATTGTTTGCTTTCATTATATGTACTAGCTAACATACTCCCTCGCACAGATCGCATATGAAAATATTGCGACCAACCAATCATTTATAAACTTTATTCTATGCTGCCTTACCATCTTCCATACCCCACCACTCCCTAACACTATCTTTTAGCTTACCAGCCTCGATTTTGGGGTCTTTTTCTTACCACTACCCCAACTTTTATACACCTACTGACTCTGTTTAATAAAATTATTTTCTTGACAAAGTTCCGAAAAATATGAAATCTTGGATCGAAAAACAATTGCACTCATCTGTATCCATTCAATCGCCGTTTATTTCATCGTTGATAAAATTTCTTCTAAACAAAATTTAATGACAATTGTAAAGAATCTACGTGAAAGAAAAATAATTATGAAAAAAAAATTACTTAATAATTAGATAAGTATATTTTTCTTATTAACGAGTCGTTGCTCATCAAGGCGAAAGGACACTCGAGGATAAAGGCTAGTGAGACAAACACCTTGGTGATCGCAGATGCTGACTTGATCTGGGCAGAAATTTGATTATTTAAGAGAATCGACAAGCATTTTTTTTATGGAAATCGCTCCAGACAATTTGTGAAGCCAGTTAATGTAAAGAGCTAAAGTCGCAAAGACAGGAAATTCCTATTGACCTTAGAGGGAAAACCGTCAACAGAAAGAGTTTCAGAAGTCTGCGGATTTTGGAAAGGAGCTACTGGAAGAGAAAACTGTATTGCAATGAGGAATTAACTCAGCGAATTGATGAAGACCTCTATGCCAGTCAAACGAGCTAGAACAAAAGGATGTAAGGAATAGATCAGATAATTCTTAAAAAATACATACCATAATAGTATTTATAGATAAGATTGATACTAGCAACATTACGTCCGTGAGAGAGAGGTTGCAGAAAAGAAGGTACTTGTGCAGAATTTGAACGAGACGAAACTAACTGTCCACTCGGCTTTTTTTTTTTTTTTTTTTTTTTTATTACATTTTCACCCCAAACAAGGCACATTGCCACTTTAATGTAGGGGGCTACTATCAGGGGAAACATCTACTGGGGTACTATGTAGGGATTAGGGCAGCGAGATGTTGGTTCACGTTGCACTTGAACTTATGCATGTCAGTACAGTTGGGGAAGCAGTGACCTGGAATGGAATTCCAAAGTCTAGCAGTTCTGGGGAAGAAACTACTGGAGTAGAAAGATCTTTTACATCTAGGGATCTCTACAGTGTGGGGGTGGGATTTTGTAGCTTGTCGGGTCTGTCGAGGGTGTTCACGTCGTGGGGGCACAAGTGCTTGCAGTTCTTCAGAGCATTCACCATTATAATACTTGTAGAACAGGCAGAGGGATGCAACGTTTCGACGATGGGACAGAGGCTGAAGCTTAGATGCCAGTTTAGGGCCTATCAGATTTGCGACTCTCTTTTGAACCCTGTCAAGGAGCGAGAGACTAGTAGCCGATGCACCGGCCCAAATATGACAGCAATACTCCATACATGGGCGAATAGTGGCCTTATAGAGGTACAGGATACTTTCGGGTGTTAGAAGTTTTCTAGCACGGTAGAGAGAGCCCACCTTCCTCGCAGCGGCCCTGGCAATGCCCTCGATGTAATTGTTCCAGCTCATGTTTCCTGTGAACGTTAGGCCAAGGAGCTTGAAAGACGTACTCTCAGCTAAAGAGTTGTTGGCCATTGCTATAGGTGGTAGAGAAGGTTTCTTGTAATTATTGAATGAAACCAGTTTTGTCTTGGCAGCATTGAACGTTACCATCCATTTTTGTCCCCATTCCACTACTGATTTGAGGTCATCCTCTAGTGTTTCTGCCATTACTTTAGATATATGTTCATTTGTTTTCCTGTCGTGCCTGCTATAGAGTGTGGTGTCATCAGCATATATACCCATCTCAGAGGCAATTTTGTCGGGGAGGTCATTTATGAATACCAGGAACAGCAGAGGACCAAGGATAGATCCCTGGGGCACTCCCGCATTTATATTATATTGTTTAGACGTACGACCGTCGAGGACAACCTTTGCTCGGAACATGACGCCATGCATTCAGACTTGACTGTAATTTGACGTAAGACGTTGATCAATGCGCGGCAAAGGAACAGACGATCCTTGGGGGAAATATTAGAAAAAAAAAAAATCAACGAGACCAGCCGGGAGTTTCTCGGCATTTATCTTTTGGAGTTTATGTGGAAACAAAGAATTTGGTAATGATCATTTTAGTCTTCATCTAAACCCATAATTTTTTTTTATTATTACATTTTCACCCCAAACATGGCACATTGCCACTTTGGTGTAGGGGGCTACTATCAGGGGCAGCAACTACTGGGGCATTATGTTGGGATTTGGGCAGCAAGATGTCAGTTCACGTTACACTTGAACTTCTGCCTGTCAGTACAGTTAGGGAAGCAGGGACCTGGAATAAAATTCCAGAGTCTAGCGGTTCTGGGGAAGAAACTACTGGAGTAGAAAGATCTTTTACATCTAGGGATCTCTACTGTGTAGGGGTGGGATTTAGCTGCCTGTCGGGTTTGTCGAGGGTGTCTATGTCGTGGGGGCACAAGTGTCTGCAGTTCGTCAGAGCATTCACCATTAAAATACTTGTAGAACTGGCAGAAGGATGCAACGTTTCGTCGATGGGATAGAGGCTGGAGCTTAGATGCCAGTTCAGGGCCTATCAGATTGGCGACTCTTTTTTGAACCTTGTCTAGGAGCGAGAGACTAGCAGCAGATGCACCAGCCCAAATGTGACAACAATACTCCATACATGGGCGAATGGTGGCCTTATAGAGGTACAGGATACTTTCAGGTGTCAGTAGTTTTCTAGCATGGTAGAAAGAGCCTACCTTTTTTGCAGCGGCCTTGGCAATGTTTTCAATGTAATTGTTCCAACTCATGTTTCCTGTGAACGTTAGGCCAAGCAGTTTGAAAGATGTACTCTCAGACAGGGATTTACTCCTGAGGAGACCCCCATGCCATACCCTGTCAAAGGCCTTAGATATATCTAGGGCTACCGCTCTGCCCTACCCCGCTTTGTCCAGTGATATATATACGTTCAGAGATTACAGTAAGGATGTCAGCTATGGAACGGGCTTGTCTAAATCCATATATCAGAAAGCGACCTGGTTGGCGAAGTTTCTTTCACATCCGCTGTCTCTTCCTGCCACGCTTTGACATCGTCTGATGCGATCGCAGAAAAATCTACCTAATCCTAAGCTGATATCCCGGCTGTCATAATTTAATGTTAAAAAATCGGTTGCCAAGTCCCACCCTACAGAAAAAAGGGTAAATTTTTACGACGTGCCTCAGCGTATTATAAACACCCCAACCTCCCCATGTTAAGAACGGCTTACGAAATACACCCTCAACATCGAAAGCCGTTAACATGGAGAGGTTGAGGGGGTGTTTATTCCGAAAGCCGTTCTTAACATGCGGTGGTTGGGGGTGTTTATACACCGTTGGGGCAGGTCGTAAAAAATACCCAGTGTTCATGAAAGAAAAAAAAAAAAATAAACAACAACAACAACAACAACAACAACAACAACAACGATGACGACGACGACGACAACAACAACAACAACAACAACGACGACGACGACGACAACAACAACAACAACAATAACAAACAAGTTTACTTTGCATTAGTTAAAAAAAACGAAGAAAAAATCCCAAAACAAAAAAACCCCATAAAAGTGCTTTCTTTAAGACTTGTTAAAAAGACATGAAATACACAAAAATTGTTTTTTTCTTTTATTAATTTTGTTCAATTTTGTTTGACAAAAGAAAATACAATTTATGTGTTTATTTTTTTTTCACTTCGAAAAATTTGTTACTAAAATAAAACAGAAATTGTTACGGTAGGTTGTTCTTTCTTTTTTACGCTCGTTATAATATATTTTTTCTTGTAATCTACTATTACATGTGTGTGCGCGTGTATAGAAACACAGGGCACTGTGATGCGTCTAGTGCAGCAGCGTTAGTGCTAAGTTCTTGCTGCATGCTTTTCACTTCCAGCTTCTGCCGCTCGCTAGCCTTTAGGTGAATAAGAAGCAGAATGCGTAAGCCTTCTCTGGCAGTATAATTAGCCTCTCCAGTGTTAAGACACCTGACATGCCTCCTCGTGGCCACACACGGATACTGGTGCCTTGCACCACCAGGCTAAATGTCAGGGGATCTCGGAGCAGCAGGGAGCCCCAGAGGTGCTATGACATGGCCCACCAATCGTGTGGACACGCCCTGACACACCACCAACCCCTGCTCCTCTGCCTTGCGGGTCCCTTGGCTGGGATAAGGCTAAGAGTAGGAAAACTCTGACTTTAAAAGATCACAATAGCCAGACGGACTGGCTATGAGACGGTTAACAAACATATAAACTGTTTCCTTTTCCAGCTGTCCGTTGCAACCCCCTTTCTCTAATATTGCACATCACCTCTACAAGTGCCGCGAAGGAAGGAAAAAGACCTATCGGCCGCTCTCTACTGCGGTATAAGAACCAACTCAAATCCACCCTAAAAAACACCGGATTTGATCTTCACATCTGGGAAACAACATCTCAGGATCGGTGCCTGTGGCGCCAATCCATCATACATGGTACCAAAGGATACGAGGCAGAAAGAAGAAGATTGGTGGAGATCAAGAGGCAGGCAAGAAAAAATCGTGCTGAACAACAACGCCCCCTGCCAACCATTGCTTGCCTTCTCTGCCCATGCAAATTCCACGCTCAGATTGGTCTGAGAAGCCATCTGCGATTCAAACACTGAAGGAAGAGGAAACTGAAATTCTCGGATACGAGAAATCGGCCACCGCCGACGACTATTACATAAAAGTCACTGAGTGTGTGTGTATGTGTGTGTGTGTGTGTGTGTGTGTTTGTGAGTTCCTTCTTGATCGGTTCCGAAACGGCTGAGCCCTTTTCCAAATTTCACACAAAGATAATTTATATGTTTAGCAGTTTTCAGTATTTTGCACAAAAATTCACCCGATAAGTATCTGAAATAAAAAAAAAATACAATCCTAAAAATAGTCCTTCTTATAGATAAAAAAGAATTTTCACAAGGAAATCTTTTAGGTGGCACCGGCAAGGGAGATAATCAAATCTCAGCAAATGTTGTCTCCTTATAAAAAAAACTGGACTATTGTCATCTCTAGACATAGCGTAGAGCATTCGACTACAGGAATGATCGTATGATCAAGCCCGGGTGTATCTCATCTTTTCTTTTCTATTAATGAGTTCAATTTACGATAAAAGAAAAGGTAAATCATTGCTTCGTTTGCATATTTTAAAACTAAACATTAATCAGACGTGAGTTTCCAGGGCATTCATCATCCAGCCCAAATATCAGCTGACATGATATTGTAAACAAATACAGACTGAATTTTATGAACTATATG
>NC_136519.1:18462137-18517137 GCF_053919585.1 Euprymna scolopes | reverse complement strand
CGTCTGTGTGTAAGTGTAAGTTCGTTCCTTATAGAATCCAAAACAGCTGAACAGATTTTTAAAAAAATTTACAGAACTTTAGAACTGGGAGTGATCTTGGTTAAGTTTTGTCTCAGAATACCCCCAATAATTACCGATAATCGATAATCGAAACCGCTATTTTAATTTATCCATCATCGGTAAAACCATATTTTCCATGTCATCGCTTAGCAACAATGATAGAACAACGGGCCGTGAAAATTCTACTGTGGGTAAGTTGATAGCATGTATTTTTTTATGACGTAATCTGTATGTTCAAACTGCGCACGTAAATTTCTTAATGTTTTTTTTCGTTAACTGGAAAGAAGTGTATATAAAATAATTTTATAAAAGAAACAGTAGGTTCTCTAGAGTGCAATGTAGAATAACATATTTTGGACCAAGTTATTGCATGGAGGCATGTGAAGCTTCCTTCCGGGCGATTTCATGGGTTTCCATAGTGAACGAACTCATAGACACATAAAGTTTCTTTTATATAATAACTAGCAGGGAGACCCGACGTTACCCGGGATTGAATGATGATCAACGAATATTTCACACTCCTATATTTTTATTGTCATAATAAAAATTGTAGAGATTTTATAAATAAATGGACTACAAAGCGGCTGAGCTTATTTTTATGAAATTTCACACAAATGTAGTTTATGTGCCTGGCAGTGTTCTAATATAGTTTTTTTGTATCAGAATGTCTTCGATAAGTATCGATAATCGATAATCGAAATAATTCGACGAAAGTAGGAACATGCGATTTTGACCAAACACAACCCAACATCGCAAGTGCATTTGAGAAGTTTTATTACCACACAAGCTGAAAGGCTCGACATATAAAATCAACAGTAGGTTCTTTGATATTCGAAATGAAGGTTTCAGTTTAAAACACAAATGCGCCATTGTTATGTAATGAGTGGTATTATTCTTTGGTGTTGACTGTTCGTATTAGGAAGAGTCTTAGTGTGTTCATGTGTGTGATCATGTTGTGAGATGTTAGACATTATATATATTCATTGTGAGTGTTCATATTGTCTTAGGATGTTCATGTCTGTGGAGATAGCATATTGGAGACATAAACAGGTATATATATATAACGAGACAGGCAGGTACATACAAGAGAGCCAACAGTATGTAATACACAATGAGAGGAGATTTGATATATAGATAGATAGACTGAGAGATAGTGCGTTTGGCATTTATACGTTTGACAGTTCTGTAAATGGGAGTGTTTCTATAAACAATGGTACATATATTTCTTACCTATTTTTGAGATGATGATTTCACAAAGTAAATGGACAATACCTTTTCTGTTGAATAACAACACGAAGACGCAGATACAAAAACACATGATGATACGTTTATTTCTTCTTCGACCGGTCGGACATGATTTTGTATTTCAGGGATTCAAAGTTGTTACATGGTTATCTCTAAACCCTCTCGCTTCCAGATGGTGCCTTGACTCTAACGGAGAATCGGTCTGATCTCTTCTGCTTCTCTGATCTGACTGATCTAACTCTCTTCTCTCTTCTTCTAACTGACTGATTATCATTCTGACTTATCTGACTAACTTCATAACTCATGACGTCACTGCATGACCAAGCACGTGCCTCTCAGAACACATGGCATGACATGTCTCCGTGTTTAAGCATGCATTGTTATTCACATGTTTCTTACAAAGCCGACCCTCTAACCTAATTTTCGTAACCCACTTTACAAATAACATTTTCCATTGTCCGTTTTTAAATTCCTTATTTTAATTTTCATTTTTATAACAGAAACAAAATTCATCATTACATTCTTTTTTCGATAAACAGATATCTAACTATGTTGTGTGAGCTAAACAATGGCAATTCCACATTCCTTATTTTCAATAACATTCTGTATTTATTTTAACTTATGATTGGAATTCTCAATTCCAAATCTAGCTTCGCAAGTTCGAATCCTTGACTATCCTATTTCATATTTACTCACAAGAACAGGCTGCTGTTCTTGTAACACCATGATACTTTACTTTTTCATTTAAAATTTTTATTCAAGCTATTATATATAAAAATAATTTTATAAAATCAACAGAAGGTTCTCTACAGTGCAATGTACACTACAGTGTATTTTGAACTAAGTCACTGTGGCGAGGCATGTGAAGTTTCCTCCTGGTGCACCGTTATGGGTCCCCGACTAAAGCAGGCAATCAATTAATTTGATTGAAAAAAATGGGCGATTTCACTGATTTAAATGAGCATAACAATATGGGAATGTATAATATTCGTTGATCATTATTCAATCCCGGGCAACATCGGCTCTCCCTGCTTGTAATGGAATATAATCATAAAAAAACATTGATAAAATGATATAACTTATGACTCTTTAGTTAGCTGACAAAGAAATTAATTTATTTTTCTTTTTCATTCCAAATAAGACTTGTTGCCACTTGGAGCATGGCTACTATTTGGGATCGTGTCTAGCATAAGCCTGTGGGGATTTAAGCAACGAAATATCTGTTCACATTACATTGAAACTTTTGCAGGTTAGTAAAGCATGGGAAACAGAAAAACAGGGAAGGAATTTAAAAGACTTGCAGTCCGAGGAAAGAAACTAATAGGGATCTCAACAGTGAAGGGGTGGAATTTTTGTTGGGGTATCTACGTCGAAGGGGCACATGTACTATGAGTTCATCAGAACATATTCCGTTAAAGTACTTTTAAAAACAGGCACAACGTTGTGACATTGTGGTGATGAGACAGAGGTTGGAGCTTGGCTGATAGTGCGGGATTTGTTAAATTTGAGACTTATTTTTGGACCGTGTCTAAAAGTGAAAGACTAATAGTAGATGTGCGAAGCCAGATGAGGCAACAATACTTCATCCATGTGCGAACTGTGACTTTATAAAGATACTAGCAGGGCGATCCGACGTTGCTCGGGATTTAAAGAGAATCAAAACTAATACTTTTATCATTGAAATCGGTGAAATCGCTCATTCGTTAATTAAATCAATTGATTGCCTGCTTTAGTCAGGAACCCACCATGGTGCACTGGGACGAAGCTTCACATGCCTCCCCGGTAGTGACTTAGTTCACAATTCATTGTAATCTACATTGCACTGCAGAGAGCCTACTGTTGATTATATGAAATTATTTTTAATTTCATATAATGACTTGAATTAATTTTAAAATGCAAAAGTCAATTACAATGTTTCAATTATACTCTAAGTAGAAGCGTTCATTTTGAACACGCCTCTATCTTATCAAAGAACTCATTGTTGATTTTATAGGCCGAGCCATTTTGCTTGTGTGGTGATAAAACTTCTTGAATGCAATTATGTTGGTAGGCTGCATAAAAGTGTTAACTTTGACCAAAATTGGACTGTTTCTTCTTTAATCAGATTTTTTCGATTATCGATTTTTGATACTTATCAGAGGTATTCCGATACAAAACCTATCTAAAAACACACCCAGGCTCATAAGGTACACATGTGTGAAGTTTTTAAAAAATCGGCCCCGTTATTTTGGAGTCTATAGGGAACAAAATCACACACACACAGAGAAAAAGTTCCTTTTATATATAAGTAGATAAGAGATAAGATGCTCTCTGATGTGAGTAATTTTCTAATATGGTAGAGTGAGCCCACTTTCTTTGCAGCAGCCTTGGCAGTGTCCTTAATATATTTTGTTTATAGTCGTCTGTACACTAAATAGCTGTAAGTTTCTAATCTTAGTAATTCTGCACAGATCCACATGGAAATGGTAATTATGATCTTAAAGCGTTTCGTTGTTGATCGTGTTCGATAATTAACGGAGGAATAAGCGAATTACAGTAATTAGAAAAAAGGATAAGAAGACTTACAAATGCTGAAGAATTCAGAAATCCAATTAAAAGTTTTTGTCTTTGCAGTTGCAGCCTCTAGTGTGCATATACTATTCTACACTACGCACCTGCCCCTTCCCCTCACGCACGCACGCACACACGCACTCACTCACTCACACACACACTTTCTCTCTCTCTCTCTCTCTCTCTATATATATATATATATATATATATATATATATATATATGTAATATATATATATACAATGCCAAGATAAGCAGAGAGCACATACAACACATGGAAGTCCGAAATGGTCACCCATTTAATACTGACCAGGTTCAATGTTGCTTATAGCGTTGCTTCAACTGGTCAATATTAAATTGGTGACCATTTGGGAATTCCAGGTGCTGCATGTGCTCTCCGCTTATCTCGGCATTGTTTCCAGTCGTCCTGAACTTCTTGCAACTGGAGCCAGATAGTGCCGATTCAAGAGAGGTGTGGTTAAGCATTGCGCAACCCTTACCTATATATATATATATATATAATTTTCAGAATGTGAGAGAATGTATATAATAAATTCCACAGCCAAACAACGTCGCAGCCCACAACAGTCAAAGAACCGGAAGTCCAAGACTCGAGTTTCGCCCTCATTTGGGCTCGTCAGTTAGACACATCCGAACTCAGGATTCGAAACCCGAGCCTCTTGCATGCAAGGCAAGCACTCTACCAACTGAGCAAACGCCCTGCACACAAGAATTTCAATTAACCAACACAGATCAAGCAAACCGCGCCGAAATCCGACTGTGAAATGAACCTACTACGTCTCAACAAGGGACGCGGTCATCCAACCAGCTAATAACCCCAAGCTGATGTTTCACTAGTAGGAGTTTTAACTCGAAAGGACGATGCCATCCAGCAATACTAACCAAGCGAGCAACTTATGATAGGATTTTCAGAATGTGAGAGAATGTATATAATAAATTCCACAGCCAAACAACGTCACAGCCCACAAGAGCCATGACAGTCAAAGAACCGGAAGTCCAAGACTCGAGTTTCGCCCTCATTTGGGCGAGTCTTGGACTTCAGGTTTGTTTATTGATGATTTGTTTATAGTAATAAAGGCTTTTTGGTATTACTGCTAATAATGCATAATAATATAATAATAACGGTGCAGATGACTTCGACAGGACAGAGTATACAGTAGACCGCAGGTTTTTACATCAGAGTTACCTTCTTCTAGATGCATATCTTAACGAAGACTGGGGGTGCATCTCTCCCAGTGATACCAACCTGGAAATTTCTTCGACTCTGCACGGTACATACAACGCCTAGCCTTCTCAAATGGTCACCCATCAGGCATTAGCCGGGCTTAACGTTGCTAAACTTCGGTGATCTGGTGAGAAGCGGTGCGTGAACGTGATTGTGCCACACACACACACACACACACACACACACACACACACACACACACACACACACACACACACACACACACAGACACACACACACACACACACACACACGTATATTAAGTTATGAAAAAATATATAATGCGGAATATTCTATGTAGCTTAATTGCCATATATATTTTCATAACTTACTACCTAGCTCTACCTACGTAATAAGCACTGTTGAAGTAAATAAATTTACGCATAAAATTATATCTTCGTATATTAATTTATGTGATTAAATGAAGTAATTATATATATATATATATACATACATACACACATATATATATACACACATACATACATACATACATACATATATATATATATATATATATATATATATATATATATATATATATATATATATATAACGAGCACATTGTATTTGGCTTTTTCCAAATTTTATTTTTTTCATGAAGCTTCAAATCTTTCCCACCAGAAAATCATTATTTTGTAAGATCACATACAGTTATAAAAATGTCCTTCCTTCAAAACTGCGCAACATTTAAAAGCTAAGTACCAAAATAAATCAAAGCATTTTTCGAAGCAACTTCGGCAGCATGCTTGAAGCAACAGTCGACATTTAAAGGTCAAGTTCTCTGTCATGAAAACATTTACTCTTGCTGCTCATAAGATTGTTATATATATATATATATATATATACACTTGTGCCCGATATTATTCATACCCCTCGGAACTTTTGAGATTTCTATAAGAATATTGCTCAAACCAGAAGGTAGACAATATTAAAGGGATTTCAAACAATAAATCAAGCATCAGCATTTAATTTAAACTCAACAAATAAATAAATTATGCAAGTTTGAAACATTATACAAAGAAAAACAATAATGGCACGAGTTCAAAATTATTCATACCTCTCTTACTAATAGTCAATAGCATGCCCTTTATTCTTAATAACTGCCTGTAACCGTTTTGGATATTTATCAACAAGGTTTTTACAAGCATCAACACTGATTTTTGACCATTCTTCAATGCAGTAGTTCTCCAAATCCCTCAAATTTCAAGGTTTCCGCTTTTTAACCTCAGTTTTCAATATGTGCCAGAGGTTTTCGATAGGGTTCAGATCGGGACTCTGGCTAGGCCATTCAAAAACATTAATTTGATTATCCTCAAACCATTTCTTGACTATTTTGGCAGTATGCTTTGGATCATTATCCTGTTGAAGGACCCAGTTTGGTCCTAAATGGAGCTTCTCCGCATTTTGTCTAATGTTTTTCTGGAGTATCTCCAAATATTGCTCCTTCTTCATGGTTCCATCTATCTTGACCAAACTACCTGGACCACTAGCCGAAAAGGAGCCCCAAAATATTAAGCTACCACCATCATGTTTCACCGTGGGTATGGTGTTCTTTGGGTTGTAAGCTTCTCCTTTCTTCCTCCAAACGTAAGAAGCATCCATATGGCCAAACAATTCAATTTTTGTTTCGTCAGTCCACAAAATACTTGAGAAAACGGACTCTGGAGAATTCACATGGGTCCTAGCAAACTTTAGACGTGCTGCAAGGTGTTTTCCGGTGTGCAATGGAGTCCTTCTTGGTCTTCTTCCTTTCAGACCATTTTCATGCAGAGTCCTTTGCAATGTTTGCCTTGATATTTTTATGCCAGAAGACTCCAGATTTTCTAAAATGTCCTTAGTAGTGGTGGTTGGATTTGCATTAACACTTCTTACAATATTCCTGGTGGCTCTAGCAGAGAGTTTCCTTTTCCTTCCTCTACCAATCAAGTTGTTTGTTGTGTGGTGGCTCTGGAATTTTTTGATGATGCTCTGTACTGTTGCTGTAGGGACCTCAAATTTCTTGGAAATTGACTTGTAACCTAAACCATCCTTATGTGAATTCACAATTTTAGTCCTAAGATCATTACTAAGCTCTTTTTTCTTCCCCATTCTAATAATTTTTATTCTTTTATTGGTTTTCAGTTGATATCATTTTAATTTCTGAAAAATGCAAAAAACGAAATAAAATTAATCAAAGGTTGTATAAAAGCATTCAAAATAAGAATCAAACAGGAAACAAACAGTCAGAAACTCAATTAATACTGAAAAAATAAGGGGGTATGATTATTTTTGAACATTGCAGATTTTATAAATAGCTGTATATTTCTTTTATTACAAGTATCCCGAGATTTTAAAATGACGAAAATGATCAGAAGAGGTTTATTAAGAATATGTATCAATATGGACGTAAACAATAAATTCTTACAAAGTTACACCTAATAAACTCAATTTTCAAGGGGGGGGTATGAATAATTTCGGGCACAAGTGTATATATATATATATATATATATATATATATATATATATATATATATATACATACAACAATGAATATATAATATCGCCGAACGTCTAATGTAATACTCTTATTAAAATTTACAGGTTGTCCATATTTGTATTTTTTCCTTTATTATTAAGAATTTATATATTTGGCTTAATTGAAATGAAATATTTTGATTAGTGTTTCATATTTGCAATGTTTATATACAATGGTTTAAGATGGGTTAAGAAATTCCAACGAAAGAAAGATGTATATATATAGTCCACAATATATTGTACTCTACATTGCAGGAGACCTACTGTTTATTTTATAAAATTATTTTATATATAATGGCTGTAATTAAATTTTAAAATGGAAAAGCCAATTACTATGGTTTAATTGTGCTTTAAACAGAAACATTCATTTCGAACGCACCTCTGTCATATCAAAAACCGTCTGTTGATTTTATATATCGGCCTTTTCGGTTGGAAACTTTTCAAATGCACTTTTGATGTTAGATTGTGGAAGGTGTTAACTATGGTCAGAATCGCCTGGCGCTTTGTACATCAGATTATTTTGATTATCGATTATCGATACTTATCGAAGACATTCCGACACAAAACCTATCTAAGAACACTGCCAAGCACACGAAGTACTTTTGTGTGAAATTTCATAAAAAATTTTCCGACCCGTTTTGGAGTCCACAGGGAACGAACCCATAGACATATAGACACACAAATTCTTTTTATATAATAGTAGAGGTCTGTTATATTCGAGTGTTTATACCGATACCAATGCGCTTTTTTTTAGATTTATGTGCAAAGTACATTATTCATTATCATTGCTAGGTCGTTATAGTTGTGAATATAATTGTCTAACGTTATATTCTCACCAATATTCGTGTCTTTTCATGTATTTCATTCACTCTATGTATAGAATCTATGCCCCCTTGCCAGACTTCCACAAAAAGCACTTGACTAGCTACAACTACTATATTTTCCCACTCCCTATCTGTGCCTAAATATAGACGCAGATTCAATGAACAAAGCTTATGTTGTGTCGTAACACAAAAGAAAAAAAAGAAAATCAAGAAAATTAGTTTAACAAACCAAGTGTATTAACATCACAGATACAAAGGTAGGAATACGGGCATAACTGATAAGCGCTCAGCTAGGCAGTGGAGTACTGTCACTCCTTCTCATCGGTGTAGACATTACTGGCACTATATATATATATATATATATATATATATATATATATATATATATATATATATATATATATATATAGTGAGAACCGGTGTAATTTCCCTTATGCATAGAAAGGCCGGTATAACAGCTTATTCCCCAGAATTGCTTGTCTGCGGAACACTCTTCTGCTGGTCTGCTTCCTAGTCGAATTCAACAAGATAGCCTTCAAATCCAATGTAATCAAGCTCTTGTTGAACCGTCCCCATAAATAATCAAATTCTACCCAATTTCCCCCATTAACGATCACTAGACTAGCACCTTATATTCGTTAACCCTCGAGTAGCTTTTGGGCTTTAATAAGTAATGACTCCCAAGTAAAAAATTATCAAATCGCGTTGTGTATACAACGTCCCTGTAACATTTTGCGAATCGACGTATAAATGCAAAGCGTGTGTAACAGAAATAACAGTTCACAGTAAACAAGGCGAATAAACATTAATGGGACACAGTTCCTTAACGGGCTGCCAACTACAATTTACGTACCTTTTTGTTGTACCAATTTTCCTTGGGAGATTAAACATTCTTTTGGCTTCCCGGACTTACAAGAAACTATGCTATGCTCAAGCGAATAGCGTGGTAACTGAAAATTTACTCTCTCGATCGGTCGTTAACCTAATATCATAGAATATTTATTGGTCACTCAAATACCAGCTGCGTTATCTCTTACATTTTCAAATGATACCAACTTTTATTATTTTTTTTCAACTTATTATTGTTATCGTTCAATTCGGCCCGAATGTTAATGTTTTCAAATTCCATTATTGTCAAATGTTTACTTATTTTGCCAAGACTATTTTATTCTCAAACACCTACACTTAATTGTGTAAACTTGCGTATTTATTTAGCTAACCTACTCGCTAGCTAATTGTAGGGTCCCAACTGTTACAAGATAACATATATTGTTCTTCAGAAAAAAAAAGACATTCACTAAATTTGAAAATAAAGTACTTTCGTATCTTAAAGTAACATACATAAAATTGAAGCAAATTCCATTAGTTGTCAGTCTGTTGTGATACCATTGACATCCTCCACAAGTGTAAGGAAGAAGGGGAGAAATAGAAAAATATATGATAAAAAATATGGGAATAGGTTTATCAGCAGAACAATGGAGAGGAAGTTGTTTAGCATCTGTTGGTTGGTTGGTTGTTTTTGTTTTACGGCATATCAACCCTTTTGGGGTTATTTAATGCCGAATCCAAAGATTTTGAAGAAAAATTTTTTTTAATAGAATATATTTGTTGTTTTCACGTCGGTTTCTATTTAACCCAGGTACTACCACTCCGGGTCAGAGTGGACCTGGGAGCAATGGTAATTAAAGGATGGCTCCACACTCCCCAAAACCAACAAGCTGGGGCCTCACCACTGGATATAGTTAAAGGTCATATCCAGGACCTCCATTGAGGGACTTTTACCCTCTGCAGGAGGGCAGTCGGCGTATTCTAATGCCCCACCGACAGGGCCAGTTTAGCATCTGTTTATGTCTCTTATGGCTGAAGAGAGTGTGACGAAGGAGACCAGATATAGGTACTTTTTGTTTGGGTTTGAAACGGACGGTACCGATGTTGTTCTCATCTTTTGTAATGCATATAAAATTAAATATAACGCTCTTATTTTTTATTTGTTTTAATAATTGAGTACTCTGCTGAGGTTGTCTACAACCAACCTTATACACATACATGTACACACAATAACACGAACATATATACACACACATGCACACACACACATATATATACACGTATATACGTATACACGTATGTATATATACACGTATGTACACGTATGTATATATACACGTATGTATATATATATATACGTATACACGTATATATATATACGTATACACGTATGTATATACACGTATGTATATATATACGCATACACGTATTTATATATACACGTATACACGTATGTATATATACGCATACAGAGATATACGTATATATACATACATATATATATGTACACACAGACAAACACACACGCACACACATATATATATATAAGTTCTATGACACATATATATATACATGTATATACGTATACACGTATGTATATATACACGTATGTATATATACACGCATGTACACGTATGTATATATATACGTATACACGTATGTATATACACGTATTTATATATACGTATACACGTATGTTTATATACACATATACACGTATGTATATATACGTATACAGACATATACGTATATATACATACATATATATGTACACATACACACACATATATATAAGTTCTATGACACATATATATACACGTATATACGTTTACACGTATGTATATATACACGTATGTATATATACACGCATGTACACGTATGTATATATATATACGTATACACGTATGTATATACACGTATGTATATATACGTATATACGTATGTATATATACACGTATACACGTATGTATATATACGTATACAGACATATACGTATATATATACATACATATATATGTATACAAACACCAACACACACACATATATATAAGTTCTATGACACATATATATACACACGTATATACGCATACACGTATGTATATATACACTATGTATATATACACGTATGTACACGTATGTATATATACGTATACACGTATGTATATACACGTATGTATATATACGTATACACGTATGTATATATACGTATACAGACATATACTTATATATACATACATATATATGTACACATACACAAGCACACACACATATATAAGTTCTATGACACATATATATGCACGTATATACGTATACACGTATGTATATATATACGTATACACGTATGTATATATACACGTATATACGTATGTATATATACGTATACAGACATATATGTATATATACATACATATATATGTACACACACAAACACACACACACACACATATATATATATAAGTTCTATACGTATACACGTACGTATATATATACACGTATACACGTATGTATATACACGTATACAGACATATACGTATATATACATACATATATATGTACACACACAAGCACACACACATATATAAGTTCTATGAAACATATATATATACACGTATATACGTATACACGTATGTATATATATATACGTATACACGTATGTATATATACACGTATATACGTATGTATATATACGTATACAGACATATATGTATATATATATATGCATACATATGTACGCACACAAACACACACACACACACATATATATGTAAGTTCTATGAGTGAGGACTTCATGTCTAGGCGAAGAAATGCAATTTCCTTATCAACAGTTTTATGATATTGTTTGTCGATCAGACATTTCACAAATGTCCGCCTCTTTGAAACTTGGTTAACGCATAAAAATCAATGTTTAATTTGATAGAGAAAATGACAATTCTTTTCAAAAGTCTGCAGACTTCTCGGAAAGTTTACTGCTGAGTCGAAAAACCAAAAGAGATATCGAAACTAATAGATCTTCTTCAAGTGGAAAAAAAAAATAAACGAACGTTTAAATTTTAAACTTCATTTAATAATTACATATCCTTCTTGTTTTATCTAGACAGTTACGACGCTTTCTGTAATCTGTAATGTTTCTGTCTCGTATTTCTTCATATATATATATTCGTACGATAACATCCAAATAACATTCACCAGGTTTATATAATAGTGCTCAAAAACCAATAGAGTTGTTTATATTAATATTTATTGATACATACATGTACAGGTTTTTTCTACACTGACATGACAATGTTTCTATCTGTAGTTATTAGTACTTAAGATCTTATCAAGCGAACATGTCATTTTCTTAAGGCGTTCATGTTGGAAAGCCTAATTTTTTGTTGGATGAGATCTTAGTAATTAATAATTACAGATCGAAACATTATTATGTTAGTGTAACAAATCTCGTAACCTCTCTTTCTCTCTCTCTCTCTCTCTCTCTCTCTCTCTATATATATATATATATATATATATAAATATGTATATAAATACGTTTTGTTCTTTAATCGAACGGTCTTTAATAAACACACACACACACACTCACACACACATATATATAATAAAGATATATATATATATTTAATAAACATATATATATATATTTAATAAATATATATATATTTAATAAACATATATATATTTAATAAACATATATATTAAATAAACACCCCCAACACACACACACACACACACACACACACACACACACACACACACACATATATATATATAGTAGAAGATCACCTGCCTCAGCCCAGGTAAAAGGAATTATCAGAACAGATTAGTTTTATTACACTTTTGTCTCGTTCAAGCAATGCCTGTCTAGTACAGGCATTGACAGTTATGACTCTCTCATATTCTCTCTCTCCCTCTCTCTCTCTCTCTGTTTGTTATGTATTGCCACAGCTTCTTTTGAAGATGTACAAACAGTATATTTCACTTTCTTTCTGTCTGAGCAGTGCCCATACTAGGCGATTGTCCTGACCATTGTATCCAAAGAGATCTTCTGGCCAGCACAACGAAATACAAAACCATGAACATAATTATTCCTGTTTGCTTCCATATTACATCAGTCACCTGATTTCTATCACCTCACATTACCCTGATCGAGGAGCTGAAGTGGGTTCTCGGCCTTGCCCGGTCATTTACCATAAACTAGCGGAGAAAAGGAGGCGCCTAACTTTTTCTTTTGACAGTAGTGCTGTCCCGCCGTCCTATACAGCGTGTAGTATTCTCAAATGGTCACTCATCTGGTATTAGCTAAACTCATCATTGCCTAACTTCGGTGATCTGACGAGAACGGGTGTTTCAACTAATGTTTAGAATTATTATAATTTATTTGATATTTATTGACTTTATGCGGTTTCCATTTCAAAAACACATCATGCATTTTGAATGCTATGGTTTGTTCGAAAAATTTTTTTTCCATCATTCACCAACGAGAAACACTCGATTGTTTTCTAGTCTACCGTCAAAATATACAAGGTACCTTCAATAAGTTTCCAGATTTTTTTTGTGCAGGCATTTAAAATTGTCGTAAATTCTTGAAAATTCACTACGCTATGCATCTTAAAAATTGACTGACCATATTTTTATGATTTCAGGTTCAAATGAACATAGACTTGAATGTAATTGGAATACACCCTACTAAAGCCTGATTGTCACAGCTGCTGAATTTCAAAAATGCAATCTGGACGTAAGGATTCTTTAGATGAACGATATGCAATAAAATTCTGTTTTAAACTTGGAAAAATACCAAAGACACGTATGAAATGCTTCAGTCGAGCATCAGTTTTTGAGTGGCCTAAGAGATTCAAGGGAGGCAGGAAGTCTGTGAGGTGTGATAAGAGGTGTGGGAGGAGTAAGGAAGTCAGAATATCAGAGTTGATTGGCCAAATAAAGAATGTTATGGATAAGGACCGTCGTGTGTTTATAGAGACAATAAGTGCACTAGTAAATAAATCAGAGTTGGGTCTTGTGTAAAAGCAATCGCAACCCCAACTCTGTGGGGAGTCAAATTACAGAAGACTATAAACCTGTGCGCATGAACTCTAGTATAAGATAACAAGTACGTGGGTTCTTTAGATGTATAACCGTCATTATGTAATAGTGTGCGGATGACTTCACTGTAAGGAAAATGACTATAAAATGGAGAGAGAGAGAGAGCACGTTAGTGAAGGCGATCACGTGAGAGATGTCACAGCCATAACGAAAAGTCCAGTATGGCAGGAGAATGAGGAAATAAATGTTGTTGTTACAAAAAACAAAGAGTCAAGTTATTACGAGTCTTATAACCTTATGACGTAAACTGCATACAACGTGTTGGGTGGCGTGTGTAAATATGTGCAACGCTACAAGCAGAACCTTCTAAAAAACACTCTTGGAAAGGAGTAATGCTTTTAAATAGTCAACAACCGACACATAAGAAGATCACTTTCTGTAAGCAGAAATATTAAAAAAAAACTAGAGCCAAAAACGTCACTAGGTTTCGCAAAGTCAAAAGTGAAACAGACCTCGTATCAATCACCAAATTTACTATTACAAATAAGAAATTCCAAGACCCAAGATCCCAAGATCGATAGAAGCCTTCTATCGTGTTTGAAAGTGGCACAATATTCAACGAGTGTAAACGAAGACGCGTCACTGTACAACTCATGCTCTCTATCTAAGTTATGACAACAGGACCATTGCCAGTACCCTCAAAATGCATCGATGGATTGCCACGAATAACAAGAACGTGCCCAGGGTGACGAAAACAAAGTTTCCAGCCAGGGTTATTGTGTTTGGTGTGATTTCAAGTCAGGGTCACATCATGCCACCTCACATCTTCGAACTCGGCTTTAAAGTCAACACCAAAGTGTATCTGGATGTGCTGAAATGTGTGGTTATTCCTTGGTGCAATCAGACGACCGCTGGCAGCGAGACTCGGCGCTAGCCCGCAACGCCGGGTACCCCCCGCAAGTTATATATATATATATATATATATATATATATATATATATATATATATATATATACACTCTTTGTTTTTACATAAGCAGTAATATGTTGCTGCACATTCACAAGCATGTATCGATCAGCTAGTTACCAGTAACTAAAAACCTCTTCAGGCGATACAACTTATACCAAAGCAAAGTTTGCAATAGAAATATCAGATCTTCCTTATCACAGAGAGTTTCTTTCAAGTGTTGTGAAAAATAAGATTTGATTGTATGTAAATAAGACCCAATGGGGATGCGGGTTTGAGTTTGTGTTTAGATATAGGAATGAAAGGGAAAGGGTGGGTGTGGGTTAAAGGTCGAGGTAGAGGTAATGAAAGACTAGAAAAAAAAGGTATTCGTATGTGTGTTGGATAGTCGCCCTCAGTATTAAACATACTAGTGTGTATAGGTTCAAACAGTAGGGGAAGGTAGATTTGACATATCTATGCTAAAAGGGTTCCTGGTTTAATCGGGATTATTCTGTTCTTTTAATTTGACTAGAATTTTATATATATATATATATATATATAGTGTTATAGACAAGGTCTATAAGAACAAGGAGTATTGCAGTTATAAAAAGATCAATAGGTGTTGTTAATCTAGAGCTATATATATATAGAAAAGGTGAGGGATTAATAATTGTGAAATTTTCAAGTTTACGTAGGGGGGACATAACAAAATCCATTTTTTTTCATGTACGATCGTTTCGGAAACGATATCCTTTCATCAAACAAATAAACTTGATAATTTCACAATGATTACCTCCCATCTTATATATATATATATATATATATATATATATATATATATATATATATATATATAACTACTTAATTTACTCACATAAAATTAATATACGAAAGTATAGATTTATGCGTAAACTTTAAGTATTTACTTCAAAACTGCTCAATACGTAGGTAGAGCTAGTTAGTAATTTATAAAATATATATGGCGATTAAGCTACACTGAATATCCACGTTTCATCCACTCTAGGACTCTTCAGGCTTATGCGCGAATTCTGTTGTTGTTTATTGTTTTTATATATATCGAATTCGCGCATAAGCCTGAAGAGTCCTAGAGTGGATGAAACGCGGAATATTCAGTCTAGATTAATCGCCATATATATTTTATAAATTACTATATATATATATATATACACACACACACACACACACATATATATATATATATATATATATATATATATATATATATATATATATATATATATATACACGATAGGCATTCCAAAAGTAATGCTTCTTATTTTTTTCCGCTCGTATGGATTAGAGAGAATTATAAATTGCATTGTTATGATGCCTGAACTGATGCATTCATGATCTGAAAATTTCGTCTTTCTGTTACAGATATACACCATGTGAGTCTCTAATAAACCAACTCCTATCATAAACATAAACGTCAGAAGCAGAGAAGCGTTATTGAACTCCTGGTAAAATGCTCGTTTCAATCGTACAACTTACGTCTTCGTAGCTCTTCAACGTTTTCAGTAAAAAAAAAAAAGTTTTGGAAGGGCCCTCGTATATATCACAGCTAATCGCATGTTTCTGTTTCCATGCGAACAGACAAACATCACAGGCGTTCAATAATATATATAGATTAGATGATAGAAATAGAATATTTTATGTAAGTCTTTAGTATATCATATGCCAGCGATCAGGACTTGTCTCTGCGCAATGATTCCCAAATCGAGCAAAGCTATTGTCCGGTGATCGTTTCTTCCCAATGATTACTGTCATATTCACCACTATGCAGGATTCATTATAACCACATTCATATGTAGGAGTTGTCGTGTTCGTGCTGTGGACTCATTCATCGAAGCGACGAGGGACTTCATAATATATCGTCGTTGTCATCCGCTACAAGGATGAGAGAGTGTGTGTGTACAAGAGTGGTCAAATGGATATACACACAAAGTACAGAATCAGTTATTCCGAGTTAAAATTTAATTCATAATGTGATACTACAAGGTGGAACGATAAAATTATCGCCCTAGAAAAAAAAATTATAATAATTCCATTTCCGTTTCATGAAAACCGGTTTTCCGTTTTTGTTGCAGACAATCTACTAGTTAGCCAGTGGTGTACAAATCCTAAGAGCGATAGGAACCTTCTATCATGTCTGAAAGTGAAACAATGTTTAACGAACGAAATCGGAGATGCACCACTGTACAACTCCTGCTCTCTACCTATCCAAGTTATGACAACACGACCATTGCCAGCACCCTCAAAATACAAATCCGGACGGTTCAACGCTTGAGAGCACAGTTCAACAAAGTTTCCAACCACGGTTATGGTCTTTGGTGTGGTTTCAAGTGAGGGCCACATCATGCCACCTCACATCTTCGAACTCGGATTGAAAGTCAGCACCAAAGTGTAGCTGGATTTGCTGAAGAGTGTGGTGATTCCTTGGTGCAATCAAGTGGCCGCTGGCAAACCATTAGTATGGCAACAGGACTCGGCACCGGTCCACAAGTCCAAAGAAACCCAAGTTTGGCTTTAGAAGGAGTGCTACGACTTTGTACTGTCCTTCTCCTCCCCCTCCCCTGACTTGAACCCGCTGGACTACTTCGTTTGGTCATACGTCGAGAACATCACCAACATGACCTCCCACAACACTAAAGTCAGCCTGATCGCCGCCATCCGCCGAGTATTCGCTGAGCTCCCGCCGGCGCTTGTGGAAAAAGTATGTCCCCAGCTCCAGACCCGTATCGAGGCTGTGATTGAGGCCGAAGGCGGCTACATTGAATAGATGTCAGCTGCACTACATAATCCAGCTACCAGGATTGATTTTTTTCAATAAAAGTTTTAAAATAAAGATGTAATATTGTTTACTTTAGGGCGACAAATTTATTGTTCCACCCAGTATTGTATGTCTTTGGCCTGTCAAGCCTAAATTTGCATTTACTTTGGTGTTATGCTTAAGTTTGAAATATCAGTTCTTTGGTGGTTCTACCGAAGTTCGAAAATCGCTATATTGAATTTCAAGTAAAACAAATGGTACGTAAATAATTGTCATAGCGCAAAAAGTAACATATCCAAAAATTACGAAAAGCTATCAGATAGGAAAATAATTATTAATGAAAAATTAAATTTGTGAAATTGAGCGATTTCGTTAGATTTGAAGAGAAAAGTTTACAAGGGAGGTAATTAATTCCGAATTTCTGAGAATAAAGTTACTTACACCATTTTGCTTACGCCACGTGGCACAAATGCAATTTAAAATATCGGACACATTTGTTCCTCATGCAATCTTTATTGAAAACTGCTTTTCATTAATAATCAATTTTCTATCTCATCGTGTTTCGTAATTTTTGGATATGTTACTATTTTTGACTTGACAATTACGTAAATACCATTTGTTTTACTTAAAATATTGCGATTTTCGAATTTCGCTCTTACGATGTAGAAGCACCGTTTCTTTGGTTAGTCATGCTTACGTTTGAAATAATTTTTTTTGTCGGTCATATTTAAATGTGAAATATCAATTTCTTTAGTCTGTCATGCTTAAGTTTGAAATAACATTTCCTTTAATCTATCACAGTTTAGTTTGAAATATTTTATTTTGCTCACCACGAATAAATTTAAAATACAATTCTATTTAATCACAATCACGTTTGAAATAGTATTTTATTTTTATCTGTAACATTTAGCAAATTATTTTTATGACTCGTCTCAGTTTGAAATCGCACTTTCTTTAATTTATCGCAGTTAAGTTTGAAATAGATTTTACTTTGTTTATCATACTTACGCCTGAAATAACATTTTCGGGTTTGTTTTACTTTACACATAGATTTGAAAAAGTTGTCAAAAAACAAATATATAAGAAATAAATGTTATCAAAAGCAAGATAAGTTACTTTTCTACCTAACTGAATGATTTTTAGTGTTTTTATTTAATGTAAAATGTTTATTCGGTTCGAAAATCGTACAGTGTTTATCAATGTATGTGAAAAAGGCAAATGGCAGCGAGGTCACTGTTGAATACGTTAAGTTTGGGAAAATGAGTACAAACTAAAAAAATTATACAAAATACTAGTAGAAACCCACCGAATATATCTTACCATGACATAAGGTGAACCGAATCAACAGTTTATATTAAATAACACCACAAAAAACTTATCCAGTTAGGTAGAAAAGTAACTTATTTTGCCTTTGATATTCCCTAAGCTCAGGGAAAACCTTTGAGGCTGTCGTTATTAGATAATTGAGGAAATGAAAAATGTTGTGACGAGGGTCATTGACATGCTCACACAAGAGGATTTCCATGGAGCCGTCCAGAAGTTGTTGGAACGGTGCAAAAAGTGCATTGCAGCCGGAGGAGATTACTTCGAAAGGGATTAGAGTTTCTTGTGTATATTATCAATAAAAGTGCCGATACGAAAAAGTCTAGAAACTTACCGCAGGTACTTCGTAAATGTTTTTTTAAAATTTATTTTTACAAATTTTATTCAACCCAAACAAAACATTTTCCTATTGAAGCGTAAGGGGCTGCTGTGATTAGGGCAAGATTTTTAAGGGGAAATCCACGCGCAGATTCGGGCAGCAAGATGTTTGTTCACATTACTTTTAAATTTCTGCACACTGGTACTGTCAATAACCATCAAATTCTTTCTCTCTGAAAGGTTTATCCAAGCGGTCGTTGGTGGGCAGAAACCTGAAGCTCACAGTATTAACGCTGAGGTGCCCCAGGGATCAATCCTAGGATCCATCCAACTCTCTTCCTATTTTTCATTAACAATCTCCAAAGTCACATTCTTCGCTTATTCGTAAACGTCAATAACAACACTTCAAAGTCCGACAAAGATCAGGATCTTACTGATACTCTCTCCTACGACCTTGTGCGTGCGGTACAATGACTAATTGCTTTTAATACATCCAAAACCAAACTTCTATCTTTTTACCATCAACGGTCAGATGCCCATTTCGCCCCAGTTGAAATGAATAGCTCTCGCCTTGACGAAGCATCCAACTTTGACAAACTTCTAAGACTGACTTTTATCCCTGACCTGAAAGACAAGACCTACATCAAATCTGTTGCCAAAATCACTTGAAAAATGGTGGGATCGTTCGACTATTCCAGAAAGTACATGGTGAAACGATAACAATATAATATTGATTATGTAGTAGAGCTGACATCTATTCAATGTAGCCGCTTTTGGCCTCAATCACTGACGATAAAGGTCCGGAACTGGGAGCATGCCTTTTCCACAAGCACCAGCGGGAGTTCGACGAATATTCGGCGGATGACGGCGATCAGACTGGCTTTGATGTCATGAAAGGTCATGTTGGTGATGTTCTCGACGAAGTAGTTCAGCAGGTTCAGGTTGGGGAAGGTAGGGGCCAGTGAAAGAAGGGTACAAAGTTGTAGCACGCCTTCCGATGCCAAGCCTGAGTCTGTTTGGACTTGTGGGCCAGCGCTGAGTCCTGCTGCTATACTCAGGGTCTTCCAGCGGCCACCGCTGATTGCACCAGGATCACTACACACTTTAGCATATCCAGGTACACTTTGGTGTTGACTTTCAAACCGAGTTCGAAGATATGGGTGGCATGATGTGGCCCTCACTTGAAACCACACAATAACCGTGTCCGAAAACTTCGTTTTCATAACCCTAGACACGTTCCTGTTACTAGTGGCAATCCAGCGATGCCTTTTAAGTGTGTTGGAAATAGTCTTGTTGTTATAACTTGGATCGGCAGAGAGCATGTGTTGTATAGTGGCGCATCTCCGATCTCGCTCTATTACAGGAAAAAGGGCTGTCCCTTTCTATGTAAATAAGAACATTAGATAAGTGAAAATGAGATTAGGATAAGCCGAGATTCGAACCTTGTAAGCAAGGTATATTATTATTTATTTATGTTATATTAGTGTACAAATAGAATGTTAGTAATCGGAATATTAAAAAGACCTATTGTTAAATTCTATTATAAATTGTTAGATATTGTTTTTATTGTAAAAAGAATTGATTGTTCATTCTTTTACAAAACTGAATATTAAAAATGTCAGCTAAAAAGAATGAACAATACAAATTAAAAATATATTGTTAAAAAATAGGTTAGGTTAAAAAATAGGTTAGTTGAGAATTCTTTGTTGTCAAAAGTGTGTTAGGAAAAAAATGTGTGCATTAGCCACGTGAACTGGTCACGTTTTGGAAACACACTTCTGACGTCATAACAAAAGGGGGATTCTCAATATAGGAGCTAGAGTTACATCATTATTATCATTTATTTATTTTATATTAGTGTTACAGGAAAAAGGGCTGTCCCTTTCCATGTAAATAAGAAGGACATTAGATAAGTGAAAATGAGATTAGGATAAGCCGAGACTCGAACCTTGTAAGCAAGGTTCAGAAATAGAATGTTAGAAACTGGAATGTTGAAAACGTCTATTGTTAAATTCTATTATAAATAGTTAGATATTTATATTGTAAAATGAATTGATTGTTCATTCTTTTATAAAGTGAATATTAAAAATGTTAGCTAAAAAGAATGAACAATGCAAATTAAAAATACATTGTTAAAAAATAGGTTAGTTGAGAATTCTTGGTTTGCAGAAGTGTATTTGGAAAAACGTGTGCATAGCCACGTGAATTGTTCTCGTTTGGGAAACACACTTCTGACGTTATAGACAAAGGACGATTCTCCATTAGTTCTATGGGTTCGAATTTCAGGTAAGTCAGTCAGCAGAGTCGGTCCGAGACAATTGATCGGCCAAGAGTTGACATGGTCAGAGGAGGGTCCCCTTAGAGGCGAAGGGATAGAAGATTAACCATGTAGAACAAATGTGAATCCCTGACGTCATCAGCATTCGACCGGTCCAATGAATAAAGTATCGTCTTTGTGTTTTTGTAAAACTGTTGTCATGCGTCATCATTCAACACTCAAAAGGTGATGTGTTATTATTAACATTGCATAACCCTTCCAAGAATATGCATCTCTCCTCCTCCTCCTCTCTATATGTGTTATAAGAAATATAAGAACTGTGCATCTATCACTCTATCACCCTCTCTCCTCGCTAATATATGCAACAGAAGAATCCACAGAACTGTATAAATGTCTCTCCCCCCTCACCATTGTTATATATATGTCCCCGCCGTCTCTCTTCAATATGAATGTCTCCATCATATCTCTTAAAGCTGACCCATCCACAATGCAACAGCTCGTTGAACATTGTGTCACTTTTAGACATGATAGAAGGTTCCTATCGCTCTTGGGATTTGTACGCAACTGGCCAACTAGTAGATGGTCTACAATAACAAAAAAAACCCCAAAAACAAACAAAGCAAAACCGGTTTTCATGAAATGGAAATGGAATCATGTCGTCTTTTCCATAGAGACCATTGGATCTCCCTCCCAACGGCATCCTCTATTGGTACAAGAGTAAAATACGCCTTACGATGGAGTACTGTTGCTACATCTGGAGTGGAGCTCTTAAGAGTACTCTTTCCTGGCTTGACAGGATGCAAAACCGTCTTCAAAATTTCGTGGGCGCTGACCTTTTCGTCTCCCTACTTCCTCTACTCTCTTGATACTCTAATGTTAGTTGATCGACTGAGCTCTAATCTATGGTCCCTTATTTTAAAAGGGTTGCAACAAATACTCGCTTGGCTGAAACAATCACCAACAACTTTCTTCACTCCCTATCTGTGTCCAAAACGAAACAAAAATTCAATGAGCAGTTTCTTTCCTAGAACTGTCCGTCTGTGAAACGCAACACTGAGTGTCTGCTTCTCGGCTCACTCTACCATGGTCGTCTTCAAATCTAATGTGACTAAATTCCTATTGAGTCGTCCATTTAAATAATCTAGCCATACTCATGTTCCACCATAACTGATCTTGTTGTCTCATCATCTACCTAACACTTAACCTTTATCCTAGAGTAGCCTTGATAATTGGTTACCCTCTAAGTAAAAAAAAGGAATTCCACAGACAACCAGACCAATGAAAGAAGTTATGAAAGTTGGAAAATCTTCTGGTATTAAATGACTCCCTACAGTAAAGGAGAAAGGTTTAGCAGCTAGTGCAAAAAATTCATTGAGGACATTGCAAAGGCTGCTGCAAAGAAGCTGAGTTCCCTCTATCGTATTACTAGACTACTCATATCCAAGAGTATCCTGTACCTCTACAAGGCCACCATTCGCCCATGTATGAAATATTGTTGCCAGATCTAAGCTAGTGCAGCTACCACTAGCCTCTCCCTTTTAGATAAGGTCCAAAAAAGTCTTCAATCTAATAGGCCCCACTTTGTCAACTAAGCTCCAACCCCTGTCCCATCGCCGCAATGTTGCATTTCTGTGTCTGTTTTACAAGTATTTTAATGGAATGTTCTCTGATGAACGCATTGCGCTTGTGCATCCCGCCCTCAACGTACATATCCCCGATAAACCTGCTTAGCAACAAAATCACACCTCTTCACTGTTGAGGTCTATAAATGTCAGAAAGTTTTCTACTCTAATAGTTTCTTCCCTTGAACAGCTAGACTTTGGAATTCATTTTTTGCTACCTACTTCCCTGACTCTACTGATATGCAGAAGTTTTAAATGTAATGTAAACCAGCACCTTGTTAATCTTTCTTCGGCATGGTTCAAAATAGTAGCCCCTTACGTCCAAGCGGCAATATGCCTTGTTAGGGGGTGAACATTAGTAAAAGAAAAGTTCATCGGAGCACATTTCATGAAAGTACTTGTAAACAAGTATAAGAATGCAACACTGCGGCGATGTGACAAGGGCCAGAGATTGGTAGACAGTTCGGGATTAAAAATTCTTTTTGGCACTCTATCCAAGCGAGGGCGGTTAGTGGTTAATGCACCACCCCAGATTTGGCAACAATGTTAAAGATTTTATTTTCGTTTTTATAGCCATTACGCTATTCCTAACACACAAAAACAAGATTATGGCGATCTGTCACGAAGGAACCCCATTAAAGCAAATAAAAGCGATTACGCAGAAATGATTGCTGGTTGTAAGATCAAATCAATAACATCGCCAACACTTCAGCGCTATCAAACCGTAATTCTGCCAAAGATTACGAGCCATTCCAATGTCAAAAGTGTTGTTCTTAAAACTGTTCTTCGCCATTGCCCATCATTTGCCGTGTTTGCTAACTATAAAAATGGTTTCCATTGTTTGTTTTTATTCAGTTATCTATTCGACGACGTGCTAATAGGAGTATCTTGCATTCAAATATGACCGGAACACGGCCACCTAGTAATAAAGCTCCCTCAAGATGACCTGTCCCCCCTTTAGTTTTTTGCCATCGGTTTTCCTCAAATTGGTCTTCTCTTGGACGAGTCATATGCACTCTACCAAAGTCTATACCTATTTTTTTGTCTTCCCACTTAAATCCCAATCCCACTTAGAAATCGACCCACTTCTGTTTGGTTTTGAACAACCCACAAAAGAGTTAGCGGTCTGTTATTTAGAAAATAGGGTTGTGAAAGTTTTACTAATTGGTTTACTGTTGTCGCTCTCCTCCTCCTCCTCCTCCTCACTGCCAATGATTTTGTATATAAATGTATCTATAATCATTTTTGAAATCTCTACTATCATATAAACGTCACTGTTTTGTATATAAATGTATCTATAATCATTTTTGAAATCTCTACTATCATATAAACGTCACTGTTTTGTATATAAATGTATCTATAATCATTTTTGAAATCTCTACTATCATATAAACGTCACTGTTTTGTATATAAATGTATCTATAATCATTTTTGAAATCTCTACTATCATATAAACGTCACTGTGCGTGCGCGTGAGAGTTCCTCACTCATAGCTTCCGTCCAATCCATCCAATAAGTATCGAAAATCGGGGGGAAAAAATAATTCAATTTTGAAAATAGTCTGTCTTCTCTTATATATAAAAAAAATTTTACAGGAGAATATTTTACGTTACACCGGTGTAAATCTTGGCCAATGTAACGCAAAATATTTCTCTGTAAAATTTTTTTCCTTTTATCTATAAGAAAAGAAAAACTTTTAAAATCGTCAAGCCCAAATATCAGCTGACGTGATATTATAAACAAACACAGACTGAGTTTGATGAACGACATTATCATTATTATTTTTGAATTGGTTTTTAGCGAATTAGTCCACTGGGCAAATTATTCATCATAATATATAATAATCAATAGAGGATTGATTCTATAATTATACATACGCAATCTGCATAAATTAAAATATCATTTGTAAGCGTATAGTACGATCGGCAACGCCGGGGGTCAAGCTAGTTTCAAATAAATTCGTTTTTTTTTTTTTTTTTTTTTTTTTTTTTGTAAATAGGATATTTTGCTGTTCTTCCGTGTTTGCTAGCTTTGAAAGCAGTTTCCATTCTTTGTTGTTATTGTTATTAAGCATTATTAATAGTGATGGTTTTGTTGACATCTGCTTCCCTGATATCTTTCTATTAAGAATTCTTTCTAGAAAGATATCGGATACTTACGGGACTAACCACGTGAAGGTTGCCAAACGTCTCTATATAAAAAAATATTCTGTAGAACGAACTGGATTCGAACTTGGCACAACCAGGTTTCTAGTTCGTGTCGTTAACCACTGAGCACCCATCACTTCCCCACTGTTATTAATTAACATCATTCATTTCAAATGAATCAGATGATTATTGTTAGCATTCGTTTCCCCGATATCTTTCAAGTTAGAATTTTAAAAATTCTAACGCTTTTTAAAAGATGGGTTCGCCCAATTACTGAAGAAAAAGCAGTAATCTAAAAAATACAGGTTAGTAAAGTCTAGCGGTGTTTGAGAGGCTAGTGGTGTCTAGCAGTGATCGAGAGGTTAGTGGCGTCTAGCAGTGCTCGAGAGGTTAGTGGCGTCTAGCAGTGTTTGCCTAGTGGTATCAAGCAATGTTTGAAAGGCCAGTGTGTCTAGCAGTGTTTGAGAGACTACTGGTGTCTAGCGGTGTTTGAGAGGCTAGTAATGTCTAGCAGCGTTCGAGAGGATAGTGGTGTCTAGCAGTGTTTGAGAGGCTAGTGGTGTCTAGTAGTGCTCGAGAGGTTAGTGGTATCAAGCAGTGTTCGAGAGATTAGTGGTATCAAGCAGTGTTTGAAAGGCCAGTGTGTCTAGAGTGTTTGAGAGACTAGTGCTGTTTAGCAGTTTTTGGAAGCTAGTAGTGTCTAGCAGCTTTCGCAAGGCCAGTGGTGTCTAGCAGTGTTCGAGAGGTTAGTGGTACCTAGCACTATTCGAGAGGCTAGTGGTGTCTAGCAGCGTTCGCAAGGCTAGTGGTGTCTAGCAATGTTTGAGAGGTTACTAGTGTCTAGCGGGATTCAAGAGACTAGAGGTGTCTAGCAGTGTTGATGTGAGTGTCGATCTGGGCACGGAGTTATGAAATTATCTTTAAGGATCATGGCGGTGTTTGTTTTTTTATGTATTAATTTGCATATCAATGTAGTTCCCTCCCCTCCAACAAAACCGTATAAAAAGACTAAAGTCGATAGGGCAGGGGAGAGGAGTCGAGTTCTTGGACCCGAATTGAACATATCCGAATGCAGACAGTTGTACGAACGCTTAAAACAATTTTTTTAATTGCCAATTATTAATATGAATTAATCATATTAATTAATGTTTGAAGTTTTTCCGACAAGACCTTTATTTATGGTATATACAATGTGGCGAGTTTCCAGGTGGTGTCCTTTGGTGTTTGATTACGTACATATAAGGTCCCGTTCGAAATTCCGTCTAAATTCCCGAGTTCAACAGAAACATTTCCGAATTCGTCAAGATACTCATGAAGAAGGTCGGAGGTTACACGACCGAAACGTTGTGAAAATGGCACTCAGGATGAGAATAGTTGTTCGAAGAATCCAAATGATACGAATAATCAATCCTAATCTAAAAAATCACAGCAGCAGTGAAGGATGACTGGCTTGTGAAGAAATTAGCAGCAGCAGCAGCTGAAAAAACGCGTATATGCAAATTAGGAAATGTGGCGAGAAGAAATTAGTAGAAGCAGCAGTATCTGAAAAACGCGCATATGCAAATTAGGAAGCGTAGCGAGAAGAGAAAAGAAAATAAGGAGGAGCACACCCTAGAAACAGAAACAAATATGTACGTTTAAAGCGAAGGTGAGGAATGGCTGGCTGTGGCAGGCGTGGGGTCGGAGAGGAAAAGTGTACATCGGGGGAGATGGGCAATGGCCAGAAAATTTTAAGCGGTGTCGAAACAATTATAAAGGTAATAAAAACTTTTGTTAAAAAAAGAAAAAAAATGACGATCCGGATTTTTATTTATTTGTATGCGTTTTATTTATTTGTCCATTTGCGGCGGTATCACGTTACACAGACAGACAGAGAAACAGACAGATAGACAGACAGACTAAGAGACATATTAAAAAAAAAGCTAAAGAATAAAACAAATAAAAATGAAACTAAAAGATCAGCTATTCGAGACACAAAACATGCATAAAGACATTAGGTTAGATCGATCGATGGATAGAAAGAGATACAAATTGTCACAGAAATCGATAGATAATCAGAAAAGCGAGGCTGTGTTTCGTCGTCGTTTATGCCTATAAAACATTTGCGTTCGGTAAGAGAATGTCGTAACCTCAATCAAATTCCTTGGCAAACACTCAAATGGGTGTCACAACCCCAGATTTGGCATGGAAGCTGTCGACCCGATTCAGCTGACCTGCTGTTGATCTCACAAGGCGACCAGCAGAGCAAGAATAAATGTGTTTATCTTCTTCTTTTTTTTTAAATAGACGTTGGCATTCTTTTCTTGAGATATCAACTGAAGCACAAGAGCGAAACAGTTTTGCCTGTCAACAGTCGCCATGATTTTTCAGCTTCAAAACCTCACACCCGCTAAATTCCCAAATATATTCTGTTATGGAGATCACCATCTTATACACACGGAATATCCGTAGAGCCTATAATCGGGCTCATCTTGCTTGAACAAGACCCTAGTTTAATAAAACTAATCCGGCAATACTACTACTACTACTACTACTGCAACTACTACTACTATTACTACTACTACTACTACTACTACTACTACTACTACTACTACTACTACTAATAATAATAATAATAAATACTAACAGCACAACTGAGGGAACAAATCTACCACTCCTTGAACAATCGTGGACTTCTTCCCGAGGAACAGAAAGAATGCCAAAAAAGAAAAAGAGGAACACATGATCTGCTATATATAGATCAAAAGATCCCGAGGAAATTAAAAAGGAGAAAGAATGTAGCCATATCATGGATTGACTATAAAAAAGCGTACGAAAGGATCCCCCAAGCGTGGATAACAGAATGCTTAAAAATGTATAAAATACGAAGCAGGATCATCAATGTGGTAGAGGATGCAATGAGAACAAGGAACGACAGCTGGTGGACAACAAATAACAGAAACTAACATACAATGAAGCATCTTCCAAGGAGATTCACTATCACCATAGATCGATGCATCAAAGCCATGATGCCCCTGAACAATATACTGAGAAAGTGCCAAGCCGGATACAAGTTTTCTTACACAGAGGAAAAAAATGAACCACCTGAGGTACATGGACGATCTGAAACTTTTTGCAATACCGAAAAAGGAACTAGAGACACTAATAAACACTACCAGGATTTTCAGTCAGGAAAGAGTTTGGTATAGAAAAGTGTGCACTACTAGTTATAAGAAAGGGGAAACTGGAGACAATAGAGGGCATGGAACTACCCAACCAAATGGAGATAAGGGCACTAGAGGAACAAGATGCCTATAAATACTTGGGAGTTCTGGAAGCAAACACCATCAAAACAACAGAAATGAAAGAGAGAATTAGAAACGAATACCCCAGGAGAACAAGGAAACTCCTGGAAACTAAATTATATAGCAGAAACCTAATAAAAGATATAAACACATGGGCAGTATCACTAGTAAGATACTCTGGACCATTCATAAGATGGACTAAAGAATAATTGAGACAGCTTGATCAGAAGACTAGGAAACTCATGACCATTCACAATATATTACACCCACAGGACGATGTTGACAGACTCTAGGAAAAGGAAAATGCAGCGGGAGAGGACTAGTTTGTACAGAAGACTGTGTGAATGACAAAAGAAAAAAAAAGAACTAGAAAAATACATAATGCAAAACACTGATAATTATGGCAGCGAAAGACTGAAAAATGTCAACAAAAGAGAAAACAGAAACACAAAGGATAAGACGAAAAAAATAGGAAGAGAAACAACTACACGGAAGATACATAAGGATGACAAAAGACGAGAATACGAAAACACTTGGACATGGATGCGAAAAAGGACACGTAAACCGAGATACTAAATCTCTAATAACTGCAGCACAAGATAACTGGATAAGAAGTAAACGCATCAAAGCAAAGATCGGCAAAACACAAGAAAACAACAAATGCAAACTCTATGGACAAAGTAATAAAACAATGAACCATATAGTAAGCGATTGCAGCAAACTGGCCCAAAGGGAATACAAGTGGGGAGGCAGTTCACTGAGAATTATGCAAACAATTGCATCTCGAATGCACAGACAAATGGTACAAGCATAAGCCGGCATCAATACTTGAAAACGAGTATCATAAAATCCTATGGGACATGGATATACAATCAGATAAACTCATCCAAGTAAGAAGACATGAAAAAACTGAAATTAGCAATAATCACCGATGATTTGCTTGGATTTTTAAAAGACTTTTAAAAGGCAGATCCGCTGCAATGAAACCATAGTACGTCTCTGGAATATGTAACATGTAATTTCATACAAATAATTTGTTTATAAAGAAGTACCATAACACATAATAAAAAAATATTAAATAAACGCAATGAAAACAACAACAAAATAAACAATAAAAAATGGACATCCTGATAAAAATAAAACTAACACAAAGTACACATATGTAACTAGTATAAATAATAATAATAATAATAATAATAATAATAATAATAATAATAATAATAATAATAATAATAATAATAAACCAACTCCGGACAACGACAACCATACTAGAAAAAAAATACTAATAAGGCACACGATAAATGCAACTGCAGAACCCGCACACCCTGCCCACTTCAAAATAAATGTCTAACTAAAAGCATAGTTTACCAGGCCACAATATTTGCAAAAGATAACCCGAATAACAAGAAATAGTACGTAGGTATGATTTCCTTAGATTTCAAAACCCGATATTATGACCACAAAAGTACATTCAAAAATAAAAAAAATAAAACACCGAATGAAAACAATCCTAGCAAACAAATACTGGGAACTCAAAGAAAGCGGCGTTCGCCGGTAGTCGAATGGAAAATAGTAAGACAAGCAAACACATGTAGAGACCTAGACGATCCATGTAGATTATGCCTTCATGAAAAATTTGCTATCCTATACTTTAAAGAACCCAACATCTATTAAACTGTAGGAGAGAAATAGCGAACAACTGTGTTCACAAGATTAACTTTACTCTAGGATAGCGATACAAAGCAATTTTAAAACTAACAATAACAACAGAAAATAAACAAATAAAATAAGCATACATATACATAAATTATCGTATATATATATATATAAATATATATATATATATATATATATATATAAACTAACATAAAAACAAAAAAACACATTTAACCTAGATTTAAAATCGGCCAGGACACTAGATACCTACGCTCCCCGCCAAAACAGCACACACAAAGGAACGAGTGAACTGGAAGTCAACTGGGCCTTTGTCCTGTAAGTACCTGCTCATTGGCTAATTAGGAAGGGTGCGGTGCAAACTAGAAAGCTGATTGGCTAACTAAAAATACAATAGAAGGTGCGTATATAAAAACACGAGACAACCACAAAATCCTTGCAGAAGCATGGATGAAACGCAGAATATTATGTGTAGCTTAATTGCCATATATATTTTATAACTTACTATATATATATATATATATATATATATAAGAACAAATGATTATATATATATATATAGGATTGATAGTAAGACATTTTACCATACAACTGAATAAATATATAACACACACACACACACACACACACACACACACACACACACATATATATATATATATATATGTACTTATTGATTTGTAAATCGCCACTTGTTCTCGTCTCCTCTTACCAACAGCGACTATAATTCATTCCTCGCATTGTGACAGCCTTCTAAATCTCTTTTACACACACACACACACACACACACACACACGCACACACACACACACACACACACACACACACACGCACACACACACATACACACACACACACATATATATATATTGTTTACACAAGGAATATTAGAAAGTGAATTAATTCGTTTCCATACCCACCGGTCCCCCTAGGACTATTCTTATAAACATTATTTACGCGAAGATAACGCAATTAATTTTCATTTTCCATGTATATTAAAAATTGCATGTTAAAAATCATGCAACCATTTTTGACGAGCCTTGATATGATGAGGGGTAGAGGATGATGATGAAGAAGACTAAGGAGAAGAGAAGAAAGAACAATTTGAATTACGCTATTATCAACAATTTGAAAGCAAAAATATTTCCGTTGATTGCAAATAAAAAATATGCAGCGTTAATTTATTTCTACTATCATGTGAAAAAGAAACCGTTTTTTTTGTGTAGATAAGTCTGTTCCTTATGGACTTCAAAACGGTTTGGCCGATTTCTTTGAAATTTCACACCAATGTACTTGATGTGTCTGAGAGTGTTCTTGCGTAGGTTTTGTATCAGAATGCGTCTGATAAGTATCGAAAATCGATAATCGGAAACATTCGAGTAAAGAAAGAAGTTCGATTTGGACTAAAGTAAACATTTTTATACAACCTAACATCACAAATGCATTTGAAAAGTTTTATCACCGCACAAGTAGAAAGGCTCAGTCTATGAAATCAACTGTAGATTTTTTATTGGACTGAGGCGTTTTCAAAACGAATCTTTTTTTTTTTTTTTTTAGAGCACAATTCAACAATGACACATAGCTTTTGTATGTTTAACTTAAATTCAAGTGATTATGTAAAAATAATCACATAAAATCAACAGTTGGTTCTTTGATATTACAGGGGCGCGTTCGAAATGAATGTTTCTTTTTAGAGCCAAATTGAACCATGATACGTAACTTTTGCATTTTAAACTTTAAGTGAAGCCATTATTTACAGATAATTGTATAAAATCAACAGTAGATTCTCTACAGTGCAATGTAGACTACAATGTATTGTGGACTAAGTCAATGCAAGGGAGACATGTGAAGCTTCCTACCGGTACACTTCAGGGGGTAGGAGTCCTTAACAAGAGCAGGCAATCAATCAATTTGATTTCGATGACAATAAAATATGGAAAGGGTAAAACATTTGTTGATTATCATTCAATCCCGGACAATGTCGGGTCTCCCTGCTAGTCTCTCTATACAGCCAAGGTGTTAGTTGTCAATATTTGTGTATCCCGATATAAGTTAAGACACATTTATAACATGGTTACTCATAGTTTACCTATAAGGTGCTTTCAATAAGTTTGCAGACTGTTTCCGTATGACCACTTTTATTGATAGTACACACATGAAACTCTATTCCCCTTCAAAGTAATCTTATCCGACTGCAATGCATTTTTATACCGTTTCAACAACTTCTGGAAGGCCCCATAGAAGTCGTCTTGTGTGAGCGTGTCAAAGATCCTCGTCACAGCCTTTTCCATCTCCTCAATTGTCTCATAACGACAGCATCTAATGTTTTCCTTGAGCTTTGGGAATAAGCAAATGTCACTGTCTTTCTCTTGGAAGGGGGGGCGGGATAAAAATGACACAATTATCATATCAGCAATTGGAATGGAATTTTACTGAACCCATTTTTGAAACTATAGAAGCAGCGCACAGCAAGACCTAAAGCTACTCGAGAAGGGTTAATGTATTGTGTCAGGTGAACGACAACACAAATACCTTGAGGATTGCAGACAATAGTTGGATTTGGGCAGAAGGTGATTATTAAAGAGGACTGTTACCATTGGACTTGAAAACGACTCGTGTCGTAGTCAACTAGGAAGCATCCCCATGATATTGCGTTCTACAGACGGGCAGTTATTAGTGTTGTTAACCTTGAAATGCATCACACCATCCTTTGGAAGATAGTGTAGTATATGTTCCTTCGTCATGATACAATCCTGCCAGGCACCACATCACCCTTTTATTAGTAAAGCCGTATGCAATGTCAACTTATTTCTTTATATAATCAAGGTATATGTTGTCTATGTAGGTGTGTGTCCCGGTATAAATTTCAATTGTCCATTACCTAATAGAACCAATGCTATGTTCGTAATATGTAGGATGTTTATTCATAGTCTGGACATATATTTTCATGTCTTCGTGGAAGGAGAAGGAATATAAACTGCACAACACTTCAAGCTCCTCACAGTTTTTAATTTTTCTTTTGCCGAACAAGCACAGCTCACAAAGCTTAAAGCCAATCGAGGAGAAGGGTTAATGTCTTCTGCCAGGTGGACGGTAAGACAAATAACGAGATTATAGCAGACGAAGTACAAGGCGCAACAATAAAACCGCTCCAGAAGATATCTCACTACTGATGCAATTTTCTATCTGTATAAAAGCCAAGTACGTCCAAGGATGGAGTACTGCTGCCACATCTGGGCAGGAACTGCTAAAAGCAACCTATTCTGCCTTGACAGAATAAAAAATAGACTTCGTGGTTTAGTGGGAGATTCCCTTTTCTCTTCCCTGCAGGCTCTCTCCCACAGAAGAGACGTTGCGAGCCTGTCTTTGTTTTATCGTTATTTCTATGGCAAGTGCTCGTCTGAGTTCCAATCTCTGGTCCCCCCTCGCCAATCTTTCACGAAAAACACCCGTCTAGCTGAAACTACTGTCATTAATTTTCCTCACTCTTTATCTGTGCCTAAATCCAAACGTAGATTCCATGAGCAGAGCTTATTTCTTAGAAGTGCACGACTGCAGAACTCTCTTCCGTTTGCCTGTTTCCCACATGGCTACAACTTGGATGTCTTCAAGTCCAACATAAACAAACTCCTGACAAACCGCCCCCTTAAGTAAGACACTTTATCAAATCTCCAATACTAATGATTACTACGATACTGTCCCATTGATTACTGTACACGATATAACCCTTATCCCCGAGTGGCTTTCGGGCATTGATAAGTGGTGACTACCATGTAAAAAAAAATGATGCCCTAGAAAAGACGATATGATTCTATTTCCGTTTGATGAAAACCGGTTTTCTTTTTCTGTTGCATACCCTCTACTAGTTGGCCAGTTGTGTACAAATTCCAAGAGCGATAGGAACCTTCTATCATGTATGAAACAGACACAATGTGACAGGCTTCTTTTCCAGTGCAGAGTATTGACTTTCAATCCTATTTTCTGTCCCTTGTATCGTGTTGAACATAGCGTGAATGTGCGTATGTAAATGCATGCGAAGTAACGTCACTGGTGGGCTATAAAAGACTATAAAAAAAAACAGAAAAAGAATGATCACGAAGGAGACGAGATAACGTTCGAGATCTCGTGAGAAACGTGGAGAACATTCTAGATCACGTGAGTGACGTCACGGCTGTAATAATGAGGGAATAAATGTTGTGGCTTCAAAGAAGAAGCGCGTTAGAGTTATTTTCTATTCTTTGTCTTTATCTCTTTGCGATTGAAACTAGACACAACGTGTGGGGATGGTCCGCAGACAACGTTACAACATTTCTCTCTGCGAGAGAAAAATCCATACCTTCAACCTCTTAATTTGCCACAAAGCACTCATTCTAAATCAATGGGTCATAACGTTTTGGGCTAAAATGTATAGTCTATCTATATATATATATCTATAAAAGTGAGAATATGTGTGTATGTGTGTATGTGAAGACACTTCTCAACCTATATAATCAACACATTTTTGATCTACAGACTTGAAATTTGGTATATAGTCTATTCAGACACGTGGATAACTTTTTAATCGGTTTTCATCCGGAAAAAAAGGCTGCTAGGGGTCAAAATTGAAAAATTGGTACTTGGAAGTCATCGGATTTTTATCTGTTTGTCAACTGTTTCACGAGGTTTGAAAACACTTTTTAAACACGTGGCAAGCTCGTCTAATGGTTATCGTACTTGATTCACTGTCTTTAGGTTTTAGTTTGGATCTCAGCTTGAGTATTATTATTTTTTTTTTACTTACAATACGTGAACTGTTTAGGAAAATATATAATGCTCACATGTCTCAGTTTCTTTCCGTTTTTTTTTCCTACTTTGTCTTTTAAAAGGCATTTAACGTTACGTTTAATACCGGACAATGCCGGGTACATCTTCTAATATTACTATTAGGGCTGTGACAACAGCATATTCTTTTTATTGATTTGATTCTTGAGTATATACACCACAGTTACACGCAGTTAATCAACCGAGAACCACATTAACTTATATAAAAACATATACGATATCTATGGATATATACTTGAGAGTCAAAACAATAAAAAGAATATGCTGTTGTCACAGGCCTAATTATTATAAACTAGTAACACATCTTATTTCCGCAAAGATAACACAAGTTATGAAATAACATTTTAACAACACCACACGCAGATCGAACGGACATCTTACGGATATATTTTCTTGCCTGTTGATGTACGTAATTTTATTTTCAAAACCAACACCCTTTATTTTCGTTGTCATATGCAAGGAAACGTGTTTTGTATTTCATTAATAGTTCCCTTATAAACTCTGCCTCATTTCCACGTATCTAGTAAATTTTATTTTGCTTCTACAAAACCCGACCGGCGAACGAAGACGATTGTATTCATTCAAAATTAATATTCACCACCCAGAACAAATTGTCAGCCATTTTTCTTTTTATTCTTTCCCCGTCATTATGCTCACTTGTTTACAAATTCAATTGTCGTTATGTAGGTAATGAAAAAAGGAGCGCGCCACTTTCTCTTTATCACGTCCCTCCAAATATCTCCTCTCTTTCACCCTTCCTCTTCCTACTCCTACGCCCTTCGTCACGTAATCTTTCTCTTTCTTTCTTTCTTCCACATCGATTGGGCATAGATTGACTTAAACTTGCATTCGCTTTTTCCATTTCTTTATGTCCCTCTGTCCCTTTCTGTTTGTTTGTTTATCTATCTATCTATCTATCTATCTATCTATCTATCTATCTATCTATCTATCTATCTGACTGTTTATCTATCTGTCTATCTATCTATATGACTGTTTATCTATCTGTCTATCTATCTATCTATCTATCTATATGACTGTTTATCTATCTGTTTATCTATCTATCTATCTATCTATCTATCTAGCTGACTGTTTGTTTATCTATCTATCTATCTATCTATCTATCTGTTTGTTTATCTATCTATCTATCTATCTATCTGTTTGTTTATCTATCTATCTATCTATCTATCTGTTTGTTTATCTATCTATCTATCTATCTATCTATCTATCTATCTATCTGTTTGTTTATCTATCTATCTATCTATCTATCTATCTATGCATCTATTTATCATTCTATCTATATATCTATCTATCTATGTTTGTTTATCTATCTATCTATATATATCTATCTATTTATATATCCGTCTGTCTGTCTATTTATATCTCATTCTGTTTGTTTATCTATGTATCTATGTATGTATTTATCTATCCATCTATCTATCTATCTATCTATCTATCTATCTATCTATCTATCTATCTATCTATCTATCTATCATCACTCTGACTTAATATTGTTATCGCTTTCTCCATCTCTCTCTCTTCGTCTATCAATCGATATTTTTCCTATCCAGCCTCTCTCAATATTAACTTCGTTTTTTTTCTTTTTATTTCTCTCTTTCTCGCTATCCTGTCCCTCACTCTCTCTTTTCTCTTTCCACTCTGTCTTCCTTTTCCTCTTCTCTCTCCCCTCCTTTCTCTCTCCCTCTCTCTATCTGGTCCATTGTCTTAATCTTGTTAATTTTTTCTCCCATCTCTCTTCATGCTCTGTTTCTTTCAAAATCCCTTCCTCTCCCTTTCTCACCATTTCTCCTCCCTCCACACTATCTCGCTCGCTCTGTAGCACCTTTCTTAATTATACCCTATCTTTCACTCTCTCTTTCTCACTCTAACCCTTTCTGTTTGCGCTATCTATCTATCTATCTATCTATCTATCTATCTATCTATCTATCTATCTGTATTAGCCAATCTCCTTTCTATCTCTCTTCTTTCAATATCCACTTCTCTTTTCTTCCCTTTCTCTCTTTTTCAAACTCTAACACCTCCTTCGATATTCCTTTCCCCTAATCTCTCTCTCTCTCTTAGCCCTTCTATATTGTCCCTCCCCCTCTCTCCCTGGTCTATCAACTGAACGAAATGTCTTAATTCTGCTATGTCCTTTCTGTTTCCCCCCTCCTTTTTCTATACACTCTCACATTCCCTCTTTCTTTCTATCGCGCTTCTCTCAATTATACCCCCTCCCCCCTTCTGTTTTTCTCACCTTACTCTCTTGCTGTTTCCATCTGTCTTTCTCACTATTCCACCACTCAATATCCCTCATTTTCTCTCCCCCCCTCTCTGCTTCTCTGTACCCACCCTCTCTCTCACATGCACACTCTTTTTGCCATCGAATCTGCGCGAATTGTTTTAATTTTATAATCTCCTTCCTCCATCTCTCTCCTTCTCGTTTTTTTAACTATTCCTCTACCCTTTTCTTACTTTGTCTATTAATATCCCCTCTCTCTATTTCCACACACACACACACACACACACACACACACACACACACACACACACTCTCTCTCTACTTCCGTTTCTCTCAATACTACCCCTCTTAATACTCATCACTCTCTCTATATACGTCTTTCCTCCCTTTCTTCCCCTCTCTGCCTCTCTTTACATCTCTGCCATCGACTTTAACTGTAAGAATTGTTTTAATCTTGTTATCTTCCTGAATGAATGCAGTCACTTTTCTTTGTTTGGTCCGGCGCCATTTTTTTTTTGTCCACGCATTTCCTTGAGAGGCTTGGTCGTCCGGTCGACCGATCTGTCACGCTTTAATCTATATAATATTCTGCACATTTCTTTTTTAGTCAGTCCGTACGTTACATTTTGAAAAAGGCCAAATACAATTTTGAAGGCAAAACTGCTTTAAAAAAAAAGGCCAAATTCGCGAAATTTGTCATTAAAAAGGCCAATCAGACAATCATGAACAAGAATATATGAATGACCTCCCTTTGTAGCCTCGTTTTCACATATCATAATATTAGACATATGCGCATTGCTGTAATGGGGAGAGAAAGAAGCTCGTAATAAAAAGAAAGGAACTCGTGCATCGGTTCTTCGTCGAAGAAAGAAGTCAGTTAAACGTTACGTAAAAAAGAGAACATTCGATAGAAACCGGGCATAAAACGAAGAATACTTTCTGCCAAACGGCATTGAACTGAACGAGTAAATAAAGATTGTCTCTTACAATGTAATGTTATTATTTGTATTGAACTATGTAGCACAATATTACTTTCTGAGTATTTATTAGTATTTATTAATTTATCTCATTTAGGTCAGTTTTATATTTAAAATACAATGGACGCTATTTTCATAGAAATGTTAATAAACTCATATCTGCTTTGTTATTGGTTTATCTCCCCCTCTCGAAACTAATTTTTGCGCTATCAAAAAATAAAAAAAAGAAGAAAAATACCAGTTTTATTAAAACATATTTGTTGATTAAATATATTTCTCATTCTGTGGAATTTCCACAGGTCCAGCTGGTTGGAATCATCATCATCATCATCATCATATCAAATAAACCCAAAGATTCTATTGTTAGCATTGGTTTCTCCGATAGTTTTGTAGTCAGAATTCTTTCTAGAAAACATCGGTTGGGACCACAAGAAATTGCCAAGTTTCTAAGTGAAAATGATTTTTGTAGAAAGAACTGAATTTGAACTTGGAACATCCAGGTCGCCAGTCCGTGCCGTTAACCACTCGACTACCATCAACTCCCGTCTTCATCTTAATCACACAAAAAAGAAAGAAATCAGTGCAGATTCAACGGACGCATCTTAATATGAATTCTCGTTTATTATTTCATGGCTATCAGTTTTCATTGTAGGCAAAAAACAAAACAAAACAAAAAAACACCCAGAGACAGTGCATTATCAACGACCGAACGAGCTCTCTTTGTTTTTTAGATGAATCTACCAATTATTTTCCATCGTCATATTTTTATTTCTCCTCATCTTCCTCCACTTTTATTTTTCACCGTTTTGCCATATGTTTGTTTCCTGGTGTAGAGGAGTAGTCCGCCAACAGAAGGAACTAGAAGAAACAGACGACACTATTATGGCGATCGACCGGGCTCTTCTAAATTCTATGAATAGAGTCGTTATGACCAATCAGTAGAAGAGAGACAAGTTACTTCGTATGCGCGTGAAAGAGAAAGTCACACATGTAGATGTACGGATAACTCGTTTTGCTATATCTAGTCTATCATCATATTATAGCTTCTCATTTCATTTTTTAAAAGATATTGTAATGTAAACTTTAGGGACCCCACACATTGTATGCAGACAGTCGCAAGGAAAACAAAGACAAGAAAAAATTCGATGAGTTTTATTTTCAGTTGAAACAACAGACATTTATTTACAGGTACTTCCAGAATAATACATTGCCCCTTGTTCAAAAGTCTTTTAGTATTCCAATGTGTTTAACAAGTCTCTGTCGTGTCGAACACGTGATGTTGTCTTTGTCCGGCCAGGTTTGTGGCGTATCTTTCCCTGTCGCTTTTCGCCCCGTGTATAACACACCTATTTCTCAACTTCTCGGCCATGCTTTTCTTTTTATATAATATTTTTCTTTTCTTAACCCTCGCTGTCACGTCATCTGCACAGGGCTCGGTCATTTGCATACGTTGACTGTTGCTGCTGCTGCCGCCATATGCGCGTCCGTTCTCCGTTACAATATTTTTGAAATTACCTTAAAAAATATTTGAAAGTAATAATTCTTTTCAAAATCAGTGTATTCCTTTTTGACGCGAAGAATATTTTCTTTGAAATATTCTGATTTAAAAACTTAAATGTGATTTTTTATAGAACATTAAGAGAAGAAAAGACAAGAGAAAGACACTCACACTGTCTCTTACACACACACATATATATATATATATATATATATATATTTCTTTCTCTCTTTCTTTCTCTCTCTCTCTCTCTCTCTCTCTCTCTCTATATATATATATATATATATATATATATATATATATATATAACATTAAACACGTTAACATGTAGACAACGTCGAAAGGAAACAAAGACACGAAAAGAATTCGACTCATTCTTTTTTCAGTGAAACAACAGACATTCATTTACATGTACTTCCAGAATAACGCATTGTCACTTGTTCCAAAGTTTTCTCGTACTCCATTGTGCCTAACATTGTGCCGCGTCGAACACGTGATACTCTGTCTTTATCCGGCCATGTTTAGGACGCGTATGTTCTCGTTGCTCTCAGCCGCGGGTGTAACACGTCTATCTCTCTCCTTCTCTAACGTGACCATCGGTCTGCGCACATGTTCTTCTTTTTACAATCTTTTTTACTTGCCGTGACGTCTCCTCGCACACGGCACGGCCATTTGCATACAGCTGCCATACGCGTGACCGCGCTTTGTTACACACACACACACACACACACACACACACACACACACACACACACACACACACACACACACACACACACACGCACGCACACACACACACATATATATGTATTTATATGATCAACGGAAATCTCTTTAGAGCTCTTTCAGCTATTCTCTCATCAAGAGAAAATGGATCGTATACAATGAAAAATAATCGTATTGCCGAAAATAAAGCGCAACGGGGGAATTTTTTCTCCTATACGTTGCCATTTTAATCGTCTTATACACGTTATCGAATTAAATTGCTTATTTTAATCGTACTTTTGTCACCTTAAATATAAAAAACATTCCTCCATTGCTCTTCATTTTAGTGAATACTATTATTTTTCATTGTATACGATCGATTTTCTTCTCATGAGGCGATAACTGAAAGAGCTCTAGAAAAATTTCCGCTCGTCATTAAATGTTTGTATAATTGCTGTGCCTCTAAACATTTATATCTATCTATCTATCTATCTATCTATCTATCTATCTATCTATCTATCTATCTATCTATCTATCTATCTAGAGCCGAATATCTTGAAGTGATGAAGCAGCCTCTGTCAAACCAGTACTTTCTGATAATACAGTTTCTTATTAATTATATTCCGTTCGTTTTATTTTTTATGTCATTTTTTTCCTCTCAAGAAACAGTTTGTCGTTTGCAGCATTCATACTCATCATTCATACAACTGAATCGTTAAACGCATAGATATAGATGACAGTTTATCACACCTGAGGTTCGAACTGCGCGGTCGACGGGTTAGCTATATATAGCCGCACTGATGAGTCTTTATAAGATGAAGCAAGCACATGTCTATTGATATAAACATTAAATTATTAAATTATACTATGTATATATATATATATATATATATATATATATATATATATATATATATATGTAAGAACAAGTAGTTAATAAAACATCTTTAAAAAAACTTTGAAAAAGAGTTTAAAACATATTTAATTTTAAAAAGGAAGCACAAAATAAGTGGATAGTCCTTAATTCGCGGAGTTTCGAAGAAATACTTCCCTTCTCGTCAGAGGGTAGGATTTAGCGAAATGCAGGATCGGATTTTGCTTGCAAAAGTATTTAATAAAACTACAAGTAAGTCATAGATCTTACTTGATAACAAAAAGTGAAGCAAAGGGAATAGGGTGAAGAAACGGGTGATTTCATGTGAATGGATAGTCTGTTGAAGAGTTAAATATTCAATAACAGTAAAATCCAAAAATCCAGAATCTAGAAAAGTTGGTTAAATTTCCATTTCAACAAGTAAAATCCAAGGGAATCGCGTAATTAGAAGATGGTCCAAAGTAATCCAAAAGGCAGAAATCCGTGGAATAATTCACAAATGGGTACAAGGAAAAAGGAAATGAGTTCAAATAATATTATTAAAAGAAAGATAAGATGTGCGTAGAAAAAAGAAATGAAAGAAATTTAAAACACGACTGTCAAGGTTGGGCTAATTTTAGAAAAATGAGTGAAGAAGAAAAAATTGAATGGTGACTGAGTTAATTTTAGAATAAAAGAACCAATGTTAAAATGACCCAGACAAGATGACGTTGAAAGGACGTCAAATTTAAAGAAAAGAAAGGGTCAACCGAAATGTACAAGTTATTACTTAGGAATTAAATTATCAGCAGGAGTTATTAAAGGAAGCAAATAAATTGAGAAGAAAGATAAGTTATATACATACACATGTACATAATACATACGTACATACATACATATGAATACATACAATTACACATATGCATACATATATATATACACAACAAACACACCCACATATATATATATATATATATATATATATATATATATATATATATATATATATATATATATATATATATATAAATAGACGAGTGAATAAATGAATAAAGAGTTTTAAAAAATTAAGGGAAGGGAATGGCCGGTATCTGCAAATTTTGGAATAAGGCAAGTAAGAATGTAAGTAAATGAACACAGTAAAATATAACTAAACATACATGCAGAATATAAATGTGTAGGTAGATGGATATATTTGATTGATAGGAATATTTAAACACTAAAACGGAAGTTGCTGATGTAGAACCGGCCAAACAAAAAAGAAATAAAGAATTACAATGAAAATTACAAAGTGATAAAATGCTAAGAAACTATGTAGAAAAAACGATAATGTTATATAAAAAATATATAGCTGAAAGGTTAATTTAATAGCTATGTAATTTCAAATTTACCATAATTAAAATATAAATATTAACTCTTTAATTATTATAATATACTTTAGTTTTGCCATTCTTGGATTATTTTGGTAAACTTAACTGTAATTCCTATTTCATTATATATATATACATATATATATATATATATATATATATATATATATATATATATATATATATATATATATATATATATATACACACAGGGTGGTCGCTAGAAAAACGGGAAATTTGCAGGTCAGCTTAGATCATGAATAAAATGCGTGATTGCTATTTTTTGATTGGTGCCGTGTGAGTGTTGTAAAAATAAGTCGTTGTTTGACGCTGCAGTGAAGTGCACGGACGACATTTTGAGTATTTATGAGTATATTATAACATTTGTCTTTGAAAAACTTAAAAATAAATCGTTGTTTGACAAATTTCCCGCTTTTCTAGCAACCACCCTGTAATTGCTTGCTATTTATTTACTGTTCATGGTGTTCTTTTTCCAGCTCTTTTTAGCCTGGCATTCCCAAATTGGTCACCCATCTGGTACGGACTATGCTCAGCGTTGCTTAACTTCGGTTATCTAACGAGACCTGGTGCGTTAACGTGATTATGCTGTACGTTTTATAAGTGCATGATATCTATAAGTTTGTTATCTTCCGTGAAACAATCATGAGCGACAGTCTAATTGCGTACGCCTGAAAAAAAGAGAGATGGAAAGAGATAGAGAGAAAGACAGGAAGGCAGGCTGACAGACAGATAGGTAGATAGATAGATAGATAGATAGATAGATAGATAGATAGATAGATATCTTGAAGTGGTCAAACAGCCTCTGTCGACTTATATACTTTCTCTTAATATATTAGGTTGGTGCAAAAATAATGTCGTGTATATATATATATATATATATATATATATATATATATATATATATATATATATATATATATATATATATATATATATATATAGTTGAACATCCAAAAACGACATTTTTTCCCAAACCTATCTAATTTATTGTTAACTAGCCAGGATACCCGGCGTTGCCCGGGTGTTATGAGGTGTGTGCTGAAAAAAAATGTGGTAGTAGGCAGGCAGGCTCGAACCCGTATCGCGGAGGAGGAAAAGAAAAGGCCTCTCCCCCCCCAAAAAAATGTGACGTCTCTGCCGTCGCGTCTATCGCCAAACCGAAAGTGGCGAAGGTTTAAACTAAGGCTAGTCAATCGAAAAGGGGGATGACTTTCAAAAATATCGGCGAAAAAAGCGACCCCTTCATGTAGAGAAGTGGCCAGTTGAGGATGAAGGAATTAGTGTTTTCAGTTAATTTTTCGGTATTTGTCGTCCGATCTCGTGAAAATACGTCGCCTCTGTCAAAAGTTTTAGGCATACATACATACATACGTTCGTACGTACATACATACATACATACATACGTACGTACGTACATACATACATACGTACGTACGTACGTACATACATGATGATTGCAACGTCTTGTCAGACGAGTGCCACTCCCTCAGACATTTTAAATCCATGAGCCCAAATGCCTGAGGGAGTATCTATACAAAGATGATGTTACAGAGTCTTAGCTTTGTACAACAGCTAAGTCTCTCTCTCGGTTCAAAATGTTGAGATCCAGCAACAAGCAAGAGCAAGATAGCCAACAACAAATTAAACTGGAGACCAGCTTAATGCGGGTAATGGTCTTCCGCTTTATGTTTTTTTTAAATCAGAGATTTGCTTCTCCTAGAAAGGTTGCCTTCACCACGGCTTACGGGAGCCCTCTCCACCCCAATACACATATACACGCACACAAATATACACAGTGCTAGTTGGCCGTTGACACAGAAAAAGAGTTCATTCGCCCTTTGGAAGGTCTTGTTTTTAATCCTTCAGGGAGACTAGCCACCCTCCTAACCAAACAAGTCTGGTGGGGGAACCAGTTTAGTCGCCGGTGACCCGACCATGAGGCAGGTAGTATTGGGTTACATGGTACCAGTAGCATATGACATGACCGTACATACATACATACATACATACATACATACATACATACATACATACATACATAATACATACATACGTACATACATACATTTAAACAGACGGGTGAGATTTATGTTGTATATTACCTTCTGTTTTACTTATCGAGGATTTAGGGTCAGGGTTGCCCACTTGCTATGTTTTCAATTACCGATGAGTTTAGTAACCGTTCAACACCCGTTTTGTCGCCATAAACCCAGGTTCTTTTTGTTATTTTGTGTTACCCCAAACCGTTGTTGATCTACCCCATTGCATCACTGTCTGGATTCTTCCTGACTCTATAAATGAAGTCGTTATGATCAATCAGTAAAAGTGAGAAGAGAAGGAAGAGGAGAAATCAGTCGCTGTCAACCCATTACTTTCTTTGTTCGTGCTATTTTATGCGTCGATCAAGGCCACAAGAACAGAGACAAGTGTAAGAAGATTTTATTCATCAACAGACTCTCCCCATCCAAGTCTACACACTTCCTCTATCGGTTCATCAGGTCTAAGCATGTCTTTAGGAATTATATTACGCATTCGTTATATTCTCATATCATTTCTCTTTGCGCAACACATATCTTCAGTCCTCACTGGTCAGGTTTTACTTCCAAACATCAGCACACCTCGTATAAGTTTCCAGACTTTTTTTTATATGGGAACTTTTATTGATAGTACACACATTGAACTCTAGTTCCGTTCGAAGTAATCTTCTCCGGCTGTAATGCACTTGTTGTACCGTTCCAACAACTTCTGGACGACCACATGGAAGTCCTTTTGTGTGAGCGTGTCTATAACTCTCGTCATATCCTTCTTCATCTCCTCAATTATCTCATAACACCAGCCTCTAATTTTTTCCTTGACTTGAGGAATATCAAAATATCACAGCGACCAAGGTTTGGACTATAGGGAGGGTGAGGATATGTCCTGATGCCCATTTTGGTTAAATAGTCTGTGACAAGGATGTAGTAAACTTTGGGATAAACTTCAGGCAAATCTTCCACATCTTTAGTTCCTCGTAAATACTTGTGCATTCAGTTCCCACACTGACATCAAACTGTACACTTATTATAACAGTTCTTATCCATGAAATTCTTTATTTGGCCAATCAACTTTGGTGTTCTAACTTATTTACTCCTCCCGCACCGCTCATCATCCCTCACAAACTCCATCACGCCTTCCTTGAATCTCTTTTACCACTGAAAATCTAATGCTCGATTCGTGCAAGATGGTCCAAAAACAGTCTACAGCATTCCATACGTTTCTGTACCATTTCCCCCAAGTTTAAAACAGAATTTTATTGCATATCATTCTTCTAAAGTCTCCTCACATCCAGATTGCATTTTTGAAATACACCAGCTGTAACAATCAGGCTTTAGTAGGGTGTATTCCGATTCCTGCTGTACTTGTTCAATTTGGGCCTAAAATCAAAAAAATTGGCCAGTCATTCCAAAAGATATAACATTCCTGCTGGAGCTCTTCGTTTGAACATGAAATCATAAAAGTTGGTCAGTCATCTCATGAAATTTATAGCAATAATATAATGAATTTTCTACGACAATTTTAAATGCCTGTACAAAAAAATCTATAAACTCATTGAAGGCACCTCGTACCTGCTTTTATTTTTTTAAATTACAATTTCATCCCAAACAAGGCACATTACCACTTTGATGAAAGAGGCTACTATCAGAGACATAAGCTATAGGGGGACTATGTAGGGAGTTGTGCAGCAAGATGTCGGTTCACGTTACACTTGAACTTGTGCATGTCAATACAGTTGGGGAAGCAGGAAACCGGGAGGGAATTCCAAAGTCTAGCGGTTATGGGGAAGAAACTACTGGAGTAGAAGGCTCTTTTACATCTAGGGATCTCTACTGTGAAGGGGTGGAATTTAGCTGCTTGTCGGGTTTGTCGGGGGTATTTACGTTGAGGGGGTACACGTGCTCGCAGCTCGTCAGAGCAAGCACCGTTAAAGTACTTGTAGAACAGGCAGAGGGTTGCAACATTTCGTCGATGGGACAGAGGCTAAAGCTTAGATGACAGTTCAGGATCTATCAGACTGGCGACTCTCTTTTGAACCTTGTCTAGGAGCGAGAGACTAGTATCAGATGCACCAGCCCCAATATGACAACAATACTCCATACATGGGCGAATGGTAGCCTTATAGAGGTACAGGATACTTTAGGGCGTTAGTAGCTTTCTAGCACGGTAAAGAGAGCCTACCTTTTTCGCAGCGGTCCTGGCAATACTATCAATGTACTTGTTCCAACTCATGTTTCCTGTGAACGTTAGGCCTCGGAGTTTAAAAGGATGTACTTTCAGATAAAGAGTCATTGGCCATTGCTATTGGTGGTAGAGAAGGTTTCTTGTAATTATTGAAGGAAACAAGTTTAGTCTTGGCAGCATTGAATGTGACCATCCATTTTTGTCCCCATTGCACTACAGATCGGAGGTCATCCTCTAGTTTTTCTGCAATTTCTTTAGATATGTGTCCATTTGTGTTCCCTCGTGCCTGTTATAGAGCGCGGTGTCATAAACAAATATACCCATCTCAGACAATTTTGTCAGGGAGGTCATTTATGAATATTAGGAATAACAAAGGTCCTAGGATAGACCCCTGAGTCACTCCCGCATTTATATGATATTGTTTAGATGTACGACCGTCGAGGACAACCTGGGTTTTTCTCTTATCTAAGAAGGATTTAATTATGTTAAGTATTCTTCCAGTTGCTAGAAACAGAAAATCAGACTTTTCATATAGTTAGTTGCGATTCTGCTTAGAGACATTTCCGAAAGCGTGAGTAAATTAAAGAAGTGAGTTTGCTGAACTTTTATTTAGGTCTAAAAACTCGCGGTGAAACATGATTTGAAATGCAGAAAGAACTGGCATGGAATCGCTCGAGATGGGAATATAAGTTGACTCTGTGAGAGACGATTAAAAAAAAACTCGTGTGTGAATTGAATTAGTTTCCTTGACAACATCGATTTATACATTAGATTTGTTATTACAAAAAGTAACTGAGACAGCAAAAGCGGGTGCGACGATAATAAATTTAATTGTAATTCGCGAACAATTATAAACTATATAAAAACTATCTGTATATACCCCGCGTTGCCCAGTTGAAACATATTGCCGGGCGGAAGGACTAGTCATGTACTATTTCAGATACACTGAATATCCTTACTTGTTTACGGTCCTGGATATGACCTTATACTATATCCGATGGTGAGGCCCCAGCTTGAAGGCTTTGGGAAGTGTGAAGCCACCCTTTAATTGCCACTCCTTCCAGGTCCACTCTGACCCGGATTGGTAGTACCTGTTAGGGTCCCAACTATGGGTTAAATAGAAACCGACTTGAAAAAAAATATATACTCTATTAAAAAAATTGTTCTTCAAAATCACTGGATTTGGCATTAAATAACCTGAAAAGGGTTGATATGCCGTAAAACAAAAACAACCAACCAACCAACCAACCAACCAACCAACTAACTTGTTTACGATGTTGGGTTTAGGAAAGTACAAAACACATTTATCTTGATCTATTAAAATAAAATGCGAAGTAACTCTAATACCTTAAAGGGGAAATAACTCTCATTGCTTAGATAATAAAGCGTACTTCCGGTTTTAAACGTAACTGTTGTCAGCTATTAAAAATTGAAAATAAATTAAATTACATATGAATTAGATTCGAAATAAATTAAATGAATCAACTTTAAATGATATTTTTAAATAGAACAATTAAAACGTTTCTATTACAACAAACAATTAATAACATCAAGCTAATTATTAAAATAGGTTTTCTTTAATGCAATATGCAAATGAGGTTACTCATTGAATGTAGATTTCTTTGGAATGAATAGTATATATAGAAATTATGCTTGAATAAAAGTGTATATAAGTCCATTTTCAGTACCTATATATTAATACGATAGTGTGTGTGTTATATTCTGTATAACGCTTACATCTGGGGCGTTTAATTGTTATGTATTTCCATTTCTTGTCATAAATAATTTTACCAAGAATTCTTCATAATTTTGGTTTCGTTTCGATTATAGTTGATGGCACTTAAGTCATTTATTTTTTTAATAAATAATTTTATCAAGAATTCTTCATAAGTCTTGGTTTCGGTTTCGATTATGGCTGATGGAACTCAGGTTATATATATATATATATATATATATATATATATATATATCAGAATAAAATTATCTAACAATCAACTGGTATGGAAACCTGTGATTATAAGTTTTACAAGATATTACTGGCAGTAATATTCTATAAGTACTATCCCACCTAAATAAGAATTGCTCGATATGCAAGATAGAGCAAATAAAGAGATAGTAGACATCGAAATCGTATAGGATAAGGAGTTATAATATTTCAAATGTATTCTTTGTCTTACATAGAATAATAAAGATCTTTTGATTTGAAATTCAAACATTTCACGTCATAAATTTTAAATTCATTGGATGACTAAAATTATATATATATATATATATATATATATATATATATATATATATATATATATATATATTAGTTTTTATTTCGGTCTCGATTCAAGCTAATGCACCCAAGTCATATGGATATATATTTTTTTTTCATTTTTGAAATCGCAACTTTATAATAAATAAAAATTGATACAACATTAAATCTATAATAATATATACGAAATCTCCAAGAATTAAAATATCATATTTAAGCGTACTTTACGACCGGGCTTTGCCGGGCGTTCGTGCTAGCTTATATATAGCAGTTGAAAACAAAAAGAGCTACAATAATATCAGAGTGTCTCCATTTACACTGAACATCTACAGAATGGCAATATCAATATATTACATGTGAATGAGTCCCCTGTGGAATTTCCACAGGTCCCGCTAGTGAAAATTAATTAGTGAAACAGTGCATCTTTTGTAACTAATTATTAAATTGTGAACAATCAAACAAACAAACAAACAAAAAAACAAACAAACAGGAATACGACTTTATTATAATAGATGAGGTTTATATATGACCGATCATAATTCATGTCTAAATGGAAGTGACGTCATATCACTATGGCAAAATAAACTATTCATTCTGATTAGCCAGTATAGTAAAGTGTTGTGGTGGTACACATTCATTTGTATATGTGGATAGTAATTACACATAAATAGGAAGACTCAGTTAGTCTGAGTGTGTGTTCACCAGAAGCTACCGAAGGCCGCCGAGAGCAAACATGTTTCTCCAGCAAAGACTCTCTTTTTTGACACCACTATGTAAATATCCTGTAAATATACCTTTTCCTAATACACTTCTTATTTGATCTACCTTTGTTTGTTGAGTCGTCATTTGTATTGCTTTCTACGTTACTTGTTTCAACCTGCAAACTTAACATAAAGAAAGCCGTTATAATAGAATATAAAACACGAAAGAACGATTAATACTAACAAGATTCAAGCAAAGATGCTCGGACGGCCCACAGAGTTTTATAACTCTTTTGTTTATATGAGATTTAAAACGTTTCGAAGTTTCTCGAACCCAGGGCCCCAATGAAGAGCTTCCTTAAAAATTAAGCCATACCTTGTTGCAGAAACCACATCAACGGGCTACGTACACGATATAACCATCGTCGGCGACGACAGCCTTGACCTACGGTATCGTGGGAAAAAAAGAAAAGTACGACCTTCCCTTATTCAATGATGCCCTCAGTTATCAAGTGCTGGGGAAAAGCACCTCCTACTCCGTGAAACATGTTGCGGTCGTGCTTACATACCGGGGCCTGTTTCACCCTACAAGCACATCCTCCCTCTGGGCCCTTGATCTCTCCTTGCGGAATTTGGGAGACATAGCGGTCCTAGTCATGATTGGGTTCCTCAAGTGCTATGACACGTACATGCAAGATACGTGAATACCCACTCATGAATGTTTCAAGACAGGACACTTGCTGGGGGATTGTTTCCGTTGCCTGATAGCTCTGGTCATCAGGTCGGTTGCCGCAGGCTGAGCACCTCCGGGTGGTCCCCTTCTGTTGCTGGTCATGACCTCTGTATGCGCGGAAGAGTTCGCAAGCCTAGGATTACAGTCGTCTTGCCGCCCTGCCGTATGGCTGGCTGGGGGTGCAAGTACCTTTAGGAGGAAGTAGGTATTCTGCTCGCGTCACTTGCCCTTGGGTGAACTTTCCAACTTTCATCGGATCCCTATCTAAACCGACGGGGAGAAGGCAGACCAACGCCTGCTGACCAATCATAGAAAAACAAGATATAATAGCATGCACATAGTCTGCACGTGTTGGTTCGTTTTGTATTTATCAAAGCATGTCGATCTTTTTTGGGAGCTCTTTAATGCGTCATGCTTTAATGCTTATATCAAAATTACCTGTTTTATTCCCTGATTCCTTTGTTTCAGCTCGTTTGGCTCCTTAGTCTACTAGTCTTTGTCAACTCGCTGGTCATATACATCTTTATAATACAATTTCTTTATCCAGTCGCTTATTTCCAAGAACTGCTAATCTACAATTAGACTATGCATGGATTATCGTTGTCTTATTTGCGCCGGTGAAGGTCGTTTATAACGTGCCTGAAACGAACCTGAGATTTGATTAACCTTCAACAGTTTTTCTTATTTGCCACCTCTCTCTCAAAGACGTGATGTTGCTAGTCTAAACAGTTTCCATAAATACTACTAATAGCGTGTATTCAGAATTGTCTTATTGATATCATGTTTGGACAAACTGGATTTTCTTCTTGCTTATCCAGAAAGTGCTCGTTCAGAAATACCGAATGATTTAATTTTCATCAGAGATTTTCAGGTGAGACATTGTAAAAGGTTTTGGATATATCAAGGGTTATAATCTATTATTTTCTAGCAAGCCATCCAACCTTGCCTGACTGTGAAATACGCTTGAATATGATAATGTAATTCATACAGATTTCGTATTTGTTATTATACAGCCAATACTCTGTTGATTATTATATTGTACCCAATATATACTAATGATTTCAGATGTTAAAAATCTGACTTATGTGCTATCAGCTAGAATCGAAACCAAAATATTTAGCGGTCCAGCTACCATTCTATGAAATTTCAGTCAAAGGCTAATATCCTCAGAGGATAATTTTTCATTAATACTATTGCTCTATCTCGTATAGTATTGAGCTTTTTCCGTATGGTTGGGATTGACTCATAAATATTGATACTAATATTTATATGGACTTCAAGTTTGCAGTATTATACAATGCGGGTAGAGATTAGTATGTTTTGGTTTCGATTCTAACTGATGCGCACTCGTACACACACACACACACACACACACACACACACACACACACACACACACACACACACACACACACACACACACACACACACACACACATATATAAATATATGATGGCAGCGAACTCGTTCTCGAGTATTGCCATTGCTTAATATATCTCTGGCTCAAAAGACGCAAACATAAGCACAACTAGCAGCACGACGTGCCAGACGGTCACCTCTATGAACCTTGTATGACCGGGTCCAAGCTGTGTTGCCCTGAACACCTACCAGGCCAGACCCCTGAAGTTCCAGAGCCTTTATTGCCACTCACGCACATATCTGTATCAGTCCTCACCGAATGTCCGTTTGCCGTTTCAGGCTACAACCAGACTTTTTGTTATCGAGATACACACTGATTGCAAAATGTGTATTCCATTGCATATCAAGTAATGCCTGTGCTTGAAGCTTTTTATAGTGAGGAAACACTTTGCACTGAGATAATCCCACTCTCTTAGCAACTGCCACATTGACCCAAAAAGAAGAGCAAGTCAACATCATTGGAAGCAGCAGTCGCCGCAGGTTTTATATCAGGGGTTTTCTTCTCCTAGAGAGGTTGCCTTCACCATGGCTTATGGGAGCACTCTCCACCCACCATGCCATTTGATCCATGACTGGGACTTAGGTTGCTAGGCACCAGAGCATACTCCACACGTCGGTGGGTCATATATGCCGCAGCTGACAGGGCCTAAGCTCCTCTGGAGGTTTCTGTCAGGGTTACCTCACCCTTAATCTTTGGTTAAAAGAACCTTGGCCCACAAGGCAGTGGAAGTCCAGTTATACGGCGCAGGACACTCGCCGTTCATCAGAGCCCCGTCTGCGTGGCAGTGGTCACGACGTGCACGTGGGGTTGATTTGTCTGGGAGAAGCACAGAAAGACGCTAAGACATGTGTGTGCTTTTAACAAACGTCCACACCAGACCTTGGCCACATAACATACATACATACATACAAACATACATACATACATACACACATGATGATGATTGCAACGTCTTGTCAGACGAGTGCCACTCCCTGAGTCACTGAAAGTCCATGAGCCCGAAGATAACCCTTTTTTTTCTTTTAGTCCTGCCTGCGAATTTACACGCTCAAGCAGACATGACATTGAAGACGGTCCTTGGCATTCATACATATATATACATATACACACATACGTACACATACATACCCATAAACATACACACATGCACACATCCATCCATACATACACAATACGTATAACACATACATACAAACATATACATACACACATGCACACATATACATATGCATACACATATATACAGGCATATACAAATACATACACACATATACATACATATTCACATACAAATACGTACACATGTATGCACATGAAGTTACCTACATATACCTACACATACATATATATGCACCCATATGCATACATATATATATATGCATAAATACATATATATATATATACATACATACACACAAATATATATATATACATATACACCTACAAACACACATAAACATATATACACAATAAATAAATAAATAAAAAAAAATATATACACACATACATATATACATACATATACAAATAGGTCCATATATTAACATACATACATACATACATACATACATACATATATAGAATGATGGCAGATCAAATATTACATGCTTCCAGCATTTCAGGGCTACACGCGCGACAATTTTTCCATCGCTACGGACAATCTTTTATAGACGAATGCCTGAGGAAGTATCTATACAAAGATGATGTTACAGAGTTTTAACTTTGTACGACAGCTAAGTCTCTCTCTCGGTTCCAAATGTTGAGATCCAACAACAAGCATGAGCAAGATAGCCAGCAACAAATCAAACTGCAGACCAGCTTAATGCGGGTACTGGTCTCCCGCTTTATGTTTTTGTGTAATTTTTGGTTTTTATTAAATCAGAGATTTGCTTCACCCAGAGGGGTTGCCTTAACAAAGCTTTTTCTACATACATACATACATACATACATACATACATACATACATACATACATACATACATACATACATAAAATGACAGGTACAAGGGAAAATCATTGTTTTTAAATTAGAAGCCATCACAAAAATTGGAAGTTCAATATGTCGGTTAAAGAAATCAGAGGTTATTAACAATTAATGGTGGAAACAAAATTCAAAGTTAGATATATTGCAATGCTTGAACAAGGAGTTAAATGACAGAAATAACAAAAACAATTTAATTAATTTGCTTCTACCTATTCATGTTCAAATCAATTTGAATAAATTAATACATAAACAAAAACAATACATGTCCGACAAAAACGAAAGGTGTAATGTAATCTGAAAGCATTTCTTAATTATTTCTTGGATGTTACAACATTTAAAAAATTAAATGTTAAAATTCCAACCATATTTCTCGCGGTTGAGATTGGCCATGAGGTTTGTTCCTTGCTAATAGAGTCAGAGATGGTTTCGTGACCGGGTTCAAATCTCCCGACCTGTAGTAATCGTGTCATTTTGCACTGCTGATTCCCAAAAGGATGAAACACTAGTGTC
>NC_136519.1:18447137-18452137 GCF_053919585.1 Euprymna scolopes | reverse complement strand
AATCATATGACCTTATAAAACGCTGGCATCGTGAATTAAAACAAGGCCGGAAGCCTGTGAAAACAGCTCCCAGACCTGGTCGCCCCCTTCTGCCATTGATGAGCCATCTGTCCGTCAAGTTGAGGCAGCCATTTTGGAAGATCGGCGCATTACTATTCGCCAAATAGCTCAAGATGTCAAGATTAGTACGGGGTCTGTGGAAACTATCATTCATGACCATTTGCATATGCATAAGGTGTCTGCCAGATGGATTTCCAGGTTGCTCACACCATTCAAAAAGCGAGAACGCATCGAGTGTTCGAGGATGAATTTGGAGATGTGCCAAGAAGATGAGCCAAAGTTTTTCAAAAGACTGATTACACGGGATGAAACCTGGGTCCATCACTATGATACAGAGACCAAAGTCTAGTCAATGCAGTGGAAGCATTTGGACTCACCACCTTCAAAGAAGACAAGGGTGCAGCCTTCCGCTGGCAAGGTCATGCTCACAGTCTTCTGGGACCAGGACGGAGTAGTGATGAAAGATTTCTTGGCAAATGGTTCCACAATTACAGGAGCCTATTATGCTTCAATTTTGAGGAAATTAAAGGAAGCTATCAAAATCAAGAGTCGGGGCAAGATCAGCAAAGGTACTCCCCTCCTGCAGGACAACGCACCGGTCCACAACTCGCATGTCACCAGATCAGAAGCACGGACGTGTGGTTATGAAATCCTCCCCCATCCTCCTTACTCCCCTGACCTTGCACCGTCTGACTTTCACCTCTTGCCAGCCGTGAAATTGTTTTCGAAAGGAAAGTGTTTCACAGATGATGCAGCCTTGATTTCTGAAGTCACATCGTGATTGGAGGACCAACCTGGGATGTTCTACAAAAACGGTCTCCAGAGCTGCATCAAACGATGGGAGAAATGCATAACCCTGTGTGGTTCCTATGTAGAGAAAGATTAATAACTGTGCCAAGTTTCGTTGCTCTACTGCTATGGGAAGTGGGTCAGGGGCATTACTTATTGCACGCCACTCGTATATACATATATATACATATATATATGTGTGTGTGTGTGTGTGTTGGTTTGTGTGTACGTGTGTGTGTGAGCGTTACCTTGTCTGTGTGTATGTGTGTGTGTGTGTGTGTGTGTGCGAAAGACTCTATCAAAACTCCTCCCTAAATATTTGGTCTACAAAATTACAATTTGTTATATAAGGCATTTGGACCTGTAGCACATTTTCAATTTTGTTTTTAGGCGGCAAAAGTTTCTGCCAAGGGTTCAAAAATTAAAACAAAACCGTTGTCCTTGGCAGAGTAAGTCGAAACGTTGCTCCTGCTATTATCTTGGCTCATGTTCAACATAAAACTTTTATAGCTCAAAGCCGCTTAACTTTTCGTATTTGTCATTGCGGAAACTCAGGCCGTAACGCCCTTGGGAAACAAATAAAGACAGAAGCTAGAGCGCTAAAATCCTGGTTTCTATTCTGGCAGATCGTACCCAAGATATAAATATTTTTTAATACCTTTTGAGATCATTACTATATATTGGATAATAATCAATAGCGAATATAAATAAGAATGACATGAATCAAAACATAATATTGATACGTATTTCGTGACTGTGTCGTATTAATAAAAGATTGTTATTCCTTGAACAGAGGAATTTACACCGATTAGCACTATAAATAGCGCTAGTAATTCCAACACTGGTGAGAGAGATGTGACTGCACTTCAACTGCTAGCCAAGTGCTCAGTAGATACACACGCTTTCCTATCTTTGTACATTATTGTTAATACACTTGTTACTTAACCGACCGTCGACTTGATTGTTCTTATTTTCACATTATTTGACACAACAGATTGACGACAAGAAATCGAAACGACCGTCACTGCAGAGAATCACCAAAAGTAATTGGAATAAAGATTCGTAAAATCTTTACGGAAGAACACCTTCGTCATTTCAACAGATATTTGGATACGCAAGGATCACCAGCGAATTAATTACTACAATAGTAATTTGGCGACGGGAAAAATGCTACCATAATCTACAGCGGAAACCGCTAATGTTGTCAATTATTTTATAATTGAACACACTTACCAAGTGTTTTAGAAAGATAAAAAGTGTTCATTTTTTTCTTCACCAGAAGCCATTTTTCCTATATTAAGAAGTTTCTTCTGCAAAGTTAAATGTCCAAAACCAACTAGCAAATACCGTGTAAGCTTATCGTTATTTCGATAACATCTGGGAGTGAAAAAAAAAAACGCTTGGCTTTGTCAAGAGAAAAAGAGAAAGATCGTGAAAAATAATTATTCGCGTACGTCATTTGTGCTTAGCAAACACGTAAAGAATCAAGTCTTTTTTGCAAAAGACAAAGAGGTAAAAAAAAAAAAATAAATGAAAGTTTCCCATACGAATTCGTTGGATATTGAAAGCGACGGATTTTATTTTTGCTACGTAAAAATGCGTGCAAAAAAAAAAAAAATGTTAAACAAATGTTATTTCGCTGGATTGTTTCTAGTAAGACTAGATATATAGTGTTCAACAAATGAAGTTGCAAAAGAACTGCTAAACTGTTGTTCTTCAAGCAAAAGAATTCGGAAAGAAAACTTGGCTGATTTTTTTTTTACTAAAGAGTATTTATTTAATGCAAGCGTAAATTGTAAACTGAATTCGTATGATGGATGCGAAATTCAAAGATTCATTGTTGGAATTGTTCCAATTCCAGGCAGAGAAAATCTCGCGATGCAAAAGCAGCAAATGCAACAGCAAGTAGAAAGAGAAGAGAGATTTAAACAAGCATTTGAAGAAAAAAATGCTTCAACAACAGAAACGCTTCGAGGAAATATTGATGAAAACACAAGAGGAACAAAGAAAAATTCTGGAGGCGACACAGTTAACCAAAGCGGACGATAATCATTTCTCAAACAGCTGTGTGGGCCACTGTTGAAAATTTCAATTATAATCTAGAACATGATGTCACTTTCGTCAAGTACTATAGACGATATGAGGATATTTTTATATCGGATTGTGGTACATGGTCAGACGCGAAAAAAGTTAGGCTTTTACTAAGGAAATTGGGAACAGCCGAGCATACAAAGTTCGTGAATTTTATTCCCCCCAAAAAGACCAGTAAGTTGAGCTTCCAAGAAACAGTTACGCTACTTACAGAACTGTTTTCTGCAAAAACGTCTTTTTTCCATAGGCGACATTAATGTATGAATGTTACTAGAAGAGAGGAAGACGACTACACTACTTATGCAAGTATAGTGAACAAGCATTGCGACGATTTTAAACTGGACGAAATATCAGCAGATAATTTTAAATGTTTAATATTTGTGCAAGGGCTGATCTTTAATAAAGACGCTGAAACGAATTTCAAACTACAAAACTTAGCGGAAGACTGTGAACGGTTTATTGTGTTGAAACAAGACAGTCGTGACATAGAGGGAAGCGGAGTGTCGCATATTAAAAAGATCTATCAAAAGAAAAATTTGACTTCAAAAAATAACAAGAGAAAGAAACAGGGAAAAGATCCACGTGGACCATTTTGGAGGTGTGGAAATAAACATTGGTACAATGAGTGTCTCTACACATTCAAACAATGTGCCAACTGCCACCAGAAAGGGCGTAAAGCATCGCATTGTAGAAAAAAATCTGGTAGAAAGACATCCATTAAACTTACGAAAATTGAACCCGAGGAACAAAATATCCGGATATATGTACAGGTCAAAATGTTTAAAAAGAAAGTAAGGCTACACCTTGATAGTGGGTCTGACATTTCCATTATTAATGTACAGGCAAGGAAGAGGCTCGAAAGACCCACTATGATTAAATCACATAAAACGGCGGGAAGCGTCAGTGGCGAAAAAATTACCTTCGAAGGAGAATTATTGACGAAAATGTTTTTCCAGAACGGGGCCGAAAAAGCAAGAATTTTTGTCATGGGAAAATCAAACAACCTCTTTGGAACTGATCTGCTCGAGAAGTTTAGACTATGGGATCTGCCTTTAAGCTCATTTTCCCAATAGGTTGAGGATTCGAATGTGCAGGCAGAAAAACTTAAGAGGATGTTAAAAGATAATTTTCCAGACGTATTTTCAGGCGGTTTGGGAAGGTGTACAAAAGCGGTAGCAAAATTTGACGTAAAAGTAAATGAACAGCCAGTGTTCAGAAAGAAATGTAATGTTCCATACGCTGCTATAGAATAGATAGACGGTGAATTAGAAAGACTCGAAAACATGGGTGTCATCGGAAAAATTGATCACAGTGAGTGGGCTGCACCAACGGTTTACATCAAAAAGAAGAGTAAGGAGATTTGGGTTTACGCCGACTTCGCGACAGGCTTAAACAGGGCATTACAAGATCACCATTATCCTCTTCCGAGCCCTGAAGAGATATTTGCGAAACTAAATGGATGGAAATATTTTTCTAAAATCGACCTCAGTGACGCGTACTTACAAGTTCCAGTCGATGAGGAGTGTTCAAAGCTGCTATATTTTAATATCCTTAAGGGATTGTACAAGTTTAACAGACTTCATTTTGGGATCAAAGTCGCCCCTGCGTTTTTTCAGCAAATTATAGACATTATGTTAAATGGGTTGGATTTCGCAGTAGGGTACCTGGACGATGTGTTAATGAAAACCGCTAGCAAAGAACAACACAAAGCTCATGTAAACCAAGTATTCAAAAGAATCCAGGATTATTGATTTAAAGTAAAACAGGAAAAATGTACATTTTTCACGGAGAAAATAAAATACTTGGGGCAAATCATCGATAAACATGGAAGAAGGCCGGATCCAGATAGATCGAATGCAATAAAGAATATGCCTGCTCCAGAAAATATTGCGTCTTTACAAAGTTTCTTAGGTTTGGCAAATTACTACAATGTATTTGTGCCAAATATGCATAAACTAAGGTCGCCTTTAAATGAACTGTTAAGGAAAGACCAAAAATGGGTTTGGATGCAAGAGTGTGAAGAAGCATTTCGGGAAATTTAAGAGACTTTAACGTCTGAC
>NC_136519.1:18422137-18442137 GCF_053919585.1 Euprymna scolopes | reverse complement strand
ATCAGACTTCCAATTTCCGACTCATAACCAATAACGGCTTCCTCGCCAAATTTCGTCCACTCTGATTGGCTGAGCTCTGAAAATTCTCATATTCTGGAATTCTATTCTTCCCCTTTTAAAGGGACAATTAATAAAATTAAAAACATAGCGTCACTAAGAGACATTATTTGGCCCAGCGATGTCACACAATACACCAGAAAAGCACAATGTAAGTAGTTAAAAAAAATTGCATAAAAAACAATAAATGTAAATAAACAATACAAAATGCCACTTCTTTGGAGAAAAATAAATATATATAGATATTCAGTAAATTTAAACGTGACTGAGCGTGTTAGTGTGCGTGTGTTCGGTTCAACGTGCGCTGGAAAAACACAACTTTCGTTGTTAATACTTTGCTAAAAATAATACATGTAAATAAACAACACAAACTGCAATTTCTCAGGAGAAAATTAAATATACATATTTAATCAGTAAATGTAAAATATATTTATATTTTTGTTGTATTTTTATTTTTGTCCCGTTTGTTTACATATTCGGAATTGCGCATGCGTGAGTTTGTGTGCGTGTGTTCGGTTCAGCGTACGTTTGAAAACACAAAAAACTGTTGTTGTTAAATACTTTGCAAAAATATAATAAATGTAAATAAACAATACAATCTACAACTTTTCTTGAGAAAATCAAATATGTATATCTACTCAGTAAATTTAGAGTATTTTTTTTAACTTACTGCCTATCTTTTTTTTTACGTTAGTTTCAAGATCACATGCGGGGTGTTCATTGTATAGGTCGGCCGATAAAAAAGAGTACTTTGTCGTAATTGTAGCGTACTCAGACAGACGAAAAATTGATTTTTATTTAAAAACCCAATTATAACTACTTACATTTTGTGTCAATTTCCACAATAACCATGTAAAGTATCGGCAAGACGATGTATATTTGAAAACACCCCGGTTGCTGTGAATGTCTTGTTTAAGTAACCTGCTCTCGCCTCTCATGCAAGCGGGCAAGTCGACTCCTATCGGGGTGTGATGCCAATACCACTCTGATCTTGTAACTAGACGTCTTAAGTTCGATTCCACCTCTACAAACCAATGTTATCTTCCTAATTCTTCCATGATTACACCCCCCCAAAAAAAACAAAATCAAAAACAAAAAACAAAAACAAAAAAACAACAACAACAAAAATAAAACAAAAAAAAATGATTTCGGTTGTTTGTTTTGTCACGTGACATTTGCAGTAAAGAGATTGGGAAACAGCTTCCCTTTCTATTTTCTTCGAAAACTATTTCCTTTAATTATTCATTTATACCTTATAGTTTTGCGTGCATTTTGGATATTCTCATTACTGCGACATGGCAATTCGTTAAATACCAATTGTTTCACATGAACATCAATATTCTCTTAATACAGTATCGAACTAACAACACAATTATATTTGGATGCAAAATATCCACAGGTGTTGAGAACATAAACATGAGAAACAAATATTTTGCCTTTTCTGTTTGTTCGGAGCCACAGCAACACGTGGCCGGGCACAGCTAGTTTACTAATATTAACGAGGTGTACGAGAGGCGTTCAATAAGTAATGCCCCTAACCAACTTCCCATAGCAACAGAGCAACGAAACCAGGCACAGTTATTAGTCTTTCTCTACATAGGAACCACACAGAGTTATGCATTTCTCCCATCGTTTGATGCAGCTCTGGAGACCGTTTTTGTAGGACATCCCAGGTTGGTCCTTCAAACACGACGTGACTTCAGAAATCAAGGCTGCATCATCTGGGAAACGCTTTCCTTTCAAAAACAACTTCATGGCTGGCAAGAGGTGAAAGTCAGAGGGTGCAAGGTCAGGAGAGTAGGAAGGATGAGGAAGATTTCATAACCACACGCCGTGTTTCTGATCTGGCAACATGCGAGTTGTGGACCGGAGCTTTGTCCTGCAGAAGAAGGGTACCTTTGCTGATTTTGCCCCGCCTCTTGATTTTGATAGCTTCCCTTAATTTCCTCAAAATTGAAGCATAATAGGCTCCTGTAATTATGGTACCATTTGCCAGGAAATCTGTCATCACTACTCCGTCCTGGTCCCAGAAGACTGCAAACATCACCTTGCCAGCGGAGGGCTGCACCCTTGCCTTCTTTGGAGGTGGTGAGTTCAAGTGCTTCCACTGCATTGACTGGGCTTTGGTCTCTGTATCATAGTGATGAACCCAGGTTTCATCCTGTGTAATCAGTCTTTTGAAAAACTTTGACTCATTTTCTTGGCACATCTCCAAATTCATCCTCGAACACTCGACGCGTTCTCGCTTCTAGAATGGTGTGAGCAACCTGGGAATCCATTTGGCAGACACCTTATGCATATGTAAATGGCCATGAATGATAGTTTCCACAGACCCTTTACTAATCTTGACATCTTGGGCTATTTGGCAAATAGTAATGCGCCGATCTTCCAAAATGGTTGCCTCAACTTGACGGACAGTTGCCTCATCAATGGCAGAAGGTGGGGGGGGGCGACCAGGTGTGGGAGCTGTCTCCACAGATTTCCAGCCATGTTTGAATTCACGATGCCAGCGTTTTACAAGGTCATATGATGCGGCATTATCACCATAAGTTTCTTTCATTTCATCAAAAGTCTCCTGTGGTGTGCGTCCTGTCAAATACAAAAACCGGGTCACTGCTCGACATTCAACAGGCTCCATTTCACACCTGACTCAGTTCGAACACCTGTAAAACAGAAACCACAATTAGTTCAGAGCTATAATTTGCCACATAACGCGTAGAAATATAAATCATTGCACGTGCAAAATTTCAGCTAGATCAGACAACTGGAAGTGGGTTAGGGGCATTACTTATTGCACGCTTTCGTATATATATTTATAGGCATAATTATATATCAAATAAATCAATATATTTTAATTAAGTAATCAACAGCAATTGTAAAATAGTAACTTATGAACCGTATCACAAACCGAACCAAACACTATTCTCTCTCTCTCTCTCTCTCTCTCTCTCTCTCTCTCTCTCTCTATATATATATATATATATATATATATATATATATATATATATATATGTGTGTGTGTGTGTGTGTGTAGATGAAATGAAATGGAGATATTTAAAGTCTGCAAAACATAAATAATAAAAAAAAACTTATGTTAGTGACATCGCCATATTGCATTTGAAAAATGATTCACACACACACACACACACACACACACACACACACACACACATATATATATATATATATATATATATATATATATGCGTGTGTGTGTGTGCGTGCGTGTGAGAAAGATGCAATCATGGCATGCGAAAAAGAAAGAATCTGTGTACGAGAAGGGCTGGCCAATCTTAATTTTTCAATAAAAAAAAAACGTGATAAACGGCCGCTCGTTAGAATGATAACCACATGCATTGGGGAATGACTTTCGAACGAGCAAGAGAAAGGTTAAATACCCTCGTCTCTCATTTTTTCATCCTCTCTCCCCCTTTTCCTCTTCTTCACTCACCACTTTATTCCCGACCTCTTCTTTCCCTCTCTATGTTTTCCTTTCTCTCTCACAATCATAGACACAAAACAAAAATGGCGGAAACAAACCTGGATAAAAATTCAATAATTTTCTAATTTTGTTCTTGCTGAAAAACCGATTAAAATATTTTTCAAGAAAACAAAAACAACATCAGTCTATTAATACATCTGACGAATTCTTATCACGTTTTTTGAAGGAAAATAATACATTCTTATTTTCAAAAATCTTTGCTTCCAGTTAATCGATATACGATTTCCTCTCTTCTTGCCACAAATTTTGATTCCTGCTTAAAATCAAAATTCCACTATCTGCGTTTCATTTGTTAAGGTACTTATTTAGAACTGCACTATTTCGGAAAACAAACATTTATGATGTACCTACTTGTCATGGCATAAAGATGTTATACTCCAAAAATCACAAAAATTGATCAAGTAGGTTTTTTTTATTTTAAAGAAAAGTAAATTTTATGATTTTTAGCGATGAAGTATTTTTTAGCAGTCATTGATGAGCCCTATATTCTTGAGAGATTTTTAAGGGGGAGGTAACGAATAATAAATTCTAAATTTAATCAAATATGGCGACTGGTTTCTCTTGCCTTGAGCATAACATAAAATTTGATTTTCTTTAAATAATAAAAAATATGCTATCTTCGTTCCGTGACCAGTACGTACATCATAAAGACTTTTCTGTATTTTCTTTATGAGTGTAAGTAAGCACGTATAACCTTTTTTTCGGAACAAGTGTATTCAAACTTGCAGGAAGTATTTTTTTTTTGTTTTCATTCTCGGAAGAGTGATACTAGCGAAAAACGAAAACAATCTAAAATTAATGCTGTTTCTTTCTTTTTTTTTTTTTGTAAATCTTTTAAAATGACTCTTACAATTATTAAGACTTTTATTTTATTTAATTAAAGAAATTTATCTGAAATAAAAAAGCAGTTGCATGAAAAATAAATTCCAAGACCACACACACACACACACACACACACACACACACACACACACACACACACATACATGTATATATATATTTAGATAGATAGATAGATAGAGAGAGAGAGAGAGAAAGAGAGAGAGAGAGAGAGAGACAGACAGACAGACAGAAAGATAAATAGATGGATTGATGTGTTATATACGTATTTTTATGCCTTTCTCTTCCAAAAAACAGCAACAAACAAGCAGATCAGAAATCAATTCATATGTTTCTCAAAAGTATTAAGGAAAGGGACTGTTCTTTTTTCTTCTTCTTCTACTCCTCCCACTCATCATCCACCTCTTCTTCTTCTTCTTCTTCTTCTTCTTCTTCTTCTTCTTCTTCTTCTTGTTCTTCTGCTATTCTTACTGCAGAAAGAAATCCACCGGAAAGAAACTCCGTTCATGGAAATTCCGCTTTATACTGAGCATTTAGTGAAGAGTTGAATTCATGTATCTAGTGTACTGACCAGTTTCCACGTTACTTAACCCCAGTGTGTAGCAAAGTAATAAATTGTATCCATTAATATTCTATTTTAGCCAGGGATTTTAACACTTACTTTATGTTATTACTAGCCCCCCCCTCCTCGAGAACAACGCCAAGAAGTTTCGGTAGTTCATTATAGATTAGCTTCTATCCGATTAACAAGACATTTAATTTGGGCTGGTGCATCTGCTACTAGTCTCTCGCCCCTAGACAAGGTTCAAAAAAGAGTCGCCAATCTGATAGGCCCTGAACTGGCATCTAAGCTTCAGCCTCTGTCCCATCGACGAAACGTTGCATCCCTCTGCCTGTTCTACAAGTATTTTAATGGTGAATGCTCTGACGAACTGCAGACACTTGTGCCCCCCACGACGTAGACACCCTTGACAAACCCGACAAGCAGCTAAATCCCACCCCCCACACAGTAGAGATCCCTAGATGTAAAAGATCTTTCTACTCCAGTAGTTTCTTCCCCAGAACCGCTAGACTCTGGAATTCCATTCCAGGTTCCTGCTTCCCTAACTGTACTGACATGCAGAAGTTCAAGTGCAACGTGAACCGACATCTTGCTGCCCAAATCCCAACATAGTGCCCCAGTAGTTGCTGCCCCTGATAGTAGCCCCCTACACCAAAGTGGCAATTTGCCTTGTTTGGGGTGAAAATGTAATAAAAAAAATAAAAATTCTTTTGGTGATTTAGGATTTAAGATGATGCTTATTGTTGAAATATGTAAATAGAAAACATTTTGGACATGATTCACGAACGGGTGAAACTGTTGACCCTGTGGTGTCATGGGAAAAGCAAGTCAGTGAGAATCAAATATACTGTCAGATATGACGACACACACACACAAACATATATAGGTTTTGTGAAAATATACGCCTTTGCGAATATTTTATCTCTCTTTATGTAGAGGGATCTTGTTTTAAGCCATAAGCTCAATGTTTGTTAAGATATAATAACAGAGCATATATAAATGACAGTTTCAATATATATTACAGTCAAAGCTTTTACTCATCTCACAAATGATTTTTTTTTTTCAAAAATAAAATCTTCGGTACATTTTCTCTCACAGGGAACAATCAGCATTTGTGAGTCAATATTGAATACTTTTTCCGTGAACTCTTTTAAAGAGTAAAACGCATAACGATGTAATATGTAAAATTGAGAAAGTATAAACACAACTCACATCGGTCCATTTCTAGCGAGTCACAGTCTTCTCATATATATATATATATATATATATATATATATATATATATATATATATATATACACACACACACACACATATATATATATGGTAATGAAGCTACTATGTATTGAGCACTATTGAAGTAAATACTGAAAAATTTACGCATGAATTATATCTTTGTATATTAATTTATATGATTAAATGAAGTATTCATATATATATATATATATATATATATATATATATATATATATATATATATATACACACATATATATATATATGTGTGTTTGTTTGTGTACATATTGAAATTCAAAATTGCGGGAATATCAAAACGCGATGTTTTTCTACATATATTTTTGGGGCTTGATGAATGACATGACTTGTATTTTTCTTTCTAAGAGAAATAAATTCCTGTTTTCTGTAGAGTCTATGATGAAGATATTCAGTATTGACATACTAATAACATATTGGGTCCACGTAACGAAACACTTGTTGTAAAAATATATTAAATCGTCCTCTGTTACACATTTGGGGCTTTTGTAAATAGCGATTAAGTCAACTAGTATAAAGTTTAACATTGCACACACTGGGTACATGTCATGATGATCCAAATCTGAAAAACAGAATAATTGCCAGGAATAAATCAAAGACGTGAAGTTGAGTAAAGTGGCAGCAGGTCAAACAACATAGATATAACAGGACATGAAATGAAAATAGAGTAATGACATCACGTTTGTCGAGTTGAGCAGTTTTAGGAAAGAAACTTTGTTGATGAAATTCACGTTTAGGTTTAGGCATAGACAGAGCGTGGGAGAAATTATTGATAGTAGTTTTAGCAAGATGAGTGGTTTTTGAAGTATTATTCAGATTTACTTGTTTTCCAGTGAGTCTGTTGATGGAAACCGAAATAGAGACATTAAATAATGTGAGTTGTAATCAGAGTTTTTTTTCTGTCTGTTTCGATTTACTCAAAACCGCACACACCTCGTCTTCTCATGTATCATTCTCTTCTTCCTCTTCTACTTCTTGCTCTTTTTCTTCTTTTTTCTTCTCAGTCGTCAGAAGCGTCGTCTTTGTCTTGACTACGTTTTTCCTTCTCCCTTCTTGCTCACAGTGACCCGTTTTTATGCTAAGCTGAACTCTCGTGTGTGCGAGAGAACACGAGATTTTGCGTGATTACTTGGCAATATTAACCGGCCGCCGCCATCTTGCCATTTTTCTTTGGACGTGCCCGCTTTGCAGAGTGCACACCTCGAGCGTTTGTCAGGTAAGCCCGTCTGTTCGCAATTTATTACACATGAGTTTATCATTTTTGACGCGAGGTAGTTTTCCAATACTATGAAAAAAAAACTTTGAGAATCGCCAAGAGCGAAATAACCCCCTCCTAAGATCTGTTCGTATGTAACCCAAAGATGTAAGAACAAAGATAAATTAAATAATTAATTGGCCAAAATAAAACGTTAGTCTATTTCTCTAGTGTGAATCGATTCTCTTCAGAAATAAAACCATATAAACTCTCAGTGAACATCTCTGTATTTATTTCTGCACAAAAAGAGGTTTTGCTGGTTAAGTTAAACTGATGAGACAATCGACAGTCACCTATGGAATACAGCGACCACTGGACGACCAATCAATGCAACGATAAAAAAAATCCTCGTATAAAGAAGTTTTACATTAAATCTGCACCTTCTTGAACGAGTATGTCTTGAAGTAATGTTTTCTTTTTTTCTTTTTTTGTACAAATAAGTCACTACTTATCAAGTAATGGGGCCACTCGAGGATAAAGGTTAATGTATGTGCGGTAGTCATGTATAATTTGATTATTTAAGAGGACAGTTCAACAAGGACTTGTTTACATTAGACTTGAAGACGACAATATTGTAGTCAGCTGGAAAGCAGACCTGCGGAACAGGCGGGCAGAAGCTCAGTTCATGGAATCTACGTTTAGGTTCTGGACACCGATAGAGAGTGGGGAAAATTATTGATAGTGGTTGTTAAACTATTATTCAGATGTAATTGTGTTACTACAGGTGATGACTACGCCATCTTTCTAAAACTAAAGATGGTTAGGGAAGGAATCTAATATATAAACGGAGATTCTAACTGATGGCACCTAAATACGTTTTTTTACTTTTGAAATCACGACTCTATAATAATATATACAAAAAATTTTGATAAATTAAAATATCATATCTTAGCGTATTTTACGTCTGGCCCCCCCTAGTTAAGAATATATGACAAAACCTGTGTACGGGGCTTTTTCCCTTGGATCACCGGGTATATAATAACTGAAATAAGAATAATTAACAACTAAACCTCACTTATTGAAGGACCGATGGTCTAACTATTGGCCTACATCATCTTTAAAAAAAATGTCAGTTAATTCGGTCTTTATTTATGGTCGTTCTTACTTTTACGATCGCCTTCCTTTTCAGTCTTTTCTGAATGACTAGAATGCTTCTTTTGTATGCCACAACAAAAGTCGACTGCGCATCTGCAAATCCACTGAGCCATCAGCAATGGCACTTGTAGCGGAAGCGGACGTCGCAGCGCTGGAACAAGACAAAACAAACGCGCGTAGCCTGGAAAGCAAACTCTACTTCATTAACGAGTTTGACAACAATGTCATTAGGCATTTAGGGAACCGTATACATTGTCAGTGGAAGGGAAGCTCACCCACCCCTCTCATTTGCGCATGCCCGGAAGTATCGCATGAAGTAATTAGGCACTGTATGGAAACTTTAGCGGGAAAAGTTTCAGAATTAGATTTTTGCTGCCAAAAAATGTCCGCCACAATCACTTAGTTAATTGTCATACCAGTTCCTATTTACTTGCCTCCCCACGAGGGCAAAGTTGGGCACACCCAAGAGTTATCGCGAAGTATAGACAAACAAAATTATATAGAAATCAGTTAGTTAAAAGTTTTCAGAAAGTTTTATAAAAATACAAGTCATCAATTTTTTTTTATAAGCACAAAAGTGTCAATTTGAGCCATTTTAACCCGAAAGGCACGCCTAGGGGGCAACCAGAGTTTTCCCCAGAAAAATTGTTGTTAGCCTTTTACTCATATCATGTTTAATGTTTATGCAAAATTTCAAAAGATTTCAAGGCAAGGCGTAATTATTGAGAAAAGTGTGAACAGACAAACAGACGAAGGTGAAGGTTCAGGTCCATTGTCCTTTTGTCGGGAGATCAAAAAAAGATGGCTTGAGTTGGAACCGAAGCCAAAACATTAAGCGGTCCAAATAAAAGATTAAAAATTAAACCACTTAAAGCTATGAATGAATTTGCGTATGCGCAAAAGTAATAGAAGTATGTCGGTGAGTTGAAATGAACATTTTACATTTCAACAGACGCATTTCTGTACGCGTTATTCATCCATCCAAATAAAGATTTTACTCGTTATAAACCATCATTGGCGTATGCTTATTTCCTGTTAATTTCAGTGCTATGTGACCAGTAGTTTAAGGGTTAAGCGGTTAAATATTTTCACATAGACACACACATACATACATTTACTGTTTTATTTATATAGATGAGATGACGATTATTAATACCCGACACAGATTAACGTTTTGGCCCGGACGTATGTTTCCTAAATTCTGTAAAACGCACGAGATAAGGTGTCTGGCAAAATGCATACGAACAATGATAAATAAATAATAATGATAATATAAAATAATGCAACAGAAATATAATTCAATGAAAAAAAGAACGTAATTGTGATAACTGACAATGTAAATATCCATTTATTGCTTTTTCCATTCTTTATATGCATTGGAATCGATCGCACATTAGAACAAAAGTGTACCAGTGCGACACTATCAGCCGGTCACTGTCGTGTGACCGACACACGTACTACACTAAATGTTTTAGAAACGGTCCCATGATAATGTGACGATGGGTCAGTCATTAGGGTCTGAGTATCAAGAGGAAATTAATACCTCAGATGTTGGATGTGGCTGTGTGCCTCCTTCTTCTAGGAAAACGTCTTGATCCTTGATGGCATTCTGGCTGGAACCTTCCTTATCCTCAGGGCCGCCTGATTCGACAAGACATTTATGGCAGACACAACAAACACACAACACAAGTCGTAATATATATGAGAAATATAATTAACTATATATTTTATAAAATGTTGGTTGGTCGTTTTTGTTTTACGGCACATCAACCCTTTTCTGGTTATTTAATGGCGAATCCAGTGATTTTGAAGAAAATTGTTTTAATAGAATATATATATTTTTTTCAAGTCAGTTTCTATTCAACCCATAGTTGGGACCCTAACAGGTACTAACACTCCGCGTCAGAGTGGACCTGGGAGCAATGGCAATTAATGGGTGGATCCACACTCCCTGAAACCCGCAAGCTGGGGCCTCACCCTCGAATATAGTTTAAGGTCATATTCAGGACCTTTATAAAATGTATACAATATATATATATATATATATATATATATATATATATATATATATATAAACATACAATTAACAGATCATACTATTGATTTTCACCATTATTTCTTTGAAACTAGCTAACTAACCTTAACTAGTGTTGAGGGAGAGGGGATGCCCTCCTCTCGTTTACAGAAAGGGAAAATAACGCGTGCTTACCCCATGCTGTCCAGAAGAAAAAGAGATTGATAGAAGAAAGGGAATCATGGGATTGTATTTTTCTGTATATCCCTCCGCTTACGCCCAAATTACCACTTGGCCTTGCTGAAGAGTGTGCTAACAACCGCCAAAACCAGGGCATTAAGATATAAACGCACGAGATAAGGTATCTAGCAAAATACATACGAAAAAATGATAAATAAATAAATAAATAAATAATAATGATGATAATAATAATAATGATAATAATAATAATGATGCAACAGAAATATAATTCAATGAAAAAAGAGCTTAATTGTGATAACTGACAATGGAAATATCCATTTATTGCGTGTTCCATTCTTTATATGCATTGGAATCGATCGCATATTAAAACAAAAGTGTACCAATAACGCGACAAAAGATCTATTTTAACTGATATGTACAGGAAATCCCTTGCGTAATAATAAGTAGTAGTTTGGTTGGTGTAAAAAGCAGACGCATCCAAAATCGCGCATGGATACACAGACGATTATCGCATCATTGACATGCGCACTCATAACCTGCTGGATGCGCGCTAAATACGAGAATTCGAGTCGTGATTTAAACGCACACAAACGTGGAATTTATTATCACCTTTCGTCGTCACACTGGTCAACAATAAAATAGTTGTCTGTCTGTTGTGAATATCACACTCAAGATGAGAACATAAGTCCGAAAATTCCAAATAATACGAATTATAAACCCTCCATCCAAAAAATTCAGAAACACAAGATTTAACGAAAATGTTAATAATACGAAGGTCGTTCTAAAAGATAAGCCTCCTATTTTTTTTTAACTAAAAAAGTTAACCAAAGATTTATTGCGCATTTCTAAGAAAGAGCTTCGTGTCTACTGAATCTACGTCATACGCTAGAACAGAATTCACAGATTGCTAGAAGGAAAAAATAAATGAGTCGTCACCGAAAAAATATACTTATTTGCACGAGATAAAACGGTGAGATAATTTTGAAAGAAAACAGATTAATAATTTATAACTTAATTACAAACGAAAAGAAAGTTTTCTGCTTTTTTTAACCATTACAAAAAGATCGGGCGCACTTACACACTTTTCATAAAACTCTGTTTATTCTCATATTTATTACGTAAATAAATCAAATTTATCCAAGAGCTCCAAAAGACATAATAATAGATAGGCACATATATACATATATTTTATTCGGGGGAACAAGGCATCCTTCAGTCTTGACAGATTATGGATACCCACTGTACGGTTCCTGTGCGTGGAATTTTTGTGGCAAGAGTAGCGCAATCTCCAACCAAAGCTCTCTTTGGTCAGCGTTGTTAACTACCATTGACAAGTGAAGGTTCAGGACGACTGGAAACAATGTCGAGATAAACGGAAAGCACATACAGCGCCAAGAATTCCCAAATGGTTACCCATCTGATAATAGTCAGTCTCAACGTTGCTTAACTTCGGTGATCTGACGAGAACCGGTGGGTCAACGTGATTATGCCGTGTATTCCAACTTTTACACACACACACACACACACACACACACACACACACACACACACACACACACATACACGCACGCACGCACGCACGCATGCGCGCGCACACACACACACACACACACACACAATCTATACACTTATAAAGTTAAGTTTTTTTCTCGCTCTGACATTGAAATCAAAAGCCTAGTTTTTCTATTAAAAAATTTATAAAAACGAACTTATTAATATACTCAGTCATGGATATGCGAGCGACTACATGAATGTTAACTAATTTTCCTATTCATTTTAAAAACGAACGTTCATTTATTATTTATTATTTTTTATGTTTTTGTTTTTTTTAATCAGATGAATAGTTTCATTTAACCATTACGTTGAATGCTATTTATGCATAGTTTTACATTCTACATGATTATGTAAAATTAAAGGTGAAAACGTTTCAGCACATGCAAATGTTTTTACACACACACACACGCCCCCCCTCATATATATATCTATAATATAAAGCTGAATGTGTGTGTGTGTGTGTGTGTGTGTGTGTCTGGTCACGAATAAGCTCCTATATGGTTGACTATTTTAAAAAACTGATTGCATATAATGATAGAAGATGTATCGAGACACAGGAATGGGTATGTTTGATCTGGCTGAACGGTGGTTCATTAAAATTGTGGGGTCTGCGTTCGCGCCTGGCCCACAAAGTATGGAAATTTAAAAATTAAAAAAAAAAAAAACGTTTACAAGTGTTTTTGGTATAGATGTACATAAGAACACTTTGATAAGTATGTTTTAACTTAAATAGGGATGGTATAATAAAATTGTGGGGTCTGCGTTCGCGCCTGCTCCACAAAGTATTGAAATAACAAATTTAAAAATTAAAAGAACATGTTTACAAATGTTTTTGATATAGATGTACATAAGAATACTTTGATAAGTATGTGTTAACTTAAATAGGGATGGTATAATAAAAGATGGTGTCTGCGTTCGCGCCTGGCCTCCATAGAATGGAAATAGGCACAAACTTTAATAAAGACTTTTCATATCTATCTGCGTAAGTATACTTTGATAATTATGTTTCAGTTTGAAGAAATATGGTATAATAAAATTATTGGGTGTTCCTTCGCGCCTGACCTCCATAGAATGGAAATATGTCACAAAGTTTAACAATTTTTTTTTTATATAGATCCACAGAATATTGTGATAAGTGTTTCAGTGTGAACAGGTATGGTATAATAAATTATGGGGTTTATCTATTTTATTTTTACTTTCATCATATTTTGCTTTGGTTTTGATACTCCCAAATTCAATCCATATCTACAACCCTTCCTTTTCATAACCTCTCATACTTTCATAAATCAGAGTCCATTTTCTGTAGGCTGTTTTTGAACCCAGTTAACGACGGGTACTTTTGCTAGTATATATATATATATATATATATATATATATATATATATATATATATATATATATATAAGTGGCCATGTCGATATATATGCGAAAAGTCCCTTTCAAACTTCTCTCTGAATATTTGAGGTATGTACAGACTTGAAATTTTATATATATGTTATCTGGATCCTGGAAACACTTTCGATTTGTATTTTTAGTCTCTAAAAAGCTGCTAAGGGGTCAAAATTGAACAATAGTTGATTTTTAGCTTGAAATCGCTAAATTTTTAGCTTGAAATCGCTAAATTTTTTTAACCTTTTTCGTTTTATCCATCTCGTGATAGCTCAGATGGTAACGACGAAGGCTGAAGCATTTAATAACCACTAATGCTTGAGTTCTGAATTTTTCGATTGCGATTTCAGCTGATGGAACTAAATTCCAGTTTTTAAACTTCTGAAATTATTACTGCATATATTAATAGAGAATGAATCGCGGAATATTCTGTGTAGCTTAGTTGCTATATATATTTTCATAACTTACTACCTAGCTCTACCTATATATTGAGCACTGTTGAAGTAAATACTGAAAGTTTACGCATAAAATTAATATATATATATATGTGTGTGTGTGTGTGTGTGTGTCTGTTTTTAAACAACTTATACCTCATTTAATTCGCCTTTTATACCTCTATAATTTTACCTGTTCATATTTGACTTTAAATTGAAGTATCCTAGTGTTAACGTCAATTAAAAAAAATAACTTTAAATCGAAAAGACAGAAAGAAACTCCGCACAATGGAAAATTGTTATTTAAATGTATTAATGCAACACAAATACAACGAATTAATTCGACTTTGCAAGCGAACTATAGGCCCTGGACCACTTACACTAATAACGCCCTACATCAAAACTGAACCTCCACCACATTGTAGCGTTGAAACTGTGCACCTAGGATTAAATCCTTCGTTTCTCCTTCAACGGAAGGACCTACCATCACTGCCTTGCCTATTGAACTTGTTTTCATCGCTAAAAATCATTTTCGACTAATATGAAGAGTCATGATCTTCATTGCATCTGACAAAGGGCAGCGCTTTCTGTTCTTTCCAGAAATCATTGGCTTGCTTCTTGCAACACGGCCTCGCAATTTAAATTCCTTACATCTGTTCTTAAATGTAGAAAGAGAGACATTTTTAACAAGTTTACACTGTTTTTGGATTTTTTTGGCTGGGGGTCTTGATAACATTGTCTTCACTGAAAGAAGTAATTCTAGGACGACCAGATTTAGGGACATCACGGACACTGTTTGATGTTTTAGTGCTTTTGCACAGTCATTCGTACCGTTTTTAATCACATTTTAATCTGCTACCGATTTCTTGATTGGATAACCCAGAAAGGTGGAGATTAATGAGTTCCTGACGATCACTAAGAGAATGTCGTGGCATATAGACAAATGTTACGTTGTACAAACCTGGAACAACAACAATTACGATTAGAGATGCTTTGTTGCCTAAGAGGAGGATATTTTAAGCTTGTTGAAAGCTCATTTGTTGCTGCGTAGTTTCTTTTTGCCTTCTCGATTGGAAGTTATTTTTTTAAATTGACGTGAACGCTAGGATGCTTCAATTAAAATTTTAATATGAACATGTAAAATTATAGTAGAATAAATAAATATAGTTTAAACAGTTACATTCAATTTAGCTTAAATTTGCGGTTTTTGAAAAAATGACAAGTGCGGAAATTCTTTATGGCGGCATACACACACTATCTATCTATCTATCTATATATATATATATATTATAAATACATACATATATATCATAAATATATATATATATTATATATTTATATATGATATACATATAATATATATGATTTATAATATATATATATATAATTATAAAACTCAAATGACCTTGTAACGAGTGATGTAACCCACTTTCCGGTTTATGACATTCGGTTGCGCATGCGCGCATAAATATTAACCCATAACATAAACAAATAAACACAAATCGCTTCTTTTGCAGATTTTGACCTGCGCACTGAAATATTAACGTTATTATTCCGAAATTATTAGTTAATATGGGAAGGGTGAGGATGTTTTTCAACTATTCTTTATTACAAGTTTACTTTCGCCATTTTCTTAGAAATGAATCAACTTTGACTCGTTGACAAAGTATTGTTTTACTGTGAACGTTTTCAGCGTCCCAATTGTTTTTTTTTTCGCGTTTAAATTATCTAAATAAAAAATTGTTAATACTTTCTGCAGTTTTTTACATCGTTCATTTCCGTATTACGTTTAAGTTATTTTAACACCATTTTCTTACAAATAAATCTACTTTAACCTTTGACAGCCATAAGAGAATTTTACAACGTATTGTTTTACTGTGTACGTTTTCAGCGTCCCAATTGTTTTTTTGCGTTTAAATTAAATGATGTATCAAAATTCGAATAGTGCACATTTACCTATAAGTATGGCAAACCACTTATAATTCAATGGCTGTCAGTTTTTTTTTCCAAAATAAACAATAATAAACAGAACGACTCATAGAAATCTATTTATATTGTTTTTTCATTTTTAATATACTTTCATAGAAATGTTTCTGTTATGTCACAAAAACTATTTTCTTTACGTCACCAGTGTCACGCTCATACATTAATTCCATAGCTAATATAACATACTGACCCAACGGGTCATGGGTAGTCTAGTATATTATAAATATATATATATATATATATATATATATATATATATATATATATATAGCATAATGATATATGCAGGGTGGAACGATTTAATTGTCGCATTAGAAAAGACGACATGATTCCATTTCCGTTTGATGGAAACTGGTTGGCCAGATGTGTGTAAATTCCAAGAGCAGTAAGACCCTTCTATCATGTTTGAAAGTGAGACCATGTTCAACCAGCGAGATTGGAGATGCGCCACTATACTACTCATGCTCTCGGCCGATCCAAGTTATGACAAAAGAACCGTTGCCGGTACCGTCAAAATGCATCGCTCCTAGTTCCGGACCTGCATTGAGACGGTGATTGATGTTACATTAAATAGAAATCAGCTGTACTACATAATCCTATTACTAGAATTGATTTTTCAATAAAAGTTTTAAACTATACTGTAGTGTTGTTTTCTTTTGGGCGACAACTTTATCGTTCCACCATGTATAGGAATAAGGTAATTTTTAGTGTATATTTATCATATGCGTATTTTATTCATTCATTTATTTATTCATTCATTCATTCATTCATTCTTCTTCTTCTTCTTCTTCTTCTTCTTCTTCTTCTTCTCTATTATTATTTTATTTTCCTCAGTTTTTTTATTTGCTTATATATTTCCTTTTTTTTTTTTTAGCTCTATTCCTTACGATCTGTTTAATCTCTATATACCTCTAGTATATTTTAACTTTTTGTTTTTTTTCTTACACGGTGGTCACCACTTATCAAGGCCCGGAAGCCACTCAGTGATAAGGGTAATGCAAGTATAGTATGTTAGTGTGGAGATTTAATGAAGTGTTTACTTAAGGGGGCGGTTTATTAGGAATTTGATTACGTTGGACTTGAAGACATCTAGGTTGTAGTCAGGTGGGAAGCAGGCAGACGGAACAGAGTTCCACAGGCGCGCAGTTCTAAGAAAGAAATACTAGGCTAATCTTTTATGCTAGGTTTATATATATATATATATATATATATATATATATATATATATATATATATATATATATATATATAGTCATCCACATACAGTACTGTTTCGCTGTTCCACAGCTCATCATCATATGTGTGTGTCTGTGTGTGTCGCATGTGTGCGTAATCTGGCTCTTCTCTTCTGATAAGAAGCATTAAGCTTCGAAATATCATGGTCTAAAGATGTTTTCTTTTTACTTATTAATTGGATATCTCTCTCGATATATACATAGCTATTATAATAAAGCCGTATTCCTGTTTGTCCATAGTATATGTCGTATATGACGCCATAGCAGATGGCGTATAAAGTATACGGCATAGATAGTATATAATAACATTTGTGATAGATGATGTCACATAAAACACCATTATATGACGTCATGGAAAAAAATCCAATTCAAAATAGAGGCTATGGTGCAAAATCAAAGTAAAAATTCCTGGGCAACGCCGAATAGATTATATATATATATATATATATATATATATATATATATATATATATATATATATATATATAAAGTCGCGTTTTTTTCATCGCTGTTGATTTTTAAAAGATAATACAGTTATTTGCGTGTCCAACCTTGAAGATCTAGGAAAATATTTTACGTTAGAAGATCACCTTTTTTTTTTGTTTAGACGTAAACAGATAAAGAAATATTATTTATTTATTTATTTTACTTATAAAACAGTAATCTACAAACACGTGTTTCGCGGTTCTACCGCTTGTCAGTGTAGATTGATTGTTCCAGGATTCGAACCTCAGACTATACGTACTATGGTCGAATGCGTAAACCGTTAACCGCCACGAGGTCCTAGATTACTGTTTTGAGGTGTGTGTTAAGTAAAATAAAAAAGAAAGTAGTAGTAGGCGGACAGGCTCGAACCCGTGCCGCGAAGGCGGAAAAGAAGGTGAAAGAAAGTATGACGTCTTAGCCGATATCAGAAACCAAAAACGTTGAAATTAACCGAAGTCAATTCATCGGTGACGATGACTTGCTAAAATGTCGGCGAATAAAAAAAAATAAAAAAAATTGACCCCCTTCCATTGTACAAAACGGCCGAGTTTAGAGTAAAAGATTTAATGTTTTTGGCCTATTTTCCGATATTTGTCGTCTGAGACGTCGAGCTTAAAAAAGAAACCGACCTTGTCAGGATCCGTTGTCGGAAGTTTTTGCGATTTGAGTTTTTCATTTAGTTTAAAATATAAGTTAGCTGGATAAAGGAAACCATTATGCAAGCAACGCAAACCCTCTTATTTTTGTTTAGATAAAACATGGGTCAAAAAATCAAATCCTGAAAAGGAACTAGGTTTTAAAATAACTATAAAGACAAATTTATATAAATGGATTTTTTAGAGGCAACTCTAGATCTCAAGAAAACATACCTAGACCCTTCGATAAACTAAATGAAAAACTTAAGTACATAAATAAGGGTTCATACCACCCACCCACAGTGTTTAGAAATATGGTAGCTAATATTAGCAAAAGAATATCACGACTTTCTTCGAACGTCAAAGTGTTCGAACAAGCAGCGCCATATTATAATGAGGCACTGAATAAAAATGGATTCAGTGAAAACATAAAATTTCAACAGACACAGGATCAAAAAAAAAAAAAAAAGAAAGAAATAGGAGACGGAATATAATTTGGTTCTTACCTCCGTTCTCAATTAATACAAAAAGTAGAGTAAGACATTTTTTTCTTAGACTTCTAGATAAGCATTTCCCAAAAAAGCACACACTGCACAAAACCTTTAATAGGAATTCTGTGAAAGTAAGTTACTCGACAGCACCATCGATCAAGTCTATCATATTTAAGGAAGCAGAAAAGATAATTAACGCAGGCTGCTCGTGAAGGGCCAAAAATAAGTGCCCATTGGATGGCATCCCTTGTTTACGAATCTACAATAACGGGCCAATCTACAAGCTAAAAACAGCAACCCAGGTGTGGGAGCTTGAAAAGAATACACCTTTTTCCATAAAATGGAGAAAAAAAAAACAGTATACGCCCCGGAATTAAGTTAATGCTCATTCCGTAACGCGGAAAAATACCACATCCTACAGGCAGTTTATGACCCAGAAATTAGATGTTTAAATCTGAGGAGCGAATCTTTGAAAAATTGTATACATAGAAGGAAAGCACTCCTAATAAACTGGATCAGCGAAAAAGACAAAACCTACATTTTTATTCACGAAAAAGCTTACATTTTAGTTAACTTTAAATTCTAAAATTGATTTTAGTTTGTAAAATTGGATTTTAATTGTAATTTTAAATTATTTTATTATAGATTTTAAATTATTGTATTATATAAATTTTTTAAAATCATACTTTATAAATGTAATTTACAATCCATTTCAATTTTAAAACTATAAGGGAAAAATACAATAGTATTGAAGTTAATATACTAGGAACATCCCTTAGACTTGATAAGTATCTCCCCCCCAAACCATTTTGAAAGACCTGAAATTTTTAAACGCATTTCGTATAATTAAATGGAATTTTTCGCTCTAATCGATATTGGGATCAATTTTAAGTTTAAAAAAAAATTTATTTTAAATTTTTAAATTAATTTGACTTTAATATTAAAGGCACTTAACATAAAAAAATTTAATTAAAATTATATTTTAAATTTAA
>NC_136519.1:18312137-18419637 GCF_053919585.1 Euprymna scolopes | reverse complement strand
ACTGGAAATGTTTTCTCAATCATTAAATAAGTTCTCTCTGATAGGTTCATAAGAGCAGTGGTTGATGGGCAGAAATCAGAAGCACACAGTATTAATGCTGGAGTCCCCTAGGGGTCCATCCTGGGCCCAACTCTCTTCCTGATCTACATCAATGATCTCCCAAAACACATACTTAAATCATTCGTTGACATCTATGCTGATGACACGACCATCTATGGCAACACATCAAAGGCTGTAAATGACAAAGCTCTCTCTAATTCACTCTCCTCTGATCTTGAGCGCGTGGTACAATGGAGGAAGAGGTGGCTTGTCATTTTTAATGCATCAAAAACCAAGCTTCTATTTTTACATCATCAACGCTCTGATCCCCATCTGGCATCAATTGAAATGGATGGCTCTCGTCTTGGGGAGGCTCCATGTTTTGACAAGCTTCTGGGTTTGACCTTTACTCTTGATCCGAAATGGAACACGTACATCAAATCTGTTGCCAGGGACTCTGGGAAAATGGTGGGATCCTTCTACCGCTCCAGAAGATATCTCACTACTGATGCAATTCTCTATCTATATAAAAGCCAAGTACGTCCAAGGATGGAGTACTGCTGCCACATCTGGGCAGGAGCTGCTAAAAACAGCCTATCCTGCCTTGACAGAGTACAAAATAGACTTCGTGGTTTAGTGGGTGATGCCCTTTTCTCTTCCCTGCAGCCTCTCTCCCACAGAAGAGGCGTTGCGAGCCTGTCTTTGTTTTATCGTTATTTCCATGGCAGGTGCTCGTCTGAGCTCCAATCGCTCGCCCCCCCCCTCGCCAATCTTTCACGCGAAACACCCGTCTGGCTGAAACTACTGTCAATAATTTTCCCCACTCTTTATCTGTGCCTAAATCAAAACGTAGATTCCATGAGCAAAGCTTTATTTTTTAGAACTGCACGCCAGTGGAACTCTCTGCCGCTTGCCTGTTTCCCACCTGACTACAACTTGGATGTCTTCAAGTCCAACATAAACAAACTCCTGACAAACCGCCCCTTAAGTAAGACACTCTATCAAAACCCCAAATACTAATGATTACTACAATATTATCTCATTGATTACTGTACACGCAATAACCCTTATCGCTGGGTGGCCTTCGGGCCTTGATAAGCGGTGACCCCCATGTAAAAAAAAGGTGATATAATATATTGTATAATATAAATATAATACCGAGTACTCTATCCATTGCGCCTCGGTGTGGACGATATCCAGAATACAATTGTGAATTTCTTAGTACTTCTACCCAGTCATGGCTGACGGAACGAGAACATGCTACTACCGTGGATTAAATCGCGAGTTCCGTTCTAAATTCCGAGCAGATTGACGAGTTCGACAGAAAGATTCTCGAATTCAACAAGATACACCTAAAATATGGTAGGTGGTTACATCTCCTGAAACGTTGTGAAATTAACACTAAAGATGAGAACAGTAGCCTGAAAATCCAATTAATACGAAGATGAGGACAATAAACACTTTATCTTTCAATATCCTTTCACCTTCAATATTTACATTCTTCTAGCGACACTGTACGGCATTGCCCCTCACTTTCGCACTATCGCTTGACCGATAACCCTCAACCACAAGTGACGTCAGATATTCTCCTATTGAGTCTTCAAAAAATGTATTTTTGCGTAATGGACGAGAAACGATTTATTCCCGAACGTAAAAAAGGGAGACAAATGAGATAAGAAAGAGAAAATAAAAACAAAAAAAAAGATTTGATAAAAAAATAAAAATTCAAAATAAAAATTCAAAATGGCGGATTCGGTCGACTAGTGAGACGCAGGTGAAGGAAGATGGCGATTTTTTTTTATTTATTTAACTTCATTGCACGCAGCCGTCGGATTTTGTCTCTTCCAGCATTTATAATCCTATCATTTTTTTTCGTTTTCCTTCACGCCCCCCCAGGCATCGCCATTAATTTTAAACTCACACCGCACACAGAATATAAAACATCCTATATTTTTTGTCCGTTAAAAATGAGCAAATGTTATAGCCCATTTATTTAGAATAGACGCTTTATGATAAATTGAAAGTTTAATATGGTTAAACTTGCACGCATTTTTACATTAAATACTAATCCCTATTAATCTATATGCGTCGAACGGATACCATGATCCTTAGTTCGCTGCATCTTGTAATAACAAAGGTCAATACAAAATTGGAGTCATATCGGCACAGTACTTTGCGAGAAAAAATGGAGCGCGAAAAAATGGAGCGCACAGACAGATTAATACATCTCTCTCTCTCTCTCTCTCTCTCTCTCTCTCTCTATATATATATATATATATATATATATATATATATATAGTTTATTTATTTTTTTTTTATTAGTGATTCTGTGTCATTTAATTATTACACTCACTTGAGCTTTGAGGGAGTTACATGCCCTTTGTTTATTTTACGTCGCACTTTTTTGAGGTCATATTTTTTTAGATTATTATTATTATTAACTTTATTTATTCCATTTGAATATTTTAAGAGCTAGGTACGTCCAAGGATGGAGTACTGTTATCATATCTGGGCAGGAGCTGCTAGAAAGGGCCTATTCTGCCTTGACAGTGTTCAAAACAGACTTCGTAGCTTAATTGAGGAATCCCTTTTCTCTTCCCTGCAACCTCTTTCTCACAGAAGAGACGTTGCGAGCCTGTCTCTGTTTTACGTTATTTTCATCGCAAGTGCTTGTCTGAGCTCCAATCTATGCCTCCCTCGCATAAACTTTTGCGAGAAACACCCGTCTAGCTGAAAACACTATCAATAATTTCCCTCACTCTTTATCTGTGCCTAAACCTAATCGTAGATTCCATGAACAAAGTTTCTTTCTTAGAACTGCACATGTGTAGAACTCTCTTCCGTTTAACTGCTTTCTAGCTGACTATAATAGGACCGTCTTCAAGTCCAACGTAAACAAGTTCTTGATGAGTTGTTCCCCTAAAGTAATCCAATTTACCAAATTTCCACTACCAACAATTATTACAAGATTGTCCCATTTACCACTGTACGCTTATTAACCCTTATCCTCGAGTGGCCTCTGTGCCTTGATATGTGTTGACTCCTTTGTAAAATGTGAAGCTTTGTTGTACTGACGTCGGCGTGAGAGTAAAGCCTAAAGTTTTTCTGATCCTAATTTTTGAGTTACTTTGGTACTTCGAGTAATTTTACTTTTAAAATGACAAATGATTATAAATATGCATAATCTATAAATATAAAAGCGAAAATGTATGTATGTGTGTTCGCTTTTTCTGTATGTCTACAAAATGCTTTTTTCAGAGAAGCGGTCGGTCGCCTAACAACTTTTTAAAACTTTTTTATATCACATGTAAATCGTAATATCTCAAAGTTAACAACGGAGCTCGCCTGTCTATTTAATTTGCTCGACTTCGGGAACATAAATATTCAACAATTTTCGCTCGCCGCATGTAGTTAGGCCTTTTCCTATAATGTTTCCCCCTATCCCCAACGTCTTGGGGGGAAGCATTCCCACACTAAATGAAATGCTACTCCACAGTCAAAAGTTGACCTCATTAAGTCATTAACACGTGCACTTGCTAATTTAAGTAATTGAATAAATTCAAACGTGTTTCCGGTGGTGCAATGGTTAACGTCGCACGTTTTTTTTCACACTTTAATTTACAACTCAAGGCTTCGGGTTTGATCCTCATACTTACCTACCAAAACATTTTTTTTATTTTACCCCCCCCCCTCCCGGAGTTTTGATTTACCCAAAACCACACACATCTCCAAACACCCGAGAAACGCCGGGTACCCCTCGCTAGTTGGAGATAAAACGTTAAATTATTATTTTTTATTATTATTTAAAGTGTTTTATTTAATAAATTCTGTTATTAACATTTCCCAAATAAATAAATAAATAAATAAAAACAAACAAACAAACAACAAAAAACAGACATTATACCTTTTCTATTCTCTTTTTTTATTTACGTTAAATAAATTAAATAGGTTTATGCATAAATAACTCATATATAATATACATCTCACCTGTCTGTTTAAATGTACGTATGTATGTATGTATGTATGTATGTATGTATGTCTGCCTAAAACTTTCGACAAAGGCGACGGATTTTCACGAGATTGATATCGTTGTGAAGCTCGATCATTCGGACGACAAATATCGAAAAATTGGCTAAAAATAATAATTCCGTCACCCTCAAGTGGGCACTTTTATACAAGGAGGGGTCGCTTTTTTCGCCGATATTTTCGAAAGTCATCCCTTCTTTTCGATTGACTAACCTTAATTTAAACATTCGTCACGTCCGGTTTGACGATGAGCGCAACAGAAAAGACGTTACGTTTTTTTCACGTTCTTTTCCTCCTTCGTGGTACGGGTTCGAGCCTGCCTGCCTACTAGCACTGTTTTTTTTTTTGCTCAACACACACGTCTAAACACCTGGGCAACGCCTGGCACCCTGGCTAGTATATACATATATACCATTGAAGTTAAGTTGCTTTTCTCGCTCAGATATACATATTAAAAGTCTACGTTTTCTATTTAAAAATTATTAAAACTAACTTCTTAATGTACTCAGTCATGGATATGCAAACGACTGCATCAAGGTTAACTAATTTGCATATTCCTTTGAAAAATGAGCTTTGATTAATTGTTCGTTCATTTTCATGTTTCTTATTAAATGATTGATTTCATTTCAATATCACGCTGAATTCTATTTATGCATAGTTTTTACATTATGCATAATTGCCTAGAATTCAAGTTGAAAACATTCTAATACACTTAAATATTTTATATCTGTGCATTAAACATCATATTTAAGCGTATATTACGACCATGCAACGCCCGGTGGCCTACTAGTATGCACATATTAGTGGCCTGGCAAGGCTACAGAGAAGACAACCAAGCAAAATTCACCTTAAAGCGGCAAAACTAAAGCTGGTTAACTAGGACACTATATATATAAATGTGTACTAATTTGGGCATATTTTATGGGTTTGAAAATATAGATTCTTTTTAACCAATTGCCATAAAATTGAAACCATAGAATAGTATTATAATATTCTAAAAGCCTGCAAATTTTCATGTAGTTTCGGCCCATAGAATCAAAAATATGAACATTTCAATATTCAATTTGGCAACGACTATAGATATATCCATATATAGGTATAACACTTTTTGGGGGTAATTTTATAAATCTCGGCAACTACTGATCAGAATTTCCCAAATGAAGGCTTGTTGGAAAGCTGATGATCTGAATTGTGCAGTGGGCTATGTGACATTTGTCCTTAAGGTCACACATTACTGTTTCAAGAAGCGAAGGATCATTTTTTTTATACTAATTTAACATATAATGGACTTCCACTTTATGGCCACTTTGACTTTAAATTGGATGTTCATTTTACATGAAATTAATATAGAAAAATGATCCCCGACTTTATAATTTCTTCGTGTCTTGGAAACTACTCGTTTCCTGGGATTTTTACTGTTATTTTCGTTTTCAGTTCCCTCGAAAATCAATAATAGTGGTAATGTTAAAGGATTTTTCGTGGGTTGAAAGATACTGACTCTTTACCAATACTTCAATCATAGTCATTTGTTTACTTAATTTTGCATATGAATTGCAAAATATCTGCTATTTCCCCAAAACCTTTGGCCTTGATGAAGGAGAGACTAAAAATTGTTGCTATCGTTTCAAATTATCTGAAATAACTGAAAGGGGAGACTTGATTCCAAATATTTCTCATATGTTATATCTCTTCTCTTTTGGAAATAAGGTACGGTTATGAATACCTCCTAGATCAAAGAATCCTTATACACTGTGAAATTTACTTTATGTATGAAAACCAAAGAGGGAAGATATCACATATGTGAAATATTTTGAAATCAAGTGCCCCCTTGCTGTTATTTCAGATCATTTGAAACCATAGCAGCAAGCTTTAGTCTCCTCTCCATCAACGCCAGAGGTTTGGGGGAAATATCAGATATTTTGTAATTTTTTTGGGGAAATATATATAGTATGCGACGATTCCGATATTTTTTACGATTCCCATATAATTACCGATCCCTTACTAAATTTTCGATACAATTACCAATTCCGATTCTGTATAAAAATTATTTAAAAGTAATTTTCCCCACTCTTTATCTGTGCCTAAATCAAAACGTAGATTCCATGAACAAAACTTCTTTCTTAGAAGTGCACGTCTGTGGAACTCTCTTCAGTTTGTCTGTTTCCTACCTGACTACAACTAGAATGTCTTCAAGTCCAACATAAACAAATTCCTGATGAATCTCCCCCTTAAGTAGGACACTTTATCAAATCTCCAATACTAACGATTACTACGATATTATCCCATTGATTACTGTACACGCAATAACCCTTATCCCCGAGTGGCTTCCGGGTCTTGATAAGTGATGACCTCCATAAAAAAAATATCTAAAAATTTAACTATGAAGTTGTTATTGTTCCCAATTATCGCAAAACCACATGTTAAATGTGCGATGCCTTTAGTTTTACTATTAGTTAAAAATCAATAAATATTTATTACTTTATCATTACTATCAGCAATCGAAGATTTTGCTTTTAACAGAATTAATTAAAAATAGACAACTAAAGAATCGTTTTTTTTTTGCCATCGAAAAATAGATACTAATTTTTCCGATTCCGATACCCCTAGAGGTTTCGATTTTTCCAATTCCCGATTTCGATTAATCGTCCCAACGCACACACACACACACACACACACACACACACACACACACACACACACACACACACATATATATATTGTATTTTGTGTACAGAAATTTGTAAGACGAGATAAGTCATTGGTACCGTCGGTTTCAAGCCCGATAATAAAGACCATTTTAGATATCCATATTAAGCTCTCTTCAGCCAATACTCATCTCTCTAAAACGGTCCTAATTATCGGGTTTGAAACCGACGGTACCAATGACTTATCTCATCTAACAACTTTCTGTACACAAAATACAAAATATAAATACGCTCTTATTTTTCGGATTTTCTTTTTACTTTAATATATATATATATATATATATATATATATATATATATATATATATATATATAAAACTAAAACCAGATTTAAAACAATATTAAAATCTTAAAGTTATGCCAAGTTTCATCGCACTTGCGAAACGCCGAAATGAAAATTAGGTCGGGAAAATATATTCAGGAACGAGGCTAGTTAATTAAGAACGAGTATTCAATTTTATTAGCATGACGTTTTAACTAGAAAATTATGAAAAGACGTTATTGTTTTTGCTTGCCATTGCTCTCATTGTTCATAAATATGGCTACTATATATTCCTACCAAATTTAAAATGAGCATCAATTTAACCATATCCAACCATCATTTTGGCATAAAGTACATATTCTAAATCAACGGGCTCTAACTTTTGCCCGGTTTTTCTAATTTCTTATCAATTGTACGTATTAGATATATTAGCTATATTAGGCATCTATCTATTTATAGAAAAAGTGACTTTGTCTGTCAGTCTGTCTGTGGAACGGTCTTAACCAAACTATTCTACAGACTTGAAACTTGATATATGGGGTAGTTGGACCTGTGGAACAAACTCGAATTAGTTTTTAACCGAAAAAAGAGCTAATAAAGAGTCAAAAAATGAAAAATTAGAACTTGACAGGCGTAAGTCAACTTAATATGTATCCTCTGTGCATACACAAATATACATTTATACGTTTTACTTCATTAATTTGTAAAGTTTTGATATGCGTGTATTCTTAGGTCAGATGACAGTGAATACCGCTGGAGAGGTAACTGCCTTGGTTTCGATTTTAGCTGATGTGCACTTATTGTCTCTATAGGTACACAACGATCCTTACCCATGAAATTCTTTATTTGGCCAATCAACTCTGAGTGTTGTATTATTGGCTTCCATAAATAGGGGTACATATTAAAAGATGACAGGGACATATATAACGATGATGAGGGAGACATTTATATCAGTTCTTATATGTTTTTTGTGGTCTTCATATATAGCAGTTCTTATATTTGGGGATTTCATATATAGCAGTTCTTATATTTGGGGACTTCATATATAACAGTTCTTATATTTGGGGACTTCATATATAACAGTTCTTATATTTGGGGACTCCATATATAACAGTTCTTATATTTGGGGACTTCATATATAGCAGTTCTTATATTTGGGGACTTCATATATAACAGATAATGGACTCTGAGGAAGGCTTGTAAAGAGATAGTTTCGAATTTGGAGGTATCAAAACCAAAGCAAAATATGATGAAAGTAAAAATAAAATAGATAAGCCCCATAATTTATTATACCATACCTGTTCACACTGAAACACTTATCACAATATTCTGTGGATCTATATTAAAACAAACCTTGTTAAACTTTATGACATATTTCCATTCTATGGAGGTCAGGTGCGAACGAACAACCCATAATTTTATTATACCATATTTCTTCAAACTGAAACATAATTATCAAAGTATACTTACGCAGATAGATATGAAAAGTCTTTATTAAAGTTTGTGCCTATTTCCAATCTATGGAGGCCAGGCGCGAACGCAGACCCCACAATTTTATTATACCATCCCTATTTAAGTTAAAACATACTTATCAACGTATTCTTATGTACATCTATATCAAAAACACTTGTAAACGTTTTTTTTTTTAAATTTTTAAATTTTTTATTTCCATACTTTGTGGGCCAGGCGCGTATGCAGATCCCACAATTTTAATGAATCATCATTATGCCAGATCCAGCATACCCATTCCTGTGTCTCAATACATCTTCTATAATTATATGTAATCAGTTTTCTATAATAATCAACCATATAGGAGCCTATTCGTGACCAGACACACACACACACAGACGTTCAGCTTTATATATATATATATATATATATATATATATATATATATATATATATATATATATATATATATATATATACTTAAGCTCAATTTGTTTACGCAAAGAGCATTGCTTTGTACGCTAATGGTAATTTGTATATCACTTCCAAATATGTTCAACCAAGATAGGGAGAATTATAGTCATCCGCATACAGAACTGTTTCGCTGTTTCACATCTAATCAGTGCGGCTAGACAAGCAACTACCTCAATCCAGGATCGACACCGACCGCCCATATGACAGTATGAGCTTCTAACCGTTGTGCTATTCAGCTGCTGCCATGCGGGCAGTGAATTATAATGTTTTGACATTTTTCAAATGCCTAAGCTCAATTTGTTTACACAAAGAGTATCGCTTCATACGCTAATGGTAATTTGTATATCACTTCCCAATCTATCTAGTCATGGCTGGCGGAGTGCATGCTACCACCGTGGAGTAAATAAAGGGTTCCGTTTGAAATTCCGTCCAGATTCCCGAGTTCGACACAAACACTCCAGGGTTCGTTAAGACACACCTGAAGAAGGTCGGAGGTTACGTGTGAAAATGACACTCAAGATTAGAACAGTAGTCCGAAGATTCCAAATAATACTTATGCAAGTAAAAAAGGTAAGTATGTATGACACAAGATTGTGTATACAACGCAGCTTGTAGGTGATAATGGCAGAATGTGACTATTTCAAAATCGTTTTTACCTAATTTATCACGTGATCCAATCGACCAATTATAGCCATCGTATCACAGTTATTAGGTCATAATAGCGTGTCTATTTCAAAATGATTTCAACTTATGTTTTCATGCGATCTACTCGACTAATCACAGATCTCGTATCACGACTAGTAGATAATAATGTGAGAATGTGACTATTTCAAAATCGTTTTGTAGTCTATGTTATCACGTGATCTATTTGACCAATCACATCTCGTTTACTATGAAGCAGTGTTTTATTATTATAACATTTTATACTAGAGTTGATGCATAGATGTTAATGTAGAATGAGAGATCGGGCAATTTGTCCGTTTATGCAAGTCACACAAGAACGTAGTGTTAATAACACAGTTTTTTTTCAAAGTTTAGAAATTAGAAATATAATTGAGAAACACGGTGTCAGACGCAAAGTAATCTATTTTTTTAATATCTTATCCAAAGTCGATCGATTCATCTTAGTTCTTACAACGTTTCCCCGACATATTTTGTTTAATTTCTCTTTTGTCTTAACTTTGTTATATTTCAATTTCTTGTCTTTCTTTATGAATGATTTTATATATAAAAAAATCATTTTAATGCGACTACCGATAAGAGCCTTTGTCCGTCCGTTGTTAACTCACACATACAGCCTGTCACAGTATAGATTGAAATTGAAGTGATTCTAACAAAAGAACATTTTTTAAACCAAAACAAAGCATAAGGGGGCTGTGACCATTTTTACAGTGTACTAGGTAAGCAGATGAGCAAGATGTTTGTTTACATTACATTTAAACTTGCATGTCAGCAAAGACAGAGTGTAGTATGTTTTTAGTCACTTTAACCCTTAACAAGGCATATCGCCACTTGCACATAATGGCTAGTATTTACGACCATGCCTAGAAAAGATTTACAAAGTGTTGGTTTACATTACATTTAAACTTTTGCATATTAGTACAGTAGAGGCCTCGCTTCAGGTGTTTGCCCCCGTTAGCCTTCCTATCGTAACCTTGTCGCTCCTTTCATATCACACCAGTCATCTGTGGTAGCTTCGCAACAGGCTTTGAAGTCCGTTCCTAAATCTATATACTAGCTAAAACTGCTAGTCTGCTAAGATAGGGCCCCATTATAAGACAAGGGAATCAGGAATCAGGGGGGGGAGGATTCCAAAGTCTAGCAGTCTGAGGGAAGAAGTTATTAGACTTTCCGTTATCTAGGTTCCTCTTTAGTGAAGGGTGGGGATTTTGTTGCTAAACGGGTGTGTCAGGGATATGCATATCGAGATGATACAAGTAGAATGAATTCATCAAAGCATATTCCAATAAAAAAAAATTGTAAAAGAAGTTTTTGTTGTTGCTCGTTTTGTTTGTTTGTCAAGCGAGTTTAACTTCTAGATCGAATTCACGATGAACAACACCATGAGAGGATTTTAAAAGATCAGGTAGAATTGGAGTATTTAAAAGAAAATCTAAGCAAATAGTTATTATCATGCTGTAGTCAGTTGGGAAGAAGCTCCGTGGTATTTTGTTCGAAACATGAGAAAATTAAAGATAAAAAGAACGTTGTTTATGGAAGTTATGCTTAGTTTTAGACACACAAGGGCTTTTCACTTGAGGGAGGGAGAAGGGGGGTCACCGCTTATCAAGGCCTGAAAGCCACTCTAGGATAAGGGTTAAGTGTTGGGTAGAGAGTGAGACAACAAGATCAGTTATGATGAAATTTGGGTAGGGGTTAGGGTTAATACTGGAAGATTTCCTTTTTTTTACTTCATCAATTATCAAGGCTAGTCTAGAATAAAGGTTAAGTGTTAAATAGATGATGAGACAACAAGATCAGTTATGGTGGAACATGGGTATAGCTAGACTATCTAAATGAACGAGTCAATAGGAACTTAGTCACATTAGACTTGAAAACGACCATGTCATAGTCAGTTGGGAAGCAGACTCACGGTATTCTAAAAAGACAGTTCTAGGAAAGAAACTTTGCTCATGGAATCTTCATTTAATTCTAGGCACAGATAAAACGCGAGGAAAGTTGTTGGCGGTTGTATTTGTTGCGAATGTTTTATAGGGAGGGACTATAGATTGGAATATAATCGAGGGACCATAGATTGGAATACCATAAACGTAACGATAGAGCAGAGAGACTATAACATTTCTTCTGTAAGGAAGAGAAAGTAGAGTACCCCCCACATATATATATATATATATATATATATATATATATATATATATATATATATATATATATATATATATATATAAATTACAATAAGTTTACCAAGGTAATCAAAATGGCAAACTTAAAATATATTATAAATATTAAAGAGTTAATATTTACAAGTAAATTAATCTCAACCAGATGTAAAAGCTCAATAAAACCGAAAAGGAAATAGAGCTTATAAATATTACTTGGCAGACGTGTTTTAAATATTCTCTCCAGTGCTTTTTCTGTGCACATTTGAACTTTTCTTTTAATGATTTGGAACTCATTCCATTTGTGATTTTTTCCAAAGAATTCTGCCTTTTGGATCATTTTGGACCATTTGGAACTTACCTGTTGGATTGGAAGTTTTTAATTCGACCGTGTTTGGATTTTACCATTCTTGGATTTTTTACCCTTCACCAGACTATCCATTCATGTGAAATCTTTTTATCATTTTTTCTTTTACCTCCTATTCCCCTTACCTCACCCTTTTTTTTTAAACCAAGTAATATCTATGATTTCATTAAATACTTTTACATGCAAAATCCGATCCCGCATTTTGCTAATTCCTGCTCTCTAATGAGAAGGAGAGTATTCCTTCGAAACTCCGCGGATTAAGGACTATCCACTTATCTTGTGCTTCCTTTTTAAAATTAAATATGTTTTTAACTCTTTTTCAAGATGTTTTTTAACATGTTTTATTAATCATTTCTTCATATATATATATATATATATATATATACTTCCAGATTAATATTTTCCAGAGGTAAAGTAACCAATGAAGTTTTAATAAAATTTTTTGAAGGCACCTCATATTTTTTTATATAGGCATCACCACTTATCAAGGCCCAGAGGCCACTCAATAAGGGTTAAAGAGTGTACAGTACTCAATTGGACAATATAGTAATCGTTAGTAATGGAAATTCGGTAAATTTGTTAACTTAAGTGGAATGGCTCATCAAGAACTTGTTTACGCTAGACTTGAAGACAACCATATTGTAGTCAGCTGGAAAATAGTTCCACAGGCGTGCAGTTTTAAGAAAGAAACTTTGTTCATGGAATCAACGTTTAGGTTTAGGCACAGATAAAGAGTGGGGAGAATTATTGATAGTGTTTTCAGCTAAACGAGTGTTTCTCGTGAAAGTTTGGCGAATGGGTACCATAGATTGGAGCTCAGACGAGAACTTGCCATGAAAATAACGAAAAAGCAGAGACAGACTCGCAACATCTCTTCTGTGAGAAAGAGATTGCAGGGAAGAAAAAAGGGCATCTCCTACTAGGGCACAAAGTCTATTTTGAACTATAAATGAACTATTTATAAAATAATGCGTTGTTCGTCTCTTTTAAATATGGCGTCTAATTTAGCATGACAGTTTAAGCCGAGATAATTAATTCTTAAGAAAGAATTAATGACAATGAAAAATAACCAATAGCATCGTAAAGCAAGCGCCTTATAAAACCCTTGATTTGAAGGCGGCATGCCTAGTGTTTGAGAAACGTCCTCCCACTCTTTCTTGCTTTGAAAGGGTACAAAACCGTCTTCAAAATTTAGTAAGCGATGATCTTTCTGCCTCCTACTTCCTCTTTCTCACAGAAGAGACGTTGCGAGTCTGTCTCTGTTCTATCTTTACTTTTATGGTAGGTGCTCGACTGAGCTCCAATCTATAGTCCCTCCCTATAAAACATTCGCAACAAATACTCGCCTAGCTGAAACAGCTGCCAACAACTTTTGTCACTGTCTATTTGTACAAAAACTAAACGAAAATTCTATGGACAGAGCTCTTTTCTAGAACTATCCGTCAGTGGAACGCAATAACGTGTGTCTACTTCCTGGCTGACTATAACATGGTCGTCTTCAAATCTAATGTGAATAAATTCCTACTGAGTCGTTCGTTTAAATAATCTAATCATACCCAAGTTCCACTATAACTGATCTTGCTGTCTCACTATCTACCTAACACTTAACCCTTATCTTCGAGTGGCTTCTGGGTCTTGATAAGTGTTAACCCCCAAGTAAAAACCTGTACGTGATGTTGCCAAGCTAATCAAAAACCTTGATTCCAGTAAAGCAACTGGCCCTGACGGCATTCCAATTATAATGCTCCAAAAACTACAATCAGAAGTAGCGCCCATACTTACAAAACTGTTTAAGTGCTGTCTTAAGGAGAGTTGCTTCCCATCAACCTGGAAAACCTCATCAGTATGCCTTGTATTTAAGAATTCAGGTGATCGCTCATCTCCCTTTCAGTACAGGCCAATAAGTCTCCTGTGCATCACAAGTTGCTGGAATCTGTATTAAATAGAGAAGTAGTCAACCATATCAGCAAAACTAACCTTCTTAGTTACATGCAATATGGTTTCCGTTTTGCTAGATCTATAGCAGATGTGCATACAGTTATATCTCATAGGATTAGCGAATCTCTCGACGGAGGCTTCCTTTCTTGGGCAATTGCTCTTGACATATCAAAGGTCTTTGATAGGGTGTGGCATGAAGGTTTACTTCACAAGATCTCCAGCTACGGTATAGCTGGAAATGTCTTCTCAATTATCAAATAATTTCTCTCTGATAGGTTGATAAGAGTAGTGGTTGATGGGCAGAAATTAGAACTCACAGTATTAATGCTGGAGTCCACCTGGGCCAACTCTCTTCTTGATCTACATCAATGATCTTCCAAATCACATTCTTACATCATTCGCAGACATTTATGCTGATGATACTACCATCTAATGTAGCACATCAAAGACCGCAAACGACCAAGTTCTTTTTGATTCTCTCCTTTGATTTTGAGCACGTGGTAACAATGAGGAAATAGGTGGCTGGTTAGTCTAACTGCATCTAAAATTAAGATTCTATCTTTACATCATCAACGCTCTGATCCCCATCTGGCACCAATTGAAGTGAATGGCTTTCGTCTTTGGGGAGGCTTCATGTTTTGACAAGCCTCTGGGCTTTACTATTACTTCAGATCTGAAATGGAACACATACATCAAATCCGTTGCCAAGGTCGCTGGAAAAATGGTGGGATCCTTCTATCGATCCAGTAGATATCCACTGCCGATGCAATTCTCTACCTATATAAGAGCCAGGTACGTCCAAGAATGGAGTACTGTTGCCACATCAGGACAAGAGCTGCTAGGAAGGACGAATGTAACTTTTATTAAATAACTAGCCTGGGTTCCCGGCGTTGCATGGATGTTTGGAGGTGTGTGTTGAGCAAAAAAAAAAAAGAAAAAAAATGGTAGAAGGCAGGCAGGCTCGAACCCGTACCGCTCAGTAGGAAAAGAACGTTTTAAAAAACGTGACGTCTTTGCTGTTGCGCCCATCGCCAAGCCGGAAGTAACGTAGGTTTAAATTAAGGCTAGTAAATCGAAAAGAGGGGATTAATTTAAAAAATATCGGCGAAAAAAGCGACTCTTCCCTGTAGAAAAGTGTCCAGTTGAGGGTGAAGTAATTAGTGTTTTAGCCAATTTTTCGATATTTGTCGTCCGAAGGGTCGAGCTCTTAAACGAGAAAAAATCTGTCGCCTCTGTCAAAAGTTTTAGGCAGATATACATACATACATACATACATACATGCCCACATACATACATACATACATACATACATACATACATACATACATTTAAACAGACAGGTGAGATTTATATTATAGATGATGGCAAGTACGTTTGCTAGAAGATATATTGAAGTGATTCAGTTGCAAAATAATTGTTGTCGTTCGTCAAACGTTGCAAAAAAAAAATATACTGAAACAAAGCAGAGAGAAGAAGGCACAATGATAAACAGTAATATTAAATTATAACACAAGAAATACCTCGAGAAAACTAAGTGTGTTTGTGGTTTAATTAAAACCTCACCGCTGTGACTACAGAAATTTCACCAGCTGATTATGCCGACAAAGGGAACACACAGTGAGGATTGAAGAACATCTCAGCTACACTGCACATGAAGCGTTTTCTTTCAAATACAAAAGTAGTAGTTTTCACCAAATTACAAACTGATATGTTTTTGAGATAATGATCGATAATTATAGTTCTCATCTTTAGTTTCACAACGTTTCGCTTGATGTAACCTCCGTGAATTGTACTTCTACTTGCTGATGCAATTCTTTATCTTCTATTTAAGAACCAGGTACGTACAAGGATGGAGTATTGCTGTCACATCTGGGCAGGAGCTGCTAGGAAGAGTTATCCTGCCTTCAGAGAGGTCAGAATAGACTTCGTAGCCTAGTGGGGAATGCCCTCTTCTCTTCCCTATAACCTCTTTCTCACAGAAGAGATATTGCGAGCCTGTATCTGTTTTATCCTTATTTTCATAGCACGTGCTCGTCTGAGCTCCAATCTATGATTCCCCCCCCTCGCCAAACATTCACGAGAAACAGTCGTTTGGCTGTAAACACTATCAATAGTTTCCCCCACTCTTTAGCTGTGCCTAAACGTAGATTCTATGAACAAAGCTTCTTTCTAAGAACTTCACACGTGTGGAACTCTCTTCCGTTTACCTGCTTTCCAGCTGACTGTAATATGACCGTCTTCAAGTCCAACGGCTAAACAAGTTCTCGATGAGCCGTTCCCCTTAAGTAACCCATTTTACCAAACTCACACTTTTAACGATTACTATTATATCGTCCTTCTGACCACTGTACACTCTTTTACCCTTATCCTCGAGTGGCCTCTGGGCCTGGATAAGTGGTGATTCATTTGTAAAAAAAAAAAAAAAGATTCCTACGTTCAATAGAAAGATCTCCGAGTTTGACAAGACGCACATGAAGAAGGTCGGAGATTACATCGACCGAAATGTTGTGCAAATAACACACAAGATAAGAGCATTTCGAATAATCCAAATAATACTTACAAATGGAAAATAAACGTTAGTCCTCAGTAAAACATTAGTTTCAGTGTTTAGGTTTTTAAACCAAACATATCTGGATGATGGATTCGTGCAGTATTTTTCGAGACAGTCTTTAATGGTGTTCTCAAATAGTCCCAATACAACTAGCACTACACAATGTGTCTCAAAGCAATTTTGTGTAGCTACAGTTTGTAATTAGTCTCTTTTCATTATGTAAGCCTGTTTATGTACAGAACATGACGGATCTAGAAGAGTCTAACCTTATATTATTGCATGTATCGTTATTTTCATGGAAAGTGTTCGACTGAGCTTCAATCTATGGTCCCCCCTCGCCAAACTTTCACAAGAAACACTCGTCTAACTGTAAACACTATCAATAATTCCCCCCACTCTTTATCTGTGCCTAAACCTAAACGTAGATTCAATGATCAAAGCTTCTTTCTTAGGACTGCACACCTGTGGAATTGTCTTCCGTTTTCCTGCTTTCCGGCTGACTACAATATGGTTGTCTTCAAGTCTAACGTAAATAAGTTCTTGATGAGCCGTTCCATATAAGTTATCAAATTTACCAAATTTTCATTACTAATGATTACTGTACACTCTTTAACCCTTATCCTTGAGTGGCCTCTTGGCCTTGATAATGTGGTGATGCCTATGTAAAAAAAATGTATTTGGAATTCTTATTGAGATAAGTAATTTGTATGATTTATTTCATTTTATTTTATTGCAGACTAGTATCATCATCTTCAATTATTCCTATGGCCTTCGTCAAAGCCAATCAGAGGATTAGTTGGCCAAACCGTAGTGAGACGACAACAACTATGGAAGACAGTAATTGCTGAGGATTCAGTTGGAAGATTTGGCATTCCTATCTCGTCGAGGTTAACCACCTGACGATGGCCAGAGGAATAATTGGTCGAAACGTCGTGAAACAACGAGAAGATGAGGGTAATAGTCCACAAATAATTAAAATAAAATAAATTATACAAGTCTAATTTTGATAAAAAAAAATCCTCTTATCCATTAAGGGAAGTTGCATTCATCTGGCGACCATCGAAAAACATGCTTGGGCACTGAAGAAAATCGCCTTCCATGTCAGCGGGGAACCGGAATAATATCATTAAGAGAGAGAGAGAGAGAGAGAGAGAGAGAGAGAGAGAGAGAGAGAGAGAGAGAGAGAGGGACACACACACACACACACACACACACACACACACACACACACACACACACACATTGACTGAAATATTCTTTGATTTGCCCAAAACAAACAAACCTTATGTAATCGATTGTTTAAAAAAAAAAAAAAAAAATTCAACACACTCACATGACTTTAGCCACAAAGAAGTTGGTCAAAAGAACGGATGCAACATGCTTTCAAACGTATGTATAGGTTGTCCTATATTATCGTGTTGAATCACTAAATACTGAACGAAGATAAAACATGTTTATTGCTTATCAGCAGTTCAGTCCATCTTTGCTCGGTCCTATCTGCTGTTCATAACTTTATGTGCATATGTATATATATACTAAAAGTTTGACTCATGTCCAGGTAACCTACATCTAAAATTTCAAGTCTGTAAACCGAAAATTGGCGAAGGAGTTTAGCAATGTCTGCAAAGGTCAACTCTTTCAACTTTGACCTATTGGCAGCTACATTTTCGCCCAAAAACTGATTAAAAAGCTTACTGCATGTATGAATACGCTTTATGCAAAATTTTAAATGTCTATTTAAAAAAAAAAAAAATTTTCACATGGAGATCACCACTTATCAAGGCCCGGAAGCCACTCGGGGATAAGGGTCATTGCGTGTACAGTAACCAATGAGATAATAGTGTCGTAGTAAGTGTCTTACTTAAGGGGGCGGTTCATCAGGAATTTGTTTATGCTGAACTTGAGGACATCCAAGTTGTAGTCAGGTGGGAAACAAACAAGCGGAAGAGAGTTCCACAGGCGTGCAGTTCTAAGAAAGAACCTTTGTTCATGGAATCTACATTTTGATTTAGGCACAGATAAAAAGTGAGGAAAATTATTAACAGTGGTTTCAGGTAGACGAGTGTTTATCGTGAAAGATTGGCGAGGGGAGACCAGTGATTGGAGATCAGACGAGCACTTGCCATGGAAATAACGATAAAACAAAGACAGGCTCGCAACGTCTCTTCCGTGGGAGAGCGATTGCAAGGAAGAGAAAGGGGCATTCCCCACTAAACCACAAAGTCTATTTTGTACATAGGACGTACTTGGCTTTATAGATAGAGAATTGCATCAGTAGTGAGATATTTTCTGGAGCGGTAGAAGGATCCTACCATTTTCCCAGCGACCTTGGCAACAAACTTGATGTACGTGTCTGATTCCAGATCAGGAGTAAAGGTCAAACCCAGAAGCTTGTCAAAACATGGAGCCTCCCCAAGACGAGAGCCATCCATTTCAATTGATGTCGGATGGGGTCAGAGCGTTGATGATGTAAAGATAGGAGCTTGGTTTTAGATGCATTAAAAGTAACCAGCCACCTCTTCCCCCATTGTACCACGCGCTCAAAATCAGAGGAGAGAGAATCAGAGAGAACTTTGTCATTTACATTATATGATGTGTTGTCATAGATGGTCATGTCATCAGCATAGATGTCAACGAATGATTTAAGTATGTGTTTGGGGAGATCATTGATGTAGATCAGGAAGAGAGTTAGGCATTGGCTAGAGACGGCAAAGGTCAAATCTTTTGAACTTTTACCCCTTGGCAGCCAAATGTTCGACCAAAACCCGATTAAACACCTTGCCCTATGTCTGAATACACCTTATGTAAAATTTCAAATGTTTAGACCAAAATTGGCTGAGATGTCAAATTATTTAAACTTTGACCCCAATTTTGACCTCTTAACATTTATTGTTTTGGATTCATATCGAGTTAAAAAGTTTGATTAATGTCCAAGGACCTACATCTAAAATTTCAAGTGTTTAGACCCAAAATTGGCGGAGGAGTTTGGTAGACTTTTAAAAGGTCAAACCGTTGAACGGACAAATTTCTAGCCGAAAATTGATTAAAAAGATTTTCTCAAATCTCAATACCCCTTATGTCAAATGTCGAGTCTGTAGACTGAAAATTAACAAAGTAATTTGGGAATTTGCTATACATAGAGACACACACACACAGACAATTTCATACACAAACACACACACAAGCACACACACACACACACATATATATCTATAATACAAAGCTGAATGTCTGTGCGTGTGTGTGTGTGTGTGTATGTGTGTGTCTGGTCACGAATAGGCGGCTGGCTATTTTAAAAAACTGATTATATATAACGATAGAAGATGTATCGAGACACAGGAATGGAAATGTTTGACCTGGCAGAACGGTGGTTCATTAAAATTGTGGGGGTCTGCGTTCGCGCCTGGTCCACAAAGAATGGAAATAAAATAAAAAAAAACAAAACGTTTACAAGTGTTTTTGATATAGATGTACATAAGAATACTTTGATGAGTATGTTTTAACTTAAATAGGGATGGTATAATAAAATTGTGGCTCTGCGTTCGCGCCTAGCCCCTATAGAATGGACATAGGCACAAACTTTAATAAAGACTTTTCATATTTATCTGCGTAACTATACTGTGATAATTATGTTTCAGTTTGAAGAAATATGGTATAATAAAATTAGAAACGACCCTTGGCAGCTTAGCGCCAAATTTTTAGCAAGTCCTAAAAATGAAAATATATTTTTGATTGGCTTATTAATTACAACGCATTAAAAGCTTAAAAATGTTTTAATGGCGGCAATAACGCTTACTGCAGCCCGCGATGGTAATAGTGTTTAGATGTTAATTAAAATAGTCCTAGCGTTGCCACGTACATCGATTCTTTTTTTGTTTTGTTTTTTGTCGAACTCATTTATTTCCAATCTTACTGATAAGTAAAAAGAACGGATAAACAGAATGTAAGAAAAATGTGAGCTAAAAGCAAAAAACAAAAAGAAAAGAAATAAAAAACAAGGGAGAGAACTGGAGAGTAAAACAAGGGAGTTAATCGAGAAACGCATAAATGTTTCTATTTTATTTTAATGTTGCACATGTACTTTGTTTTATATAAACCATTAACAGTTCACGTGTGTTATACGACATCCCTCGGGCGCCACAAAAGTAAATTAATCGGTAATTAAGAATTTATTAAATTACTGAAGAAATTTTTGTTGCCAATTAAAAAAATCTCATCATAGTTGAAGATGCATTAAAATCTATATGCAATTTATGGTGTTTTTGTTTGTCTGTCGCTTTATCATGAAATTTTAATTGAGAACAAAACATCATGTCAGTATCAAACTGGACTTTTCGAGTAAAATTTCACGAGGTATTAAATGGTGGTATAGAATTTTATTGACAGTGGTTATAGCTAGACGAGTGTTGTTTTGAATATTTTACAGAAGGAGACTATGGATTGAAGCTCAGTTGAATACCTTTCATGAAAATTACGATAGAGCAGAGATAGACTCGCAACGTTTCTTCTGTAGATTTCGAAGTCGATTTTGTACCCTGTCAAGGTAGGAAAGATTGCTCTGCTGGATGCCCCACAGGTGTGACAATCGTACAATAACTTTTGACGTTTTTGAGGAGTGCACTGCTTCTAGCTCATTTCCCGTCCTGCTGTCACTCCCTCCATTACTCTTTGTACTGTGTGAATCAATAAAATTGTCGCCCTAGAAAATACGATATGATTCAATTTCCGTTTCATGAAAATCGGTTTTGTTTTTCTTTTTTTTTTTCAGACCGTCTACTAGTTAGCCAATTGTGTACAAATCCCAAGAGCGATAGGAACCTCCTATCATGTCTGAAAGTGACACAATGTTCAACTAGCGAGATCGGAGATGTGCCGCTGTACAATTCATGCTCTCTACCGATCCAAGTTATGACAACAGGGCCATTGCCAGCACCCTCAAAATGCATCGCTGTATTGCCACGAATAACAGGGGCGTGCCCAGGGTGATGAAAATAAAGTTTCCTGCCACGATTATGGTTTTTGATGTGGTTTCAAGTGAAGACTACATTTCGCGACCTCATATCTTCGAAGTCGGCTTAAAAGTCAATACCAAAGTGTACCTTGATATGCTGAATGGTCAGAAGGACCCAGGATTGACTTCAGAAGGAGTGCTACAATTGTGTACCCTTCTTTCACTGCCCCCCTTCTCCCACGACCTGAATTCGCAGGACTACTTCGTTTGGTCATACGTCGAGAACATCACCAACATGACCTCCCACAACATCAAAACCAGCATGATCGCCGCCATCCGCCGAGCTTCCGTCGGCGCTTGTGGAAAAGGCATGCCCCCCCCAATTCTGGACCCATATTTAGGCGGTGATTAAGGCTGAAGGCATCTACATTGAATAGATATCAGCTCTGCTACATAATCAACTTACCTGATTTTGTTTCAATAAAAGTTTTCAAAGAAAGGTGCAACATTGTTTTCTTTAGGGCGACAATTTTATTGTTCCACCCTTTAGAATCAATATGACACTTACTGACTCGAAGACTCCGACTGATTTCCAGTGAACAGAAAAAAAACAAAAAACGCTTAATTGAATGAAGCCGTATTTATACACTAAACTGTCCAGTAATGGGCTCTAAACTAATCAAACCCTTGTAGATGGAAGTAACCCTCTAAACTTCTTAACACAATATATATATATATATATATATATATATATATATATATATATAATAGCAAAAGTACCCGTCGTTGACTGGGTTCAAAAACAGCCTACAGAAAATGGACTCTGATTTATGAAAGTATGATAGGTTATGAAAAGGAAGGGTTGTAAAGAGATAGCTTCGAATTTGGGGGTATCAAAACCAAAGCAAAATATGATGAAAGTAAAAATAAAATAGATAAACCCCATAATTTATTATACCATACCTGTTCACACTGAAACACTTATTACAATAATCTGTGGATCTATATTAAAAACCCTGTTAAACTTTGTGACATGTTTCCATCCTATGGAGGCCAGGCGCGAACGAACACCCCATAATTTTATTATACCATATTTCTTCAAACTGAAGCATAATTATCAAAGTATACTTACGCAGATAGATATGAAAAGCCTTTATTAAAGTTTGTGCCTATTTCCATTCTATGGAGGCCAGGCGCGAACGCAGACCCCACAATTTTATTATACCATCTCTATTTAAGTTAAAACATACTTATCAAAGTATTCTTATGTACATCTATATCAAAAACACTTGTAAACGTTCTTTTTTAATTTTTTAATTTTTTATTTCCATTCTTTGTGGACCAGGCGCGAACGCAGACTTCGCAATTTTAATGAATCGCCGTTCTGCCAGGTCAAACATTTCTATTCCTGTGTCTCGATACATCATCTATCATTATATGCAATCAGTTTTTTAAAATAGTCAACCATATAGAAGCCTATTCGTGACCACACACACACACACACACACACACACACACACACACACACACACACACACACACACACACTCAGCTTTATATTATAGATATAGACTGCTATATATATTAACATTATGAATTCCGATGTCTATATATTTAATTGTGATTTAACTTATCACTGAACAGTTAATTAAATATTCCCAGCTCATAATTTTTCGCCCGTTTCAAACTTTATCTCGTGAGCTAAGATCTACAATGTGTAAATAAGCAACATTATCGAATATTTAGTATAAGGTAGATATATGTGGTTTTGAGTTATGTTATGAGGTAGATATGTGTGCTTTTGAGTTATGTTATGAGGTAGATATGTGTGCTTTTGAGGGTTTTTTTTTTCGGTTAGGTTTACAATGCAGATGTGTGTGGTTTGAATTAAGGTTAGGGTAAGAGATAGAGTTAAGGTTAGTATTAGATAGACGTGTATGGTTTTGGGTTAGAGTTAGATGTGAAAAGTTTTTAGTTGGGGTTAGAGTTAATATGAGCTAGATTATTGTTTTGAGTTATGGTACAAATTAGTATAAGGTAAACGTGTGTTGTTTTCGGCTAAAGTTAAGGTCAGTATGATATAAATGTGTGTTTGGTTTTGTGTTAAGTTTGGATTAGTATGCGGTAGATGTGTGTAGTTTTGGGTTAGATTAGGGTTGGTATGAGCATGTGTGATTTTGGGTTAGAGAAAGTTAGTATAATGTAGATGTGTGCGGTTTTGAGTTAGATTCAGAATGAGGTAGATATGTATAGTTTTGAGTAAGGATAAAAGTTAGTATGATGTAGACCTGCATGGTTTTGAATTAAGGTTAGGGTTAGTATGATGCAGATGTGTTTGGTTTGGGGTTAGAGTTATTATGATGTAGATATGTATAGTTTCTAGTTAGAGTTGAGTATGAAGTAGTCTTGTTTGATTTTGTGTTAGAGTCATGGTTAGTATTATTTAGATATTCTGATTTAGGGTAAGAGTTATGGTTAATATGATGTAGATGTATGTAGTTTTTGGTTAAATGAGGGGTTGCATAAAGTAGACGTGAATGGTTTGGCATTAGGGTTAGAATGAGGGATATATGTGTTAATTTTGGTTCGGGTTAGTATGATGTAGATGTGTTTAGTTTTGTGTTAGGTTAGGGTGAGTATGAGGTAGATTTATGTGGTTTTCAATAATTGTTATGATTGATATGATGCAGTTGTGTGTATGTGTTTGGTTTTGGGTTGGTATGAAGTAGATATATGTGGTTTGTGACAAGGGGTAGTATGAGATAGATATGCGGAATTTGAGGTAAGAGCTAGTATAAGGTAAATATGTGTGGTTTGGAGTAAGGGTTCGTATGAGGTAGATATGTGCGGTTTTGGGTTCGTATTATTATGAAGTCGATATGTGTGGTTTGGTGCACTGACGCTAGGGGAATATGTTATGAAGAGAAAAATGCTATTTGAAGAAGAAATAGAAATTAGAAATTAAATTAAGAAACACAGAGACACAAAGTAATCGATTTTCTTTTGAAATGTCTCATACGAAGTTTATCAATTATTTATTTTTTATTTACAAAAATTTTCTTGTCATTTTTATGCCTTTATCTTTTTCTATATTTTATTTTCTTGCCCTTCTTTATTAAGAAGACGGAAGATATAGTTTCGCTCAAATGCGTCTTTGTATCTTAGCAAGATACTTTGTCGGTCGTCACACGCCCTTTATCTTGTACAGTTTTCATCGATAAGCAATCGCAGTGTTATATATATAGCAAAAGCATCCGTCGTTGACTGGGTTCAAAAACAGCCTACAGAAAATGGACTCTGATTTATAAAAGTATGATAGGTTATGAAAAGGAAGGGTTGTAAATTTGGGTTGAATTTGGGGGTATCAAAACCAAAGCATAATATGATGAAAGTAAAAATAAAATAGATAAACCCCATAATTTATTATACCATACCTGTTCACACTGAAACACTTATCACAATATTCTGTGGATCTATATTAAAAAACCTTGTTAAACTTTGTGACATATTTCCATTCTATGGAGATCAGGCACAAACGAACACCCCATAATTTTATTATACCATATTTCTTCAAACTGAAACATAATTATCAAAGTATATTTACACAGATAGATGTGAAAAGTCTTTATTAAAGTTTGTGCCTATTTCCATTCTATGAAGGCCAGGCGCGAACGCAGACTCCACAATTTTATTATACCATCTCTATTTAAGTTAAAACATACTTATCAAAGTATTCTTATGTACATCTATATCAAAAATACTTGTAAACGTTCTTTTTTAATTTTTTAATTTTTTATTTCCATACTTTGTGGACCAGGCGCGAACGCAGACCCCACAATTTTAATGAATCAACGTTCTTCCAGATAAAACATACCCATTCCTGTGTCTCGATACGTCTTCTATCATTATATGTAATCAATTTTTTAAAATAGTCAACCATATAGGAGCCTATTCGTGACCACACACACACACACACACACACTCACACACACACACAAACACACACACACACACACAGAGCTTTAATCACATAAATTAAGATACGAAGGTATAATTGTATGCGTAAATTTACAGTATTTACTTCAACAGTGCTCAATACATAGGTAGAGCTAGGTAGTAAGTTATGAATATATATATATATATATATATATATATATATATATATATATATATATATATCTCAATTAAGCTACACAGAATATTCCGCGTTTCATTCTCGTGAGAATTCGGGTATAAACCAGACGAATTCTCACGGGAATGAAACGCGGAATATTCAGTGTAAATTGCCATATAAATTTTCACAACTTACTACTATATATATATATATATATATATATATATATATATATATACTTCGGAGTAGTTTTTATTTAACAATCAGTGGTTATGTAAACGTGAGATTATATTGCTCTATTCTTAAATATTGAGTTTTTCCTTTTTGGCTAGGATCTCCTTGAAAGTATTACTTAAAGTAATATCTATCAGAATTTTTCATATGAATTCTATCAGTGTCTTATCTCGCTTATATATATATATATATATATATATATATATATATATATATATATATATATATATATATAAGCGAGATAAGACACTGATAGAATTCATATGAAAAATTCTGATAGATATTACTTTAAGTAATACTTTCAAGGAGATCCTAGCCAAAAAGGAAAAACTCAATATTTAAGAATAGAGCAATATAAGTTTCGTGGTTCAATTTTAAATTCTGAAATTAAAATAACCCCTTCTATATATTCCTTTGCCAAGCAATAAATTCTTAAATCGAATATATGTCCCTATGTGTTGTTTTTTTCAGAATTTATAATTGAACCACGAAACTTATATATATATATATATATATATATATATATATATATAAATATATATATATATAAAGAATAACAGGACAGTTACATTCCAAGATCCAAATATATTTTTTTTCCTGCAAAACAGCTCCACTAGCATGTTAAAATTTCGGTACATTTGTTTTACAGATCCGTTTCGTTATGCAGAAACAAACGGTTATCATTATGTCAATACTGTCTCTTTTCAGTGCATATACTCTTCAGAAAAATTAGAAATTCTTTGCTTAGATAGAAAAAGATGCATGAAAAAATAACGTCGCAAGAAGAAAAAAGATGGCTGCTGGAACAAACACGACGTTAAGTTTTCTATGAATTTTTTTTCTTCTTGCAGCATTATATTATCATGTATTTTTTTCTAACTAAACAAAGATTTTCTAATTTTGTTTTGCGTGAAAAATAAATATTTGGATCTTGGAATCTAACTGTACTGTTAATTCTTTAATATATGCTCTGTTATTATATTTAACATACAATGAACGTCTAAACAATAAAGATTGGTATATACAAAGTTAAATATAATTGGTTCCTTGGTTTATTTGTTTTACGGCATATCAACTCTTTCCGTGTTATTTAATGCCGAATCCAATGATTTTGAAGAATTTTTTTTTAATAGAATATATTAGTTGTGGTTTTATTTTTCAAATCGGTTTCTATTAAACCCATAGTTGGGATCCTAACAGGTACAACCATTCCGGGTCAAAGTGGACCTGGGAGCAATGGCAATTAAAGGGTTGCTCCACACTCCCCAAAGCCCACAAGCTGGGGCCTCACCATCGGATATAGTTTAAGGTCATATTCAGGACCAAAATATAATTGGACAATATATTTTACCAATATATATATATATATATATATATATATATATATATAGATAGATAGATTGAGAGAGAGAGAGAGAGAGAGAGAAAGAGAGAGAGAGAGAGGAGAAAGCGAGAGTCATCAAGAAAAAGCTGTTTCATTGTTCACAGCTCATCAGCGTGGACAGATGTAATAAGTGTATCCATGATTTAAATGTATATAAAAAAGACATTTGCATTCTTTAAATCTCAAGTGGGTCCTTTGGCCTTTCGCCATCACACAGGAAGACCATTTCAACACTAACATTTCTGGACATTTCGTGCAGTTTTCCTTCCGAGGAACTAAAAACGAATTTGCTCGGACGTCAACGGCGGTTGAACAATAAAATATTGAGATAAAAATGAGAGCGAAAGGTCGTAAACGTGATGCTTTCTTAAAATTCGACGAGCTTGGCCGGTCGTTTAGAAGGTCAACACGCTGATCACCACTTGGTAAACGATTCTGAATAAACACAATAAAATGCCGACATTTTGTTTAAAGCCGAACACAGGGCACGCCATAGAATTATTAATTCAACCAAACATCGATTTCCACGGGCAATCACTTTACTGCTCTACATTATTTATTTCGATATTATATGAAGCCCACAGAATCGTACGGTACTAAGCGCTGTTTTTAAACACCGTCAGAAAACACGTTCAAAGTTTCGCGACTTTACAACCCGTGTATCACAGGAACTAATAGAGGCATTCGTTTGGGGGTTTATTTTAAAATGAAGTGTAACATCTAAGCTATCACATCATGTCATGTTCATTTAAACATGATGATTACTGTGAGAATGGTGACAATGGAATGCGTTATTATTGCCTCTAAACGTAGTAATAAAGTTTTATAAAGTTAAAGAAAACGAACAAAGTTTTACTGCACTTACATTGCTTCTTAGTTATTCTGCGTTGAAGTTAGTATAGTGTAACCCGGATATATGAGTCTTAGTATCCGGACCGTAAAACTCTCTTATATCCAGGGTTCTTATATCCGGGTTACCCTATATAATAACACAGGCTCTAATTTGGGACCAGAGAAATATCTCTTATATCCGTTTGTCTTATATTAAGATCTCTTATATACCGGGTTGCACTGTATCAACATACTCCCTGAATGCATTGCGGCTATCCGGATCATCAGCACCATCAGATTTTTCACTGACAGCTGCAGTTGCCCGTGAGGGCGGGTTTTCTTCCAATCAGAAATGTGAATTGATTATATTAAAGTCCAAAGAGTCAATTACGTTTCTGAATTTTTTAGATGAGAACTGATAATTCCTATTATTTGAATTATTCGGACTACTGTTTTCATCTGGAGCGCTATTCACACAACGTTTCGCTCGATGTAACCCTTGACCTTCTTCGGGCATATCTTGTTGTTGCCCATGAGGTCGGGCTGTCTTCCATGCTTTAACGGAGAGCTTCTTGTTCATTAAAAAACATAACGAGGATAAGGGGCATGTACAAAGCCTCCACATAAGTCAGTTTGTCTTTTTTCAGTACAGGTGGTATTTGGTCGCCTTCATAAATATTGGATTTTGACCATATTGTACCTCTGACTGGTGCTCCGTATGGAGGAAACACTGTGGTATACATAACTCGCTTTCCTTATATAATAGCACTTGCTACTACTTGATTATGTGGGCCTCATATACACTGATAACGTTTTAGCAAGTTGAATTATGCGATATATTATTATTATATGCTCGAGAAAGACAAAAGAATAAATTAAATACTGGAGGACATTATAAAAAACGAGATATTTGCCGGTTTCGTTCGGATCAACGAAGTCTTTATAAATAGTAAAAATTTTAAATTGCGTCAAAACATGGAGGAAAAAGAAGACGGATAACGGAATGTATAACAATTAAAAAAAAAACATATTCAGCGCGTTCGACAATGACATTACAAGAGAAAAGGATACGAGAAAGAAAAAGAAGAACAAAAATGGAAAAAGAAGAAAAACAAATAAACAAAAAAGAAACAAACATGAAAGTTAGTAAAGAATAAATGGTATTTTAACTGTATCGAAGTTTTTTTTTTATCTTGATGCAATGACGAGATGTATTACATTTTTTTAGGGCGATTTTTTTGAGATATTTGGTTCAGGAATAGAATTCATGCTTAAAGATTAAAGTTTATATTAGAGGGTAATCAGAGAAGGGTCATAGCACCTTCGACGCTCTTGAGGCGCGAGTGAGAGGATTTGGTCTTAAGAAGGGTGTAGTTTGTAATATCAAAACTTTGGATATGTTTTCGTATATGACTAGCGTGTAAGTAGGATTGTTGTGCTCGAGGAGCTGTTTATGCTTGGACATAAGGCGTTTTATATTTCTGGTCGTCTCGCCAATATAAAACATTGGGAAGAGTAAATGGGGACGGAGGGCTTGTGTTAAGCAAATCCTTAATTCTTTTAGAAGTGATGTCACTATTTTTATGTCAAACTTGAATTGTTTTTTTGTAAGGAAACAAATATGGGATTCTTGAGGAAACTATGCAAAATTTATGTTTACCTATCTTTAATTTATGCTTGTTGCGTTGTTTTCAGTAGGAATTTTTGTAGTTTTAGTCTGTTTTACTTTAAATATTAAAAAAAAAATGCGTGTAACATTGTGGTTGAAAACTTGAGGATATGTTAAAACTTTATAAGTGTTCTCGATATACATCTATTCATTTATCAAATGTTTCTCTCAATAAATTGATCGTAAATTTGCAAACGCTGCTTGAATCTCTATCTCTTCATGATGCTTGTGCGTTGACAAAACTTCTAAAATGCGCTTGTAATGTTAGGCTGTATAAAGGTGTTAATTTTGATAAAAATCGGACTGTTTCTTCTTTTATCGGATTTTATCGATTATCGATTTTTGATATTTATCAGGGACATTCCGATAGAAACCCTAAGAACAGGGTCAGACACATAAAATACATTTGTGTGGAATTAAAAAAAAAAAAGGAAAATATCGGCATAATTCAGCTGTTTATGAGTCCATAGGGAACGAAGTCACACACATACACAGACAAAGTGACAATTCTTTTTTTAATTGGCAAATATTTGTGTCTAAACAAAATTGTTGTTGCCTTCAAGGACTGAAAAAGAAATAAGACAACTAGGAGGTACGTATTTGCAGACAGTTTAAAAGTAATGTGTTGTCAAGCACCGCTTCTATATATAATGGCGACCTTCTCTCTCTCTCTCTCTCTCTCTCTCTCTCTCTCTCTCTATATATATATATATATATATATATATATATATATATATATATATATTGCAAACATTAGGACTATTCATATTATAAAAAAGGGTCCCCGCAATAGTGTAGATCATAACGGAACTGGTTGCAGTCATTTACAGAAAAGACAATTCTTACGTCCCGTAGAGCCAAAAATTCTAGTATATATTAACTGCCGTAACGTAAATGGCTGAAAACAATAAGAACGTAGTCAACAAGAGTATGTATTTACAGAAAACAAATAATGGATTCGTATCGATAAAATCGACTCTCTCCTCCCTCTTTCTCTGTCTCTCCCTCTCTCGCTCTATCTAATCAGAACATACATGTTGCAGCAGATATATTTCTAATAATGAAGGCTAATTATATTGTTGTATAGAGAAATGGTTAGAGTTTGCTCATTTCGTTTGAATGTTTTTCTTCATTTCTATTAGCCGCGGGAAGAGTACATGCTGTGATGCAATAGGGTAGATAACTATAAGACTGTTCGTAAAGAAACTCTTTCCAGTCGGTTACAGAAAGAGCCGAAGAGCCCATAATCTAATTTATAAAACTTACTATGTCTGTCTGTCTGTCTGTCTGTCTCCATATTTTCAAACTTTATCTCTACCGAAACAAAAGATCACTGAGCGGCGCTAGGGGCCTCAAATGATTGGATTTTTTTTTTTAATATTCCGTTCTTTTATGGGTCTTTAGTCGGTTAAAATAATTTTTTAAAGTCAAAAATGGGTCCAAATTAAAAAAAAAATCGTTATAAATTTTGTAAATTCATTTTAATTTATTTTTAATTTTTAATTTTTAATCAGTTCATATGCGTGTTATGTTGGTACTATGGTAACGTCACCAGCCTGGAATGCTACAGTTTTGCTTTCGGTTTCGGTACTAGCTGATGGCCCCCAAAATACTTCTCTTTTTACTTTTGTAATCACGACTCTATAATACTTCATACGAAATCTAGACAAATTAAAATATCATATTTAAGCGTACTTTATGACCGGCTGACCACAGAATTTAGCAACCCTCTATCCCAAACTTTGCACCCTAAAGCTCGCACACAGTCACCGCTGCTACTATAAAATAAAACATCTCCAAGCCCTCCTCGCAAATAATATGCACATAGCCCCTGATAATGTCTTTTTGGAAAGACGAAAGCACTATCTCGGCCAACTCGAGCTACACATGGAATTTACATTAATTCCTTCAATCCCCACACTAAAAAGATCATCAGAAAAATTGAAAAAATAAAATACGCCTAATAAAACGGAATCCCTCTATATCTTAACTTTTGCTTAATATATATATATATATATATATATATATATATATATATATATAATAAAAATTACAATTTACCAAAATGATCCCAGATGGTAAAACTAAAGTATATTATAAATATTAAAGAATTAATATTTATAATGTAATCTCAACCAGATGTAAAAGCCCGATAAAACCAAATAGGAGATAGAGCTTCTAATAAGAGCAAATAGTTAATAAAATGCAAAATCCGATCCCGCATTTTGCTAATTCCTACCCTCTGATGAGAAGTAAAATATTTCTTTGGAACTCCGTGGATTAAGGACTATCCACTTATTAAGTGTTTCCTTTTCAGATGAAATATGTTTGTAACTCTTTTTCAAAGTGTTTTTTAACATGTTTTATTAACTGTTTGCTTATATATATATATATATATATATATATATATATATATATATATAGATGTGTGTGTGTGTGTGTGTGTGTGTGTCTGAGAATGCAAAAGACGATAAACACCTTTTTGAAAATTACGAAACTTTCACTAGACAAAACGTTGTATTTATCACTCCACATATGCCAAAATTGTTTTTATCTAATATATATATATATATATATATATATATATATATATATTTGTGTGTGAGTACAGTGTCAGATTGCGGAGACTCGTGTCATGAGTTCGATCCTAACCTATACTGACGACTGCTAAAAGCTAAAAACACGCATATCCATTTTATGCACATTAATAATATTTAATGATAACAATAATTACGTCCATAAATAATATATATATATATATATATATATATATATATATATATATATATATATATATATATATATAATGCTTTCTATCTTAGGTTGAGCATTTGGGAAGTGATATACAGCGAAGCACTACCGTATATGGCTACTTCATTTAATTACATAAATTAATATATGAAAATATAGTTTTATGCGTAAATGTTCAGTATTTACTTCAACAGTGCTCAATATATATGTAGAGCCAGGTATATATATATATATATATATATATATATATATATATATATATATATGTTTAGAGGTACAGAATTTAAATACAGTTTTAAATATAATGGGGGGAAGTCTCTCGAGAGCTCTTTCAGCTATCATGTCATCAGGAGAAAATCGATAGCGTAAAATAATAATACTATGTCGAAAGTAAAGAGTTCTGATGGGGAACTATTGAATGTGCCAAAAATTACGGGGACACTAAAATATAATTTTAACTGATGCATATAAAAACATTCAGATTTTTAAAGGAACAATAATAAAAACTGCATGAAGATGACTGATGAAACTCAGTCGAAAGTACTTGCAAAAAACAACCAAAAGAATAAACATATGAACCAAGACGACTATGGAACTTTCTTGCACAGATTCGACCGAGAAATAAGAACGACAACTCGAAAAATTAAAAAAATTACAAAGAAAGCTCATTAAGCAAGAACGCCCCGTGCTATTTAACAATACTTGTCTGAATATATATATATATATATATATATATATATATATATATATATATATATATATATATATATATATATATAGCCTATCAAAGAATTAAATAAGTACAAACTATTTTGGAGTTAATATATACTTAAGATGGATGGAAAATATAACACATTTGTTTATATATATATATATATATATATATATATATATATATATATATATATATATATATATATACTTGCATGGGTGCCCGGCGTTGCCTGGTTATTTGGAGGTGTATGTTAAGCCAAAAAAAAAAAAAAAAAAAGCGGTCAATTTTTTAAAACTTTGACCCCTATTATGACCCTTAAAATTTATTGTTTTGGGCTCAACTCACGTTATTAAGTTAGATCCATGTACAAGAAACTTATATCTAAAATTTCAAGTGTTTATACCCAAAATTGTCGAAGGAGTTTGGTAGATTTCTCAAAGGTCAAATTGTTGAACTTTGACCCATTAACAGCTACATTTCTACCCGAAAACGGATTACAAAGATTTTCCCAAATTTCAGTACCCTGTATATCAAATTTCGAGTCTATAGACTAAAAATTGACAGAGTTATTGCGTTGGGAAATGTACACAGACACACACACAGTATCACACAGACACACACAGAGACACGTTCACTTATATATATATATATATATATATATATATATATATATATATATAAATATATATATATATATATATGGGTAGTTATTTTTGTGTATATCCGTTAGAAGCGTATAGTGAAATTTTAAGAATAAAACATGTATAAATACATTTGAAGCCAAAACCGCAACGCGAAATTTTTTATAAAATAAACAGGTGTTCATTTGTTTAGTTTTAAAGGAATATATTTCGGAGTAAGACTCCTTTATCACTACATCATGTTGAGGAAGAAGAGAAAAAAAGATTGATAAAGGAGTCTTACTCCGAAATATATTTCTTTAAAAATAAACACCTGTTTATTTTATAAAAACATTCGCGTTGCAGTTTTGGCTTCAAATATATTTATACATGTTTTATTCTTCATATATATATATATATATATATATATATATATATATATATATATATATATATATATATATATATATATATATATGTGTGTGTGTGTGTGTGTGTGTGTGTGTGTGTGTGTGTGTGTGTGTGTGTGTGTGCCTGTGTTTCTGTGTGTGTGTGTGTGTTTCTGTTTCTGTGTCTGTGTCTGTATGTGTATAGGTATGTTTTTCGAACGAAATAAAGTAAGATTTTATTTTCATAAGATTCATTTGTTCCCGTACTCGAGAGCGCGATCAAAGAGCGATTCCCCAGATTTCTTAAGGCCTAGCATATGGATAAGACTCTTTCGTGTCGAAGCCCATATGGAAAGCACGCAAAGGGAGAACCGAATGAACCAATGGATTGGCGCAAATGTCTTCTTGGACGCTTACAGGTTGTGAAGTGTGAAGTACGAATGCTATATAAATCTAATTTGTTTCGTATTCGGAGAGTTCAATCGAAGAAAAGGTTTCTCTTATCAAATATGTGTTTTGGGAATTTTTTTTTCTTGATTTTCTGCAATTGTATTCGGAACGAATAGACAAGGTCCTTCGCGAGCGCAACACATTGCAGAATACGTGCAGCAATACTTGGCGGACATTTTTTTTATTTTTATTTTTTCGTCATGTAATTAAGTTGGTATACAAATACATACAGGCAGATAGAGAAAGAGAGAGGGAGAGACCGAGAGAAAGACATGCACACACATACACACACACACACACACACACACACACACACACACACGCGCGCGCGCACACACACACACACGCGCGCGCGCGCGCACACACGCACACACACACACACACATATATAAGTTTAATGATTTTAAAGTTATATTCTGTAAATCAAAGTATATACACATATATTTAAGTTATGAATTTTAGTTTGAAACAAGGAATATATATATAAAAAATTATGTTCATTTTCTTAATCCATGGATTTTCAATAATGGCACATATCATCAGAGGAAATGGAATGCAATTAGCTTTGCTCTATATTTTAAATATTGAGCTTTACCTTTTTGGCTAGGATCACCCTGAAAGTATTACCTCAATGTACAATGTAATATCTGACAGGATAATTCACTTGATCTCTAATCTGTGACTTATATATATATATAAGTGATGGGACGGTTGAAAAATGATTCCCGATTCCGATACAATTACCGATTCCGTTCTAAATTTCCGATTCCGATACGATTTCCGATTCCGATTCTTTTAAAATTTATATATATTTAATTAGAGATTTGTTTTTATGCTTTTTGTAATATTTTAAAATTATTACATGAACCATCGGGTAATTTCTGCGTATTTTTTTATTCTCAAATGTTTTCTTTATAATTTATTGAAAATTGTAAGACAATATAAGATCTATTTTGATTTTCAAATAAAGCTAGATTGTATCTGTTCGTCGTTAGTGTACAACATGGCAATTTTCGTAAACAGTTGAAATATGATATGTAATGTTTTTCTTACTTCGTTTTCTTATTTTGCCAACCACTTGTCGGAGTGGAAGGCAAAATAAGAAAACGATGTAAGAACAAAATATTAACAACGCCCTCTCCCATTGTTATGAATAAATAATAATGTTGCTCTTTAGAAAAGCATTTTAACATTAGGAGTGGTATTTGTTAACTATTCTGTGTTTCTCCCTATGAATGAAGTTAAACTTTTATTTAAAGTATTAAAATTTGGTGGGTTATTAAATTGATTTGCTTTGCTGTAAAAACAAAAACAAAAACAGAAACGAGATGCCAATAATAATAATAATAATAATAATAATAATAATAATAATAATAATAATAATAATAACAATAATAATAACAACAACAACAACAATAACAACAACAATAACAACAACAACAACAACAATAATAATAATAATAATAATAATAATAATAATAATAATAATTATGACAAATTTGTAGATTACCAATCTCAGCTAAATCCCCATTCCAAAATGAAATATTACTTTTATGTTATATAGTTGGCCGAACAGAAGAGAAATTATCTCTTATTTGTCAATCACTTCATCTATCTATCTATCTATCTATCTATCTATCTATCTATCTATCTATCTATCTATCTATCTATCTATCTGTCTGTTTAGCTAGCTATCTATCTATCTATCTATCTATCTATCTATCTATCTATCTATCAAACTGGCGAAATAAACAAGAGATGTGAACTATGTTTTGATAAGGTTATCAAAGCATGCCAAACTGTGAACTGGTCAAGTTTGCACCGGAAGATCTGAACAGCTGACCGATAGGACGTGTCGTCTCTCGCGTGTTCCGGTTTGTCTGAATATAGTGTTGAGTTGGATTTCAGACGTCAAACAGAGCGGATGGGTAAATGGATCCCCCCTTCCTGGGAGAGAGGTGACGAGTCTTAAAATGGAGACTAATAGAAACCCAGAGGCTAAAATATTCACTTTCCATTCTTTTGCGAACGACATCTAGGAAGTGAAATAAAATCTTTATATAAAATCAATAATCGTCTTGGATCGTTCGAAACGTCTTCATCTAACAGATTCCAGCTCCATCCAAGAATAGATGAAATTCACAGGTAGACCAAAAGACAGAGAGCCAACGACGCAGTTGAAAAGGTATGTCGTAAATACATATCTGATACACACGCACGCATCAACACTAGATTGATCACGGGCCGTAAAATAAACTGTTACAGGTATATGTAGATAAGATAACATATGGTCCAATTAGTGTAGAACTACGTACATTTTAGTGACGTATATACGATTTACTACACACTTTTACACGCTTGTGTATATACACAAGTGCGTATAATAAAATATATATTACATGTCGCCTTTTTTGTACTGTGGCTTTACAATATTTATAGGTGATTACATGTGAAACCCTTAAAAAAAACTTGACGGAAAGAAAAGCAACCAGTTTAGTATTTAGAGTGGACGATCAGTTTCGAATATAAATTTAACGTAAAATAACCAATAATTCTTTTTTTTGGGACGCCAGCACGCCAACACGCCAGATTTCAATTCACTATTTTGGTTCACCAAAACGTACGCCAATGCGCCAAATTTTATTCCGTCATAAAAACAAATTTCTACAGGAAAAAAAAAACTTATTTGTACATTTTATCTAGTGAATAAACATCAAATTACATATAAAAAGCCGCCACGTTTGTTGTATTAAAAATTCAATAACGGAGCTGAATTCGATGTCTTGCTTCTAAAACAAACAAACTTTTTGATAAATCTCTGTGTGGCGTACCGGAACATTATCTTTTTCTAATAGAATAAACATAATTATTTTGCAAGAACATTCATACATTTATTTAGCTAATAAACATAAAATTATGAAAAACCACGTTTATTATTTGTAAAATTTCAACCTATGCAACGAAGATGAAGTTGATCTTTTCGATTCTAAAACAAACTGAATTTTTGATAAATCTATGTGTGATGTACAAGGAAAATATTTTTTCCAAAGAATAAAAACGAATTAAATTTATTTTTACAAGAATCTTTATACATTTATCTAGCAAATAAATATAACATTACACATGAACATCTACTTGGATTATTTTTAATTTGTTTTTGCAGGTGCATTAGCAAAGTAGCAGAATTTCAACAAGAAGTTGGTGTTTTTTCCTTATTACGTTTATAAGAGAGAAGATCCCCCGTGTGCTGATACGGGGCCGCCAATTAATAGGAAAAGCAAGTGACCAGACTATATGTGGAAACCTTCTTCCTATAATAAAAATAAAGAAAATAAAACGACAACAGTAAAACTAGAAACATTCAAGCACGCTGAAAACTAGTAGGACCTCGAAACATGCATGTCCTGTAGATTACTGCTTTTTTTTTTTTTTTTAAATAATTAATGAATAAATAAAAATAAAATATTATTTGTTTACGTCCAAATAAAAATATGGGCGATTTCCTAAGAAACAATATGTTCAAGGTGAAGCCGCTAGGTTAACCGTATTACTGTTTTTAATTTTCACACGTTCGCACCAAGTTTCCAAATATAAAGTTTCGCCTGGGCTCCAATACTCTATATATAAAATTTCTGTATCATGTCAGAGGAGTTTGGTAGGCAAAATTTTTTAAACAAATATATACGCATACATAAATATATATAGAAAGAGGGTTGCCTTTACTATAAGCTTTTTTACGCAAATATTACGAAAGTATAAATCATGTAGAATTACTGCATGTAAATAATGACGCGTAATAGTTAACTGTGGATGATCATCCTGTAAGAAAACCGAAAAAAAAAAAATAATAGGAATTAATTAAAATGAATGATAAAAAGAATATGAAAATTACCTAGATTTTTTTTATGAAATCAATGCAATTCCGTGACCCATCTATATATATAAAGTAACAGCGTTCGTGTGTGTGTTTGTCTGTGTGTACAACTCCCCATGATCAAAGAAATATAAAGTGTCTATAGTGTGTGTACACCTCTCCTGGTCAAGAAATATTAATGCCCATTGTTGGATACTTCTGTCAAAGGACACATTTATTTTATGCGTAACTTCTACATATAGCATTCTTCACATCACATATACGTCGACTGAGTTATGGTTATTAGCATATCAAATTAAACTAAATCATTTTAAATAATTAGCTCCATTATATTACTTATTCGACATAATACTGTACTATTTAAAAATATAATTTAAAATGTAATTGTTTAGTTTATTTTCATTTCAATTTATATTTAATTTAACTTAAATTTACTTATTATTATCGTAAATCTGAAACCTTTTAATTTTCAAACCAGAAAACCAAGGAGAATAACTGTGATGTTTTAATTCTTTGAGCACGTTATTAAATATTTTCTATAATAGATTTTTTTTTTCATTTCAAAATATTCTTCTAAGCTGAATTATTATTTTTATTTTTAATTCGGGGGTAATTTTTTTTTTTTTCGCTTATTCTTAATTTTTAAGTAACCGTTTGGTACTCATGCAGAGAGTGAACTCAGAGCCCACCCGGCTTTCTCCGGAACATGACGCCAACAGCCAGAGTAAACCGAGCGTCGCTGAGGAAATTAAGTCGAGCGTCGCCGATGAAAGCATAACAAGAAAAGAAAACCCACCTTAAATTTTAAATTTTATTAACTGTAAAGAAAAATTTATAATAATATTTTTTGTTTCGTTTTGTTTCTGCTATATATATATTTTTTTTTTTAGATAAATAATGTTAAAGATTTTTTGGTCAATGTCAAATTTCTTTCCAATTCCTCAAAACCTTTAAAATAACGACTTTTATAGGTTTTCGGTGGTGCTGAAAACGAATATCACATTTCAATTTGAGGAATGATATGAAGAAATTACTTTTTCAAAACGTGGGGGATCACTGTCCTATATAAATTTAACGTAAAATGAGCACCCACTTTCTGTCCCCCTAATAATTTCTTCATATCATAAAACAAATTTAACTGTGATTTTCGTTTTTAGCACCCCCGAAAACCGGCGCTGTTTTTTTTTTTTTTTTTTTTTTTTAACCAAGAGATTCATTCATTTTTTTTATAAGTTAGGACGCTAATAATGCCGTCAGTAAGCTTACACGAGCGTTTTTTTTAAAGGTTGGTATTCAATTATAGAACTTGTATAGTTTTAAATAGGTGCTTCTGTAGTTTAATTAACCGTTTTTCCGTAAGTAACGTGGCGACATTAATCATTAAACCATTAAAGCAGAATCGTTTAATATTTCACATAAATTCTTTTTACATTAGGGGGCTCCACAGCCCCCTAATGTAAACAGAATTTTTGTGAAATATTTAACTGCTGAAGCACCTGTCAACAACTATACAAGTTGTATAATGAAAAAAGTATGTTTTTGTAAACAGCATAATTAGCGTCCTAAATTATGAGATGGAAAAAATGAAGTAATCTTAGTAAAAAAAACAAAACAAAAAACAAAAACAAAAAAAAACAGCGCCGGTTTTCGGAGATGCTGAAAATGAATATCAGTTAAATTTGTTTTGATATGAAGAAATTACTAGGTGGTCAGAAGGTGTGTGCTCATTTTACGTTCAATTTATATAGGAAAGAGATCCCCCACTTTTTGAAAAAAATTCTTCATATCATGAAAACTACGTATCTGCCCCAAATGTAAATGCGATATTCGTTTTCAGCACCACCGAAGACCTATAAAAATGTTTTTTGAGGAGTTGGATAGAAACTTGACATTGACCGATTGTTTTGTTCGAGAAAAGGTTCAAAGATAAGCCAAATAAACACTTTTTTTTTGTAAAGTTTTTTTTTTCAAGAAAAATTAAAAAAAAATTATCTTTGTTTTTTGGGGTATTAATTTTTTTTTGTTTTTTTTTCTCAAGGAAAAACCTGAAAACTAGAAAAATTGAAACAAAACTGGGTGAGATATATTTTTTTTCTTTTTTTTTCATATTAAAACAGATATTGTCGTTTTTTTCCTCAGACCGTTGTTTTATTAATAGTGTGTGTGCGTAAATCGTATTCCACATTCGCGCTGGAGGTCTTTCTGTGTTGCTCGCTCAAACGCCCACAATGGCAATCGTAGGTCTAGACTTGGCAAAAAAATAAAAAATAAATAAAAAAGGTACCAGTCCAGATGATGTAAAGGTTCGGCATGTGGTAGCCTGACACTTCCAGGCATAGCCATCGCTTACCTTTCCTTGTTCACATGATGCACAAGTTTTCTCCGTGTCAGTAATTTTTTTTCTTGACAAAAGCCGAGGACTCCAGTTGGTGTTTCTAGCTGCTCACTTAAAGCTGTAAAATTCATGTTTTTTGTTTTTTTATCTGACGTTAAAGTACGAAATGGTGTGCTTTTTTTACTAACTTATTTTCTTTTCCTCCTCTTCCAAATTGTCGTCTGCTGCTTTGAATTTTCAACTCGCACGAACGTGCGTCGCCTTGAAAAGCATCGCGCTACATTGTCATTGGTTCAGCTTTATGTTTCCTCAGACGGTTTAATTTTCTCGGCGACGCTCGGCCTACTCTAGCTGTTGACATCATCTTCCGGAGAGAGCCGGGCGTGCGCTGAGTTACGTCTAGATCACTCTCTGCATGAGTACCAACATTTTTTTATTTGTTATTGTTGAGTTATCCGTTTTTTCACTGTATTTAGTAGTTTTAAGCCGATATAATTCATCGTTCTGTTCATAATTGTTTTTTTTTGATAAAAAAATTACAGCCATTGAACTATAAATGGTTTGTTTGCCATACTTATAGGTAAATGTGCACTGAACAGATAGAATAATACTTAAAGTTAATATCAATTTTTGATGTATCTTTTAATTTAAACGCGAAAAAACAACAATTGGGACGCTGAAAACGTACACAGTAAAACAATACGTTGTAAAATGCTCTTATGGTTGTCAAAGGTTAAAGTAGATTTATTTGTAAGAAAATTGCGTTAAAATAACTTAAACGTAATACGGAAATGAACGATGTAAAAAAATGATAAAGTATTAACAATTTTTTATTTGGATAATTTAAACGCGAAAAAGAAACAATTGGGACGCTGAAAAGGTACGCAGTAAAACAATACGTTGTCAACGGGTTAAAGTTTATTTATTTGTAAGAAATATGTGACAGTATAGTTGTAATACAGAATAGTTGCAAAACATCCCAACCCTTCCCATATTAAATCATAATTTCTAAATAATAACCTTAATATTTTAGTGCGCAGGTTAAATTCTGGAAAAGTAGCGATTTATGTTTATTTGTTTACGCTGTTATGGGCTAATATTTATGTACGCATACGCAACGGGAAGTCGTAAATCGGATGTTGGATTACTCGTTACAAGGTCATTTGAGTTTTATAATTATATAGATTTAATTTAATATAATTTTTTTTACCATATATGATATCACATACATCGCTATGGTATAATTATTACCACAAATCGGTATTTTTTTAGTTTACCGACCCCTTTGAATTGTCGACTTTTTTTTAGGTTTTGGGGTACGATGAGAACGAATATTGCATTTATTTCTTGCGCAAACGAGTAGTTATTCATATTTAAAGACATTCAGTATCCAACGTAATCACTACAGTTTGGCAAGCAAGATGGCCGCCAGTGCATTTACTAAAAAAACACCAAAAAGAGCCAAACGAGCCAAAAAAAAAAAAAAAGATCCCAGGCCTCCTTTCACTTTCTCATGATTCGACAAATAATTATTTTTATGATAAAAAAAGACATTTATTTTCGTTTTTTGACACAAACCGATTTTTTTTTCTTCTGACACAAAATCTGATAATCAAACTCGTCGTAAATTTACAGTTTGCATGGTATGAACACATGGACCGTGGGATCTTTTGAAGAAATGTTAGTTTCAATAAAGTGGGGGATCATTTTTCTATGATAATTTAACCTAACATGAGCACCCACACGGTGACCCCCCCCACCCCAAAAACATTTTGTTAATATTGGGGCGGGGTATGTCGACGGCGGCGGGGAGATGTTGGGGCGTTGTTGTAATTGTACTATTTAGAAAATGTTTCCTGTGAAGGTCTGTTTTGCAACGAGCATAAATAAAAGTTATGGTCAGACGTTTAAAACCATTGGTGTAGACCTGACATCAGACTGCTTCAGTCACGGTATGTTCTACGTCTCCATCAGGACAGGAAGTACAGAAAAACTCTACATTCTGGCTCCAAACCAAAGAAGCAGATATGTAATTTACCACGAGGCTCTTCAATGAAAAGTTCTACAAAAGGATATGATGAAAAACTGATCTGATCTGATTGTGGTATGTTTTCAGTATTCAAACATAAGATTTAAGCATCGAGTTGAAATTTACTTTCCTCTTGCTACATCTACTTACTGGAAAGGTGCCCACAAATCGCGTACCTAAGTCTGCGATGCGCGGGTATCTTTGCTAGTATATAATAAAGTTGCATTTTCTTTTTAAATAAGTAGAAAAAAAGGTGTGAATGTGAATATCAATACGCAAAAAACAAATTTCTAGGAGAATATATATATATATATATATTTATATATATATATATATATATATATATATAGAGAGAGAGAGAGAGAGAAAGAGAGAGAGAGAGTGAGAGAGAGAGTGTGTGTGTGTGAGAGAGGGAGAGAGAGAGAGAGAGAGAGAGAGAGAGAGAGAGAGAGAGAGAGAGAGAGAGAGAGAGAGATTTCCGTGTGCTGGGACGTTTTCATCTTAAATTCAACAAAATTATGCAGAATGTGAAAGCCATGTATAAATAGAATTTAGCGAAATAGTTAAATGAAACCAATCGCCCAATAAGAATTTAAAAAATAAAATTTATTGACGTTTTCAAAGGTTTATGCAAAATAGTTAACATCCATGGAGTCGTTCGCATATTTATAACTGATTATATTAAGAAGTTCGTTTTAATATTTTCTAAGTAGAAAAAGTAATATCAATGCCAGAATGAGATAAAACTCTCTCTCTCTCTCATATATATATATATATATATATATATATATATATATATATATATATATATATATATATATATATATATAAGATAAAAAGCTATAGCAAACATCTAAATGACTACTTTAACCACAGTTCCTGATTTCAAAAAAATAAAAATTAAAAGATTCATCTGCCTTACTTTTAATGCTAGGTTTATTTATGGTGTCTTTTAAATTCAATAAAAACCCTCCTAAATTTGCTGATGAGGAGACCTTGCTTACCAAAAAACTATATATAACTATTCTACATAACTTGATGCATACCACAATAAAAAGCATTGTTTTCCGAAACGATCGTACAGATAATTGATTTTGTTGTTGTTCCTTCTTATGAAACTGATTTTTAATTTAATTAAAATTTGATTTTTAAATTTTAAATTATAAATCACATTACTTAATATATATATATATATATATATATATTATTATTATTATTATTATTATTAAATATTATTGTTATTATTAATTTTAAGTATCTATAGACACTAGTGTTTCATCCTTTCGGGAATCATCAGTGCAGCTGTCACGATTAACAGCGGTCGATAGATTCGAACCAGGCAACAGAAGCCACGTCTGCGAGGACTTAATCCATTCCGCCACCGTTAATCGCGAGAAATACTGTTGAAATTTAAACATTTATTTTTCTTTAAATGTTCATTAATGTCTGTCAGAGTGATCTAATCATTATATGATGATCTGAGCATGCATATATATATATATATATATATATATATATATATATATATATACTTATATGTAATGTACTGAGTTCGTGTAATTCAGTACATTTTCATATACCAATAGGTTTTAAGCCAAAAAAGGTTGACTTAAGGATTAAGCTACAAAATTATCACATTTCATAATTGAGCATTAATTTTCGTAGCCATCAATACCTTGTCTTGAATGTATTGATTTTGCACACACAGTATATATATATATATATATATATATATATATATATATATATATATATATATATATATATATATATATATAGTGGAATGGTAATTAATAAAAACTGAAGAAAGTGCTCAATACCGTTGTAGAGCAGATATGCGCTTTATTTTTAATTACCGTATCTTTCTGTTAAGTTACATTATTATTTCAGCAACTTGGCCGTTTTTTTGGCCGTCTGTAGCATCCTCAGACTTTTACAGAAATGTTTCTGTAAAAGTCTGAGGGTGCTACAGACGGCCAAAAAAACGGCCAAGTAGCTGAAACAATAATGTAACTTAACAGAAAGATATGGTAATAAAAAATAAAACGTAATTATATATATATATATATATATATATATATACATGTGTGTGTTTTTGTGTGTTTGTGTGTATGTACATACAGTCATTCATTTATATGTGTGTGTGCGTGTGTGTGTGTGTACAAAAAATTGTATTTTCCTGATGAAGATTCTGATATGAATTGAAATGTCGAATTTAATTTCAATAAATAAAAATATTTATTTATTGAACTAGAGTCTGCACTTGTTTAACGTTTGAATTTTGTATTCCATATCAACAGTGCTTATTATAAATAGTAGTATTTCTATTACTTAACACACACATGCTCGACCGACATTTTCTACTGTACCTTACATCTAAACCTTATACATCACCAACATCTGAAGGAAGACGTGCCAAGCATTACCATCGCCATGGACTTTCCTGATGAAGGTTTTATTATAAATCGAAATATTGAATTTAATTTTAATAAATAAATATGTTTCTTTATTGAAAGGGATTCTGTATTTGTTTGGCTTTAAACCGTTAAATGTTTGAATTTTGCAGAGAGAGAGAGAGATAGATAGATAGAGAGATAGAGAGATAGAGAGAGATAGAGAGAGAGATGGAACAGTATCAGAAGGCTATAGCAATGCAGAAAACCGGCTGTTGTATTAGCGTGACGTATGAACAAAAATGAACAAGGAAAGGTCTGATTTGTTTTGTTATTTTATTTAACTTCGTATCTTCCATTTTTTCAAGATAATTACAATACAAATAAGTAAATATTAACTTACTGTTTGATGTAACCTGGATGGTGGACGTCTTAATATTAAGTGAAATTCGGTGAATATGTTAAGTAAAATAATTAATTTAAGTTAAGCAAAACAAAAAAAATTTTTTTTAAATATTTATACGAAAAAAGCTATTTTAAATTTTTTGATAAATAAATTAACAATTTTTTTTAGCGAGCCGAATAATGCATGACCATTATTAAACAGGGCATGCTTTGAATAATCGGTACCAAAAAAAAAATTCGATAAATATTGTGCCCTTTGTGTTAAAAATAGCATCATTTTTTTCGATCCAGTTTGAAAACGTTTGCCGCCTTTCGACTACGGTGGACCAAACGCGCTGAAATAATTTTTTTTTATTCTGCTTTAAATTGTTCATTAATGTCTGTCAGAGTGATCTAATCATTATATGATGATCTGAGCATGCATATATATATATATATATATATATATATATATATATATATATATATATATATATATATATATACTTATATGTAATGTACTGAGTTCGTGTAATTCAGTACATTTTCATATACCAATAGGTTTTAAGCCAAAAAAGGTTGACTTAAGGATTAAGCTACAAAATTATCACATTTCATAATTGAGCATTAATTTTCGTAGCCATCAATACCTTGTCTTGAATGTATTGATTTTGCACACACAGTATATATATATATATATATATATATATATATATATATATATATATATATATATATATATAGTGGAATGGTAATTAATAAAAACTGAAGAAAGTGCTCAATACCGTTGTAGAGCAGATATGCGCTTTATTTTTAATTACCGTATCTTTCTGTTAAGTTACATTATTATTTCAGCAACTTGGCCGTTTTTTTGGCCGTCTGTAGCATCCTCAGACTTTTACAGAAATGTTTCTGTAAAAGTCTGAGGGTGCTACAGACGGCCAAAAAAACGGCCAAGTAGCTGAAACAATAATGTAACTTAACAGAAAGATATGGTAATAAAAAATAAAACGTATATATATATATATATATATATATATATATATACATGTGTGTGTTTGTGTGTGTTTGTGTGTATGTACATACAGTCATTCATTTATATGTGTGTGTGCGTGTGTGTGTGTGTACAAAAAATTGTATTTTCCTGATGAAGATTCTGATATGAATTGAAATGTCGAATTTAATTTCAATAAATAAAAATATTTATTTATTGAACTAGAGTCTGCACTTGTTTAACGTTTGAATTTTGTATTCCATATCAACAGTGCTTATTATAAATAGTAGTTTTTTTTGTTTTTTTTTTTTTTTTTTACAAAGGCATCACCACATTATCAAGGCCCAGAGGCCACTCAAGGATAAGGGTTAAAGAGTGTACAGTAGAAATTGGTCAATATAGTAATCATTAGTAATGAAAATTTGGTAAATTTAATAACTTATATGGAACGGCTCATCAAGAACTTATTTACTTTAGACTTGAACACAACCATATTGTAGTCAGCCGGAAAGCAGGAAAACGGAAGACAATTCCACAGGCGTGCAGTTCTAAGAAAGAAGCTTTGTTCATGGAATCTACGTTTAGGTTTAGCCACAGATAAAGAGTGGGGGAAATTATTGATAGTGTTTACAGCTAGACGAGTGTTTCTTGTGAAAGTTTGGCGAGGGGGGACCAAAGATTGAAGCTCAGTTGAACACTTTCCATGAAAATAACGATACATCAGAGACAAACTCGCAACATCTCTTCTGTGAGATAGAGGTTGCAAGGAGGAGAAAAGGACATCTCCTACGAGGCTACGAAGTCTATTTTGAACTCTATCAAGGCAGGACAAGTCCTTTCTAGCAGCTCCTGCCCAGATGTGGCAACAGTATTCCATCCTTGGACGTACCTGGCTCTTATATAGGTAGAGAATAGCATCAGCAGTGAGATATCTACTGGATCGATAGAAAGATCCCACCATTTTTCCAGCGGCCTTGGCAACAGATTTGATATACGTGTTCCATTTAAGATCAGGAGTAATGGTCAAGCCCAGAAGCTTGTCAAAACTTGAGGCCTCCTGAAGACGAGAGCCATTCATTTCAATTGATGACAAATGTGGATTAGAATGTTGATGATGTAAAGAGAGAAGCTTGGTTTTAGATGCATTAAAAGTAACCAGCCACTCCTTTCCCCATTGTACTACGTGCTCAAGATCAGAGGAGAGAGAATTGGAGAGAACTTGGTCGTTTACTGTCTTAGATGTGGTACCATAAATGGTAGTGTCGTCAGCATAAATGTCTACAAATGATGTAAGGATGTGATTTGGAAGATCATTAATGTAGATCAGGAAAAGAGTTGGGCCCAGGATGGATCCCTGAGGGACACCGGCATTAATACTGTGAGCTTCTGCTCGACCGACATTTTCTACTGTACCTTACATCTAAACCTTATACATCACCAACATCTGAAGGAAGACGTGCCAAGCATTACCATCGCCATGGACTTTCCTGATGAAGGTTTTATTATAAATCGAAATATTGAATTTAATTTTAATAAATAAATATGTTTCTTTATTGAAAGGGATTCTGTATTTGTTTGGCTTTAAACCGTTAAATGTTTGAATTTTGCAGAGAGAGAGAGATAGATAGATAGAGAGAGAGATAGAGAGATAGAGAGAGATAGAGAGAGAGATGGAACAGTATAAGAAGGCTATAGCAATGCAGAAAACCGGCTGTTGTATTAGCGTGACGTATGAACAAAAATGAACAAGGAAAGGTCTGATTTGTTTTGTTATTTTATTTAACTTCGTATCTTCCATTTTTTCAAGATAATTACAATACAAATAAGTAAATATTAACTTACTGTTTGATGTAACCTGGATGGTGGACGTCTTAATATTAAGTGAAATTCGGTGAATATGTTAAGTAAAATAATTAATTTAAGTTAAGCAAAACAAAAAAAAATTTTTTTAAATATTTATACGAAAAAAGCTATTTTAAATTTTTTGATAAATAAATTAACAATTTTTTTTAGCGAGCCGAATAATGCATGACCATTATTAAACAGGGCATGCTTTGAATAATCGGTACCAAAAAAAAAATTCGATAAATATTGTGCCCTTTGTGTTAAAAATAGCATCATTTTTTTCGATCCAGTTTGAAAACGTTTGCCGCCTTTCGACTACGGTGGACCAAACGCGCTGAAATAATTTTTTTTTATTCTGCTTTAAATTGCCCCCCCCTATTTTGGGGAGCCTGGCCCCCACACACATACACATTAAAAACCAAACGCATACAAATGGTCACCCATCTGGTACTGGCCAGCCTCAGCTTAATAATACATTGAAATTTTCGTCACTGAAAAATAAGTTTTTTTTGGCCTGTTTGGTCTTCTATAGTTTGCTTTTTATCAAACGAAAACGTAAACAGAGTCGATCTGAACTCTACGTCAACGCGAAATATCTGGTTACCTATATGAATAAGTGGAATTATTTGAAATTCAGGTACTTATATTATAATAGTTTTGCATATTCTCTTAGAAAATCATCCTAAATCTTAGACAATAAATAAATAAATTAATTATTTCAAAAACCCTTTTTTTAAATATTTAAGTACGTTTTTTGTGCAAGACAAAAAAATGTCAATTGTTAACTTTTTGGGAAAATTTAACATTTAAAATTGAATTAAAAATAGTAGAAAAAGTTTTACATTATTCTGTTTTCTATATGATAAAATTCAGGGTTTTATCTTTCTGGAAAAAAAAACGTTACTCAGAAATAATGGATTTTAATAAATGTAATTTCGTTTTAAAAAACAACAACTTGATTTTGCGGCCATTTTTGGCGGTGCCTAATATATATTTATATAAAAAGAAATGTAATATAAAAAGGAGGAATGTATGCGAAATTCTCCAGAAAGAAATATAAAAAAACAAAGATGCGTAAAGACAGAATAATGAAAGATAACAAAAATGAAAGAAATGAATGATCGCATTGTTGATTTTCGATCCTTATCATTTTTTTTTCGCTACGCCGAGAGGAAACAAAGATAGTGACGGTGCCGACGACAAAGCAGGAGTACGAGTTTAAAATGGAGAAAATCGGAAAATTTTTAAATTTAACAAGAACAACGAAACGATAAAATGGAAAATTAATAAATAAATAAAAATAAAAATAAAATAAAATAAAAACATTTAAAGCAAAATTAAGCCGAAAAGAAATAAAATTGTTTAAAATTCAAATTATACAAAGCAAACTAATAAATCTCTTGAAGCTTCCCCAATTAATATTCCACTTAAATCATCCTGTGAAGGCGTGTGTGTTGAATAAGTCTATTTATTTGGAATGTGACATCAATTAGGATTCATCGATGCAGCTTGGAAGTATCCGTGGCGACTGAATTGTGAAGTGATTCCCATGAACGCTAAAAAGCAAATGGCTTCAATTGCTCCCGTATTTCTAATATAATTAATATAAGAACATCCGGGTTCTTCCCCCGAACAAGAATATCACGGACTGGTTAAGCCATAAATAACGACTGGTAGATGTCGAAAGGTAGACCAAAGTCTAACGGTAAGGTACAGCTCCGACCACAAACACTCGTCCATTAAAGCGACTTACCAGATAATTATTCAGTTATCGTAGGCAAGCCCACTCAGCTACTTTAAACGAATATATCCATTTCACGGCACATATAACTTTTTTCCCTCATTCCTTCCGTTTTGCCATCTTCAATAATTTCACATGAGCGTGCTAACTCAATACATTATCAACCAATGAAAATAGCATCAAACTACAAAAGTAACACGTACATATGAAAATAATAATCCAGTGCAAACTTAGAAACTCCTGTATGGCCTGGTCAGAAAAATATCAGTTGCCGACAGAATTCTGAAGCCAGTCGCACTTTGAACGGAAGAAAGAAATAATGTTGCTCAACAACCCCTCTCCAATAGAAAAGACTCAATAACTCACATAAACGCCTTCTTCATCTCGCACACACAGGCAAACAGAAAATAATTGCTACTCACAGCTACACAAGCACTGACAAGAACAAGGAAAACCAATGCATACACATACACAATGCCACGCTGCCAAATACTCACATAAGTATATCAGTTGCATACGCATATTATTTATACTATAAATATTTTGACGAGTGGCTACTGACTCAACTTTCTTTACCAACAACCGTTTTCAAATACTTTAGCATGCAATTGAAAAGTAAAGAGCGAAAAAACAAAACAGGAGCCATAACACAACCTTGTTTTGTGCCGTTTGTTACAGGAACGGCGTTTATCCCAGCATGGAAAGAGAAAATAACCTTCAAAATATTCTCCGCTATTTCCGATTTCCTCAAAGCCTTCCACAAGTCCACGCGGTTCACAAACGCCTTCGTGAGGTCCATGAGGAACACATACTACTCCTGATTCTTTTTGCGAACATTCTCAGCAACCTGCCGTAAGGAGAAAATCATATCAATAGTGTCACGACCTGTACAATATATATATATATATATATATATATATATATATATATATATATATATATATATATATATATAGTAGTGATTCAATGAATTTACAAAAAAACATTTTTGAAGTGAAATTTTTGAGTTTCATATGAAAGATTTTTATTATTCTAAGCAAGACAAAGAATACTTTAGGAAATTTTATCTCCTTAACCTATAGGGTTTCGATGTCTACCATCTCTTCAGAGGAGAACATATTAGCAAATATTTATAAGGTGTGTACCCTATTTGCTAATAATTGATTAATCAGAAGTCATATAGTAATGGAATTTGAAGAAAAGGATATGAAAGTTTTAGATCCAAAATGCGTGATAAAATCCATGGTGATTGTTCTTATTTATTTATTTATTTGCTCTATCTTGTATATCGAGCAATTCTTATTGAGATGGGATAATACTTATAGAATATTACTGACAGTTCCCGGCCCCTCACCTGTTGGGCTGAGTGTCCAGTGACGAATCCTTGACTGGTACTACCCTGTCTGCCTGCAGCCGAGGCCGCTAGGAGACACATCCCATCAAAAGAGTGTTTTAATGGGGTAGATATTTATTTGCTGCCCACCTCAGCAAAATGTGGCACAAGGCCGGAAAGTGGGAACCCCGCAGGCTCCCCTAAAGGAGGGGCACTCCTGTTATTTTAAAAATTGCCTGAGTAACCCCGTCGGCATTCCCCGGTCGGGGCGCCTCAGGCAGCAAGCAATAAACTTGCCCCACCGGAAAGCCCGGTGGCAAGGCCTGGGAGGGTGGACCTCCTAGGTATTACCCAGGCGGTGTACCTCAGACCAACAGGTGCTGGGCCGGTTCCCGGCCCCTCACCTGTTGGGCTGAGTGTCAAGTGACGAATCCTTGACTGGTACTACCCTGTCTGCCTGCAGCCGAGGCCGCTAGGAGACACATCCCATCAAAAGAGTGTTTTAATGGGGTAGATATTTATTTGCTGCCCACCTCAGCAAAATGTGGCACAAGGCCGGAAAGTGGGAACCCCGCAGGCTCCCCTAAAGAAGGGGCACTCCTGCAATTTTAAAAATTGCCTGAGTAACCCCGTCGGCATTCCCCGGTCGGGGCGCCTCAGGCAGCAAGCAATAAACTTGCCCCACCGGAAAGCCCGGTGGCAAGGCCTGGGAGGGTGGACCTCCTAGGTATTACCCAGGCGGTGTACCTCAGTCCAACAGGTGCTGGGCCGGTTCCCGGCCCCTCACCTGTTGGGCTGAGTGTCAAGTGACGAATCCTTGACTGGTACTACCCTGTCTCCCTGCAGCCGAAGCCGCTAGGAGACATCCCATCAAAAGAGTGTTTTAATGGGGTATGATCCCACACAGTCGGACGATTCTATTTATAAACGATGCTGCTAAGAACTGACGAATCAAATTAATTCATGTTCTGCTACCAACCAATCAGAAACCAGAATTGCTTCATAAATATTAAACCTTTTCTGGAGCAATTTCACATATTCTTTTCCCGGGTTTCGACACGGTAAGAATATTTTGTTCTGTGGAACTGTCTACTACAAACAAGTCACCTCCCAGGACTTGTATGTAACAGCGAACCATCTGAAACCGTTCTGAAACTCAAAATGGCTTATATATATATATATATATATATATATATATATATATATATATATATATATATATATATATATGTCATGTAGCAGGGGGTTCATATTGGGGACACATTAACGGGTACATGTAATACAGGGACTCAGAACAGATGATGATGATAATGAAAGAGACACTTATATCAGACTGGGATACTGCCTGGAAGATATTGATACAACAGTTCTTATATACATATAGAGGGGAGGAGGAGATACTTCACTTATGATGATGGTGGGAAGGACACATAATACTTGAAAGGATTGTACAAAGTTCGTTACAAGATGATTATAAAAACACATTTACCTTTTTGTTGTAAAGAATGACGAGACAAACAGTTACAAACATAGTGGGTTTCTTTATTTTTCAATCGGCCGATCGGTGATGTCAGGAATTCAAACTTTGATTTACATGGTTTATTTTTCCTCCTTTCGCTTCTATGAGGATCTCCTCTCCAACTGACTCGCTCTGTCATCAACTCTAACTCATCAAATGACTTCTAACTGACTTCTAACTTCGAACCCTTAGATTCCTATATTGAGAACCCTCCTTTGTTTATGACGTCAGAAGTGTGGTTTTCAAACGTGACTAATTTTCACGTGGCTATATATATGTTTATCCAAACACACTTTTGGTAAACAAAAGAATCCTCAATTCTAATTCTAACCTATTTTAAATAATATATTTTTAATTTGCATTGTCCATTCTTTTAACTGACATATTCATTATTCAGATTTCTAAAAGAATGGACAATCCACTCTTTTTCCGACATAAACAATATTTAACTATTTCTAATAGAATTAACAATGGACTTAATTTCTAACATTCTATTTTCCATTATTATCTTTAACAGTTGCGTACAGGGTTCGATTCTAGCCTGATCATTTTCACTTATCTAGTATGTCTTCTTACTTATATGAGAAGAGGATATCCCTTTCATGTAACACACACACACAAACACACACACACACACATACACACACACACACACACATATATATATATATATATATGAGCAAACAGTTGATAAAGCATATTAAAAACACTTGAAAAAGAGTTAAAAACATATTTAATCTGAAAAGGAAACACTTAATATGTGGATAGTCCTTAATCCGCGGAGTTTCGAAGAAATACTTTCCTTCTCATCAGAGGGTAGGAATTAGTAAAATGCAGGATCGATTTTGCATACAAAAGTATTTGATGAAACTGCTAGTAAGTCAAAGATCTTACTTGATAACAAAAAGTGAAGCAGAGGGAATATGGTAAAGAAAAAGGTGATTACACATGAATGGACAGTCTGGTTAAAGGTAAATTATCCAATGACGGTAAAATCCAAAAATATAAATCCAAGAAAGTTAATTGAATTTCCATTCGCACAAGTAAAATCCAAGGAAATCACGTAATTGGAAGATGGTCCAAAATAATCCAAAAGGTCGAAATCCATGGAATAATTCACAAATATGTACAAGGAAAAGGGGAAAAAATTCCAATAATATTAATTAAAGAAAAATAAGATATGCGTTTGACACGGCTGCCGAGACATAATGTTATATATATATATATATATATATATATATATATATATATATATATATATATATATATATATATATATATATACACACACGGTGATGATCATATTTATTGGCACGGTAAAATAAAAGTTAAATTTTGTCTAATAAATTCTAAAAAAGGGATTAAATTAAAGAAAATAACAAAGTATATTATGTATTTTTAACTGGCCTTTTTTAGAATTTATTAGACAAAATTTAACTTTTATTTTACCGTGCCAATAAATATGATCATCACTGTATATATATTCGGAAAGAGTCCCGAATTTTCCAGGGACTGAATGATGATTAACGAATGTTTCACCCGCCCATATATTATTGTTATCGGAATCGGTAAAATCGCCCATTTTTAAACCCTTCCCACAATAACTTAGTCCACAATACATTGTAGTCTACATTGCACTGTAGAGAGCTTAATGTTAATTTTATAATAGTTTTAATCGAAGTTTAAAATGCAAATATCAAGTATCATGAGTCAGTTTGCTCTAAACAGAAACATTCTCTGTCATATCAAAGAACTTACTATTCATTTTATATGCTGGGTCTATCTACTTGTGTGTGATATTGACTTGAGTTAAAGTTTAAAATGCAAAAGTCAAGTATGATGGTTCAATTATTCTTTAAACAGAAACATTATTTTTTTTATTCTTTTGCGAATTAGTCCACCGGGCAAATTATTCCTCGTAAAATATAATAATCAATAGAGGATTAATTTTATAATAATACATACGCAATCTGCATAAATTAAAATATCATATTTAAGCGTATTGTACGACCGGGCAATGCCGGGCTGTCAACTAGTATGGTATTATAGTGAAGGCAAAAAATTAAACGGGAACGCATGCATACTAAAATGGAAACGAATGAAATACTGAGGAGTATTAGGATCACCAGTCAGCATATATAAGCAACGCTGAGCCTGGAGAGTAATAAATAGGTGATCATTTTCGTATAACAGGTGCTCTTTGTTTATCTCGGCATTGTTTCTAGTCCTCCTGGACTTTTGCATACCTCTGGAATCAAGCAGTGTGGATTAAAAGGAAGTGTGGCTGTAATTGCGCAACCCTTGTTTCACAATTACACGTGCAGCTAACCTTGCAAGGAGTATCCATTGTCTCAAGAGACAACTTCTACCTTCTTCAACTTCCACAATCTTTTTATCTCCCTTTTTTTTTAAGTCTTGATACTTTTCGACCTTCCCCTTTTCTTTTTGCTCCACGTTCACATCAGTTTCTATATCAATGCTTATTGCCTTGTGTTCTCTTATCTTCTAGCAAGATCAAATCTAGTCTCCCTGCTTCACATTTAATACGAGTTCGCAAGTGCGAACTTAACACGAACATAGTTTTGTAAATGAAAAATCAATGAAAATGAAAAATCATTTATCTCTATCTCGGCTCTTATATCAAGGAACAGATGTCAAAACGTGATTACATACGATACAAATCGATAAGTCGATAAATTCTATTTTTACTTGTAATTAATTTTCGATTGAATCATTTTTCATAATTTTTGGAATTCATACTAATTTCGACATGACACGCAAGAACGTAATAATGTTTCCACCTGAAATGCGTTGGTTTAAAAATTCACCAACAGGTACCAAAACTTGTTCACATTAGTTTCCAAACACGCATATGTTTCATAATCTTTGGAATTCATACTAATTTCGACATGACACATAAGAGCGTAATAAGGTTTTCACCTGAAATGCGTTGGTTTAAAAAGGTCACAAATATAAACAAGTACCAATACTTGTTCACATGGAAGGAAATTAATTTCCAAATATGCATATGTTTGAATCAAACAGATTTTGGCTGCTTTCTTTTCTTTATTATTGATTTTTTTTAGAAATATAATTAATCTTTCAAAATCTCTGTTTAAGGAAATTAAAATGTCGAGGCTAAGATTTTTTTTTTTTAGATTTGCTAAAGTTAATTACTTTGTTTATTAATTAAATCTCCTCACGCGATTAACCTTTAAATGATATTAATTATTTCTTCGTTTTGAACGACAATTTTGTGTTTTCGATATCTTTTTTATTTTCGTTGTCGTTTCTAGCGTAGACATCATCCACGTCTATTCATGATACTGCTATCTTTATTCCCTTTTATCTTATTATTATTATTATTATTATTATTATTATTATTATTATTATTATTATTATTAATATTTCTGTTGCCACATTTTGTGTCTGTCTGTTGTTATTGCCGAATGTATGCTGATAATACTATCTTTCTTCCCTTTTATTATTATTATTATTATTATTATTATTATTATTATTATTGGCTTACATGGAGCTTTCACACAAGTCAACAAACGATCTGATTGGAAACCTGTGGTATTCTCTGGAAGCTGAGTGACAACACGTCTCCCCAGACGTCCAGACCCTTCCACCTCCTTCGATAGCATTCGCAAATGAATTTGCATCATCGCAACAGCCGCTTACCATTGATTTCTCGCTGGTAGTGGCCATTGGTTTATACTGGAATTTGAGTGGCACTCAGCCTCCCCAAGGTCCCAGTTCTCTTTGCGCTTGTCCAGCCGAGGTCTGGTTGGCGCTCGCTCCTCGGTCTTTCAGTCCTTATTGACCCTTCTCGGCCCTTTGGTATCATATTTTTTTTGGGGGGGGGATCGGTGATGAAACAAGGGGGGGAGTGCATGATGGGGGGTGTAGAACATGTAAATATGCAGTTTCGGTATTCTTCATTCCCTGTAACGCTTATCCGTTATATTGTCTTGTATTATTCTCCGCATTCAAGGGGTTTCCTTAATATTTCAGTCGTTTTCATTATCGTTAGTCATTGTACTTTTGCAGTTATTCCTCTGATTACAATTTCTGACATTCTTTTTTCGAAGCTTTTCGGGATTGTTCCTAGTGCTCCTACTATTATCGGTACTATTTGGACTTTATTCATCATCCAAATCCCTTTTAACTCTTTGCCACATTTCTATCAACATCTTTCAACACTTCAGCAAGATTCTGGCGGTTCCCAACAAGAGAGTTTTTTGAAGTACTCCAACATTGCAATGGATCCCAATTTTCTCAATCCACTTGTCAAACCCTTTTGTTACACCCCCAGAGATCCCATCACATACAAGGTACAACTTCTACTTTCTTCAACTTCCACAATCTGTTTATCTCTCTTTTTAAGTCTTGATACTTTTCGACCTTCTCCTTTTCTTTTTCCTCCACATTCCCATCAGTTTCTATATCAATGCTTATTGCCTTGTTTTCCTTTAGTTTCTAGCAAAATTAAATTTAGTCTCCCTGCTTCACATTTTATATTCATATCCCACAATAATTCCACATTATCACTCTCCACCACTTCTGGAGCATGCTCATACCGTTTTTACTGCTTTTCAACCCTCTTTTCTCACATATATCCCAATGGACCTTTCTAGCAATATTGTTATGACGCCTCTTGTAATCCGTTTGAGCTAACTTCTTGCAAGTACTAACGGGGTGTTGTAAATTATCACCTTTCTGCCCAGACAATCCACACAGAGGACTTTCAGTCGTTTCATCGTCGTCGTCGTCGTCGTCGTCGTCGTCGTCGTCGTCGTCGTCATCATCATTTACTCACTAGGAGTAGTCACACAGGCCGTTATCAAAGATTTCTCTTTGATAACAACTTGTCGTGTGCTCTGGAGTCTGAGTGACAACAAGTCTCTGCAGATTTCCAGTACTCACCACCTCTTTCGATAATCTTTGCAAAAGAATTCGCATTGACAGAGTTCAAAATAGACTTTGTAGCCTAGTAGGGAATGCCCTTTTCTTTTCTCTGCAACCGCTTTCTCACAGAAGAGACATTATGAGCCTATCTCTGCTTTGTCGTTATTTTCATGGCAAGTGTTCGTCTGAGCTCAAATCTATGGTTCTCCCTCGCCAAACTTTCGCGAGAAACACTCGTCTAGCTGAAAACACTATCAATAATTCCCCTCACTCTTTATCTGTGCCTAAACCTAAACGTAGATTTCATGAACAAAGTTTCTTTCTTAGAACTTCATGCCTGTGGAACTGTCTTCCGTTTGCCTGCTTTCCAGCTGACTACAATCTGGTTGTCTTCAAGTCCAACGTAAACAAGTTCTTGATGAGCTGTTCCCCTTAAGTAATTCAATTTACCAAATTTTCAATTGCCCCATTGACTACTGTACACTCTTTAACTCTTATCCTCAAGTGGCCCCTGGACCTTGATAAGTTTTGACTCCTTTGTAAAAAAAAAGCCGCCTACCATTGATTTCTCGTTGACAACGACTATTGGTCTTCACTAGAATTTAGGTGACAATAAGCCTCCCCAAGGTCCCAGTCTCTTTTGCACTCATCCAGCGGAGGTCTTGTTAGTGCTTTCTCTCCTCGGTCTTTCCATCCTCCTTGACCCTCCTTACTTATTTGATGTAGTGTCAGTGTATCGTAACACACACAAAAGGGGGGGGGGGAGGGCGATATTTTACAATTATATCATTTCAGTTTTCATAATTCCATGTGATGTTTCTTTGTGTTTTACATCTGTAGCAGTTTCTGTCCAATTTATGTCTGTAGTTGGTGTGTGTTAGTCTTCACATTCAAAGGATTTCCTTAATATTTCTGCAGTTTTCATTATTGTTATGCGTTGTATCTTTTCAGGCATCCCTCGGATTCCAATTTCTTACATTTTTTTTCAAAGTTTTTTTGGTATTGTTCATAGCGCTCCTAGTATTACTGGTGTTATCTTGACTTTCTTCATATTCCAGATCCCTTTGAGCTCTCTGACCAACTCTGTATATTTTCTCTGCTTCTTCATCTCCTTAATCTTATCTCTGTGAATTGCTGGAACTGCAAAATCTACAATCTGACAAGACTTTTCCTCCTTCTTAAATATTATGACATCTGGTCTTCTTGCTTGGATGGATTCATCCGTTTGTATATCCATATCCCATCTGATCTTGTGATTGTCGTTTTCCAGTACGGGTGCCGGTTTGTTTTTGTACCATTTGTCATGGTGTTCAAGATGCAATTATCTACATTATTGCCAGTGCACTGCCTCCCCAACTTGATCGTATCTATTTCTATATTCCATCGCTAGAGCTAGTTTGCTGCATTCCCTTAATAATGCAGAAAACTATTATTATGTGGTTTATTGTTTCGTCTTTTTTTCACATAGTCTATATTTGCTTTTATTTTCTTGTGTCTTGTTAAACCTATGCTTTGATGTAGTTGATTTAAGGACGATACACGAGCACATGTAATATATATTGACGTATGTAAGAAATACAAACACGTATATATGCAAGACACACGTATATATATATATATATATATATATATATATATATATATATATATATGATTTGTTGTTAGCGTTATTTTTTTCTGCTACCTTAGCGGTTTTTGAGATCTATAAGCTCTTCGTGTTATTCATATATATATATATATATATATATATATATATATATATATATATATATATATATATATATATATATATATATATATATATATATATATTAATGAATCGCTCTTATTATTTATGGACGTATTTATTGTTATCATTAAATATTATTAATGTACATAAAATGGATATGCGTGTTTTTAGCTTTTAGCAGTCGTCAGTATAGGTTAGGATCGAACTCATGACACGAGTCTCCGCAATCTGACACTGTACTCACACACACATATGTATATATATATATATATATATATAAATATATATATATATATATATATATATATATATATATATATATGTAAGTGTGTGTGTGTGTGTGTGTGTGTGTGTGTGTGTGTGTACCGTATCAGATTGCGGATACTTGTGTCATGAGTTCGATCCTAACTTATGTTGACGACAGCTAAAAGTGGTTATCCAACACAAGGAAGGAGTGTTCACCAACGGAGTTAGTTAGAGCGACTCTATCAGCTTGAACGGCAGATAAAAGAAAAAAATGCAATTTAATTCATATATTTCCAAAATACATTGGTTTCTTCACAATTCATTTTGCGTGGTGTTTTTTATAAATGAGTCATCAAGGTTTAAAAAAGACAAAGAAAATAGCAATTCTTCACCTTTTGTCGAAAACATTACTCATTATGCGGCTGATACAATAGCTTGACAGTGCGTGCCCGCGTGTATATGTGGCTTTGGTGGTGATATCATACTATTCTGTTTACTTCTTGTCAACCTCCCTAATTTGGAAAGCGTATATTTACGAAGGAAAATATCGCTGTGAACATAATTGCGTCCAAATTATTTAATAGAAAAGTGCGAGTGAATATCTCGCCTAATAATTAAACGGAAAAAAAATTTAAAAAATCTCTTAATTATGTTGGCCTTTCGTATAAAAATCTGATCTGGCGCTAGATAACAGAAAAGCAGAAAATAATCTTTGACAATCTTATAATAGATAAAAACGACAAATACTTTTTAAAGCAACGTTATATTGTAACGTTATATTGTAACGTTATATTGTAACGTTATATTGTAACGTTATATTATAACTGTTGTGGGGACATACACCCCCTTATAATCACTAAGATGGACTCATCCATTAGCCATATAAGCAGCAAGTACAGACCGCTCAATAAGAACTATCCGGATGTCGTACAAAGACGACTCCCAACGGATTTACTAATCTTCCTGTATCACTAACCCTGTTCTGGATATAAATGTTCTTCGTATTCTCACCAGTCGTCGTGTTTTCCTACTTTCACCTTTCCCGACTCCACTACAGTAACGTTTTCATTAACAGTATGGAAGATGACAGTGGTCTAGTGGTTAACGACTTTGACTGACAATCTAGGTGTCCCAAGTTTGAATCCAGTTCATTCAACAACAACAACAACAAAATCAGTTTTGTTTAGGATGCTGGCAACCTTCACGGGTCCCTTCCGTAATCTACAAGTCCTTTCTATAAAGAATTCTGACTAGAAAATATCAGGCAAACACATGCCAACAATAGAATCTTCGGATTCATACGATGATGATGATGATGATGATGATGATGATGATGATTAAGAATATAAAAGTTACGTTTCTGAATTTTTTAGATAAAGATTGATTATTTGTATTATTTGGATTGTTTGGACTATTGTTCTTATCTTTGGAACAATTTTCACAACGTTTTGGTCGATTTAACCTCTTCAGGTGTATCTTGTCGAACTCGGGAATCTCTCTCTCGAATTTCAAACAGAACCCTGTATTTACTTCACGGGAGCAGTATGCTCTCGTTCCGTCGGCAATGGCTGGATAGAGGGCCTAAGTAATTCGTAAAAGTAATTTGTACGCCTTTCGCGCTATTTTATTTTATGCGGATTTTGCGTTTAATTCATTCAAACATTTTCTACTTCATTCTTAATCGTCAACGACAAGCTTAAATGTCCGTTAAAGATATAAAATATGAATTGCCATTTTTTCTTCTTTTCTTTTCTTCATTACTGACTGACTTTGCCGTTTCTCCCCGTTGCTGTTTCATGAGTGGGAGTGATCGTCTCATCTAATGGTCGGCGATTGTCTGTTTAAGACGAATAGAAATTTTTATGCAGGAAAGACAAAATGAGGCATTCGCCGAGTTTTCTTCAAGGTTTTATTGTAGAAAATTGACTTAGGGAGAGAGACAAAGACCAATGTATTTTGATAATCATTTACTTCTTAAATGTAACTAACCTAAGAAATGATGCAGACGAATAGAAATCGATGACATCTGCTGAGATAATCAATTTTATACATCATTTGGCAATGTCCTGTTCGTCTGGCTCTCAAAAAGATACTGCCTGAAAATCTCAGTGTTTTCTCTTTTTCGAAAAAAAGTAACGTCATTCATCATTTTTGATCATTCGATTTTGTTTTGTCTACTGTTTTTGTACCATCTGTTCCTCCCGCCTTGTCCTTACGTTATACGTCTCATATCTAACCTCGGGGGCAGTCCTGTTTCACATATGAGGTATATCTTGTCCTGCATTAAAAGTGACATTCGTCAGAATTTACACTAGCTAATTTAATCGCTACTTACTGGTGTAGGGTCCCTAATATGCAGCAATATGATATCTTATATCAATGTCGTACATCATAAAGATTTTTTTATGTATTTATTTTAATAGAAGAAAGTAATATTTGGGAAGAAATACGCTATATAATAGTACTCGATCTTTTGGTTAAGATCAAAGTGTAGTATCTTTTCTTTGCATAAAACGATCTAATTCCTACCTCCAATAAACAGTGTATTGATATCATGTTTGAACAAATGCTTAAAAACATTGGCCAGCTAGGTTTTAGAGAAATTATGTCATTTCCGGTATAATGATTCGGCATTTTAACTAATAATAAAATACCGTCTTATCGATAAATATTTTTAATCATAATTATTTTTCTACCCAATCGTTTCTTATGATACTTAGATATATTATTATAAATTATTTAAAAGGCAATAATCATGTAGGAATCATTTTTTTACGTTAAAATCAGTATTTATACTATAACCTCACCCTCAACCAGTCTTTCATTTAAAACATAAAAAACATCGCCATTAAAGACAGCTGACGTCAAATGTAGATAATTACATTGGATTTGGTTGAAATTATGTAGTAATAACGAAGAATATTTCGGAAATTTTATGACCCCCATGGACAAAAAAAAAAAATCGTTACATTCACCAAGATAGAATTAATCATTTTGGCCAAGTTTTCGAAATTTTTCATCCGAGATTCCGACTTATAATTTGTCATTGTTCGTCACGTCGGACATATAAACACACACATTTTGCCTTTTATATTTTAGATTATATTGGACTCAATATGTAGTAATGATTTAAAAAGTTTAAAAAAATGACTCGTGCGCCGAGATTCGATATATATATATATATATATATATATATATATATATATATATATATATATATATATATATATATATATATATATATTGTAACGGGGTTAAGATCGAAGTGTTTACCGGTACATAAGTTCAGTAGCGTGGTCTTGATCGTCTATACGATAACGTGATTGATATGCGATTCCTGGTTATCCTTGTTTCACCAGTGGTCCGTAGGAAAAAAACAAAATTAAAAATGAAAATAAATAATAAAAAATATTGAAAAATAAAAACAAAAAAACGAAGTGAACAACTCAAAGTTTCCAGGAAAGTATAATTGCTGTGGGCCACAGTTTGGCCGACGTTAAGTTTGCTGTATTTTTTTCCTACTTGCTGTCTCTTGAAGAAATCAACTCAAATAGATGGCATTCGCCTATTATTTGAGTCACGAATTCTGTGGACAACAAATAAAATAACTCCGGTTGTAATCCTTGTTTTTAAGATTAATTATTAAATAAACTCTTGATTACAATATTTATTATTTTGTTGGTATAAAACATATACGATTTCCTCTTTGTTTCAACTACGCAACATGTGTGCTCAGAAAATGAAAAAAAAAAAGCTTTTGCGACGACCGATTGTTTATCTTTCCTCTTTTCTCCTTTTCCCTCCTCTTTTTGGTCAGGAAGCGGGGGTGTAGCCTGGGTGGAGAGGCGCTCCAGTTCATTTCAACTGTCTAAAACTCGCTCTGGACATCGTCTTATACGAAGGTGACGAAGGGAGTGTGGCGGAGTCTGGGTTTTTATTCAGCCAATCCATCTTCATAGTGTCAAAATTGAACTCGCTCTGATTCGCTTAATTGGTAAAATTGGCTTGATTGGTAAAATCACTGGTGCATATTAATTAATAAATTTCCAATATAAATTTAATTTTCCATCATAAGTCTCTCACACAGGAAAACTCTGAAGCCATGACCTCGGGTTACCATCCGCCATGCCAAAAACTCAAGTTTAGACAAAACAATCGTGAATACTACCATACGCCATTCAATGGGTTCCATTCACAAAACAATATTATTATTAAATATTATCATTAACCCCTAATTCGCTAAGCTGAAGTTATTTTTATTTCTTTTGGTTTGCGTCACCAACCAAATAAAATTAATCAGCAAGACAACTGGGGGTTGGTCGGGATTGTTTACATAATAAAAGAGCCCAGCTCTATTTTAGCAGTTACTGATGTCATTTGTGACCATCACAGTTGGTTGAGTCACAATATAGATATATATATATATCGCTTGTTATTATTAGTATTTTATTCATATGTTAATGTAATATGTCATACACGTGTTTCGTTGAATAGCTAAAATTCACCAAACAACTCATCAGAGACGACATATATGTATTCTTAAAAAATACAGTTGGACAGTTTTCCCCCTATATATATATAATATATATTTATATTTATAGATATATAAATATTTCCGTGTGCAAGAACGTTTTAATCTTGAATCCTACACAATTATGCAGAATGTAAAAACTATGCATAAATAGAATTCAGTGTAACAGTGAAATGAAACCAATCATCTAATAAAAACCCCATAAAAATGAATAAGTATTAATTAACGATCGTTTTTTTAAGGAATATGCAAATTAGGAAACCTTCATGTAGTCGCTCGCATATTTTGGTGTAGGAAGTGGATATATGTGGTCTTTTAAACATTCATTCAGTCCGGTTGAGAAATCCATGCGGATTATTATTGTTTTTCTTTTTCACGCAGACTATTAGTGACGCTTTTTTTTTTAGAGTAGTCTATTTTCTTCTAATCTTCGTAGTTGTTTGTCTATTGTTTCTAAAAGATGAAAATGTGACTCTTTTTTTTTTACTTTTACGTAGTTTTTGATTTCGAATCTCACTTCTGTCCTTGCACAATAACTACGTTTATCCGCAAACTTATCATTATATTCGCTTTTTAAAATCCTTAGCAAATCTTCACTTTGTTTTGACTTTCCTATACTCGACGCATTTAAAGTTCGCAAAATCATAAGAATAAAAAAGAACTCTTATTTATCATAGTTTAGATAGGCACCCTTCTGAAAGACCTCATTGTATTTACCACCTACGAGCAGACATTATTTTATAGCGCCAAATATATATATATATATATATATATATATATATATATATATATATATATATATATATATAACGGGCATATTGAATGAGATCACATCTCCAGCATATTGGTGACTAATTCATGAGTTTGGTTTATTTTTATATCATTTTGCTATTTCAGCACTTTTTTTTTAATCGAAGTGTGAAGCGACAAGTTTCTAACTATTCCCGCTCATTTGCGCTCGATTTCTGTTCGAAAAATGCCCCTTCGTTCTGCACCGATCACACCATGCAGAGAACGCTGGCATCAAACTCCGTACAAAGGAGTCTAACTTCTGGTGACAATATCCAATTATGGACGTATTACCGTTTCCAGGCGCCGAGATCTGGAGGTCTGCGAAATCGTTGCGCACTTCAAAGGTGGCCTTTCACCACTTATCTGCTTCTTGCGAAACGAAACTTCCCCCCCTCTTTCTTTGTTTTTCTCTCTTTTCTTGTTCTCCTCCTCTGCTTCTCTCTCTATTTCCCTTCTCTCTCTCACGCTCTCTCTCTTTGCTTATTCCCTTTCTCCATTTTTTCCTTCTCTCTCTCTTCCCCTGTTCACCCTTTCTCCTTCCCCCTTTCTCTTTCTCGCTCTCTATTTCCCGTCTCTCTCTGCTTCTCTCCTTTTCTCCCTCGTTTACTTGTCTCTCTCCCTCTTTCTCCCATAAACATAAAACTATTCAAGACTCGTTTATGAAAATAAAAGCAAAGAAAAGAAAATAGAACTCGAAGATTCAAACGTCTACACACACATATCTATATTATATTTCTCTTAGTCTGTCTGTTTGTCTATCTATACGTTCCACTTTTCTCGGAAACTACGGGGCCAATCTAATAGACATTTTGTGTGAATCTTTGTTATGATACGGCGCAACAAACTAAGTATTATGGTCTCTGCTCTATGCACAATTAGAAATGAATACAGATTAGTCATAACAATACTACATTTAATCGAGAAGTATTTTCAGAATCTACTGAGCCGATCTGGCTAAAATTTTGTATGGACTTTTGTTATAAAGTGCAGCGAACTCTGTATTATGGTATCCGTTTAATGCACAATTAGGGATTAATCAGGGTTAGTCACCACAATACAACATTTAGTATAGAAGTTTTCTCAGAAACTACTGTGCCGAACTGGATAAAAATTTATATGGATCTTTTTATGATAAGGTGAAGGGAGCTAAATTATTATGATGTCCGTTCGATGTACATTTATGGATTAGTAGGATTAGTATTTAATGTAAAAATCAGAACAAATTTAGCCATATTCAACCATTACTTTGCCATAAATGTCTACAGCTGGAACGATAAAATTGTCGTCCTAAAAAGACGACATGATTTCATTTCCGTTTGATCAAAACCGGTTTTCTTTCTTTTTTTTATTGCAGACCATCTACTAGTTAGGCAGTTGTGTACAAATCCCAAGAGCTCTTCTTTCACTGGAAAAAGCATACTTCCAGTTCTGGACCTGTATCGAGGCAGTGATTGAGGTTGATTACAGGTCCGGAACTGGAAGCATGCCTTTTTCAATACTCAGAGGATAGTGGCTTTTGAATTGTGAGAAGTCATGTTGGTGATGTTCTCAACGTATGACCAAACGAAGTAGTCCATCGGGTTCAGGTCGGCGGAGAAGAGGGGCTAGTAAGAGAAGGGTACAGAGTCGTAGCACTCCTTCTGAAGCCAAACTCGGGACTCTTTGCACTTGTGGGCCGGCTTTGAGCCCTGCTGCCACACCCAGTGTCTGCCAGCTGCCACCTGATTGCACCAGGTCTCACCACACTCTTTAGCACATTCAGGTAAACTTCGATGTTGATTTTCAAGCCGACTTCAAAGATATTAGGTAGCATGATGACATAACCGTGGCTGGGAATATTTTGGAACGGTCCTGTTGTCATAACTTAGATCGGTAGAGAGCATGAGTTGTACAGCGGCGCATCTCTGATCTCGCTCGCTGAGCATTTTGTCACATTCAGACATAATAGAAGGCTCCTATCGCTTTTGGGATTTGTACACAACTGGGAAACTAGTAGATGATCTGCAACAAAAAAGAAAGGTAGTTTTCATCAAATGGAAATGGTATCATGTCGTCTTTTCTAAGACGACAATCGTATCGTTCCCCCTATAGATATATAAATATTTCCGTGTGCAAGAACGTTTTAATCTTAAATTCTACGCAATTATGCAGAATGTAAAAACTATGCATAAATAGAATTCAGTGTAATATTGAAATGAAACCGATCATCTAATAAAAACCCCATAAAAATGAATAAGTAATTAATTAACGATCGTTTTTTAAAGGAATATGAAAATTAGGAAACATTCATGTAGTCGCTCGCATATTTTGGTATAGGAAGTGGATATATGTGGTCTTTTAAACATTCATTCACTCCGGTTGAGAAATCCATGCGGATTATTATTGTTTTTCTTTTTCACGCAGACTATTAGTGATGCTTTTTTTTTTTTTTTAGAATAGTCTATTTTCTTCTAATCTTCGTAGTTCTTGGTCTATTGTTTCTAACGATGAAAATGGGACTTTTTTTTTTTTACTTTTACGTAGTTTTTGATTTCGAATCTCACTTCTGTCCTCGCACTATAATCACGTTTATCCGCAAACTTTTCATTATATTCGCTTTTTGAAATCCTTAGCAAATTCTTCCGTTTGTTTTGACTTTCCTATACTCGACGCATTTAATTTCCTACACAACGCATTTATCGGCTTCTCACATAAATTAAATATAACTATTAAGTCAATGCCGAATAAAATTCACATGTTTCCATAACTGGTATAAATCTTTGTTTCATGCATTTTGTCCCCTTTTTGTTACATTAGCATCTACTTCTCATTTGAATTTTAGCTTGCTACCCCAAATACTCCTTCCTATTTTGTCTGTATCTCGTTATTCTGGTTCACCTATCTTTCTCCAGGTAGTTTCGTAAATTGTTGAAATTTCATTCTCTGTACCCAGCAAACAAGTAATATTTCGACATTAACTTTCAGGTATATATATTTTCTTTTCCCGTTATTTTCCGTCACTTTTGATAAAATTGCCTTTATGCTTTTAGGCTTCTAATATTTTTCTACGCATTGAAGTCTGATCATATTCGAAACAAATCTTGTTTCTAAAATAACATCTAGTAGTATGATTTTAACTCCCACAAGCTTTGCAATATTTTCCCCCATTCTTTCATAAAGTTCTTTTTCCATTCTTTCTTGGGAATCACATTTGACTTTATTTATTCGGGCAACATCTTTTCGTCAACGCATATGTTATTGTTGTTTAATGTTGAAAGCAGAACGAGAAAATTTGGAAACAGTGAAATGAAATATATATAAACAGAAAATACAGAAACGTATATTGGGTGTCGGACTCTTCTCAACTAGAAGGAAAAAGTAAGGTAACGACCCACTTCCACTAAGTCTCAGCTCCAAACTGCTCGATAGCAAAAACTGATGACCGGAAGTGACGTTAGTAATAGTCCACTGTCAGAATTTGTAAGGGTGCCACCCCAACAGTTATCTTGTCTGATATTAATTCATTTCTGACATTCACCGATACTTTTTGCGATGTTATCTCCGTATCTTGTTCTGACAAATCACTTCATCCTAATTCACTGTTAAGCTCTGTACAAATGTTAAACATTTAAAACTGTCTTTGAACCGTTCACACTGGCCATTTCCTTTTCAAGGCATATGGTACGAAATTTTCATCGTCTTCTTTAATTATCTTCAGACATTTATATCAGGTATGAACAAAACTATCCCATTCTTCAAACATTTTGGGTAGAGTTTCTACATCTCTTTTGTTTAACATGAAGGTCACCACTTATCAAGGCCCGAAAGCCACTCGGGGATAAGGGTTATTGCTTGCGTCTACAGTAATCAATGGGATAATATCGTAGTAATCGTTAGTATAGGGGATTTGATAAAACGTCTTACTTAAGGGGGTGGTTCATCAGGAATTTTTTTATGTTGGATTGAAGACATCCAAGTTGTAGTCAGGGGTGCAGTTCTAAGAAAGAAGCTGCGTTCGTTGAATCTACGTTTTGATTTAGGCATAGATAAAGAGTGGGGAAAATTATTGACAGTGGTTTCAGCTAGACGGGTGTTTTTCGTGAAAGATTGGCGAAGGGGGGACCAGAGATTGGAGCTCAGACGAGATTGTTTATTCGGCAAAATGGAATTCGTATATTTCGTGTTTTTCTGATCGCTCAATTTTGTTTTCTTCATCAGACCATGATACACACCTTTTTGCAAAAAAAATTGCTTCGTACCTTTTGAAGTACGCACGTTACTCTTTCTTCAGTTTTTTTTTTAATAAATTCTGATGCGAGTTCGCCATACCCTCTTGCTCTCATACGCCTTGTATTAACAATGGATTTTGCAAAATATCCTAATGTTTTACAGTTTGTTGTTTCTCTAAATCTGTTCGTTGTTTCTGATAATAATCTTGTTGCTATAGAAAATGTTGTAATTGATGTACCGCGGCGCCTAGCGTTTTTGTCAATTACATTATGTGAATGGAAATCAGAATTCAACCAAACAATTCATCAATAATTAAATATTAAGAAAATGTACTTTTACTTTTTCTTTCATTGAGGGAGGAAACAAAAAAACAAAAAAAAAACAAAAAAAAAAAAAAAAAAAAAAAACTAGTTCGTAACTTAATTTTTTTTTTAGACGTCGCTGTTGGTTTTATTTTTCGTCCGTCCTCAGTCGAGATACTTCTTTGTTTGCGGTCATTTGAAAGTCTTTTAATTATTCAAATCATTGTTCGACTTTGTTATATTTCCGGGTGCGTTAATTTTTTTTTCAATTCCTCCAGGACCCACCTAATACGGTGACAAAAAAGATTTACATTGTTCGTTCAAGTTTTGTTAAAAACTCGTTCTCTATTCTTCCATCTGTTGTATAGATTTGTCACAAGCTCGCAATTAAATTTTCAGTCGGCAATCTTATATAGATTGGGTGCAAGTTCGTAGTCGAATCCTCTTTCGCCTATCTGTTTTAAATTATATAAGATTTCGTACTCGAAACCTTCGTCGGCAAATCTGATATAGATTTGATGTGAGTTCGTTCTCGAATCCTTTGTCGCCAAATCTGATATATCTTTGGAGGAATACAATCAGTATAAATGAATACGATGAAATGTGACTCAACACACAAATAAAGTTATAACAAGTTTATTGTACAAAGGTACAATATAACAAATATGAGATTGACACTCGAATGTATCTTCAATGCAGGGGTAATATGATTAGCTTCCTTTCTTCCTATAGTTATTGCTTGCTAACGTCTTTTACAGACTAAAAAGTCTATTATCAGAGGGCGCCAGGATCTTCCACGATATTACTAATCAAGTAACGTCATTTTAAATGTGTGGGTAAGGTGATAAAGTAAGTACGACCATGAAGTTGCTTTTTTATTACATCGGGGTCACCACTTGTAAAGGCATAGAAACTAGCTTAGGGTAAGGGTTAATGAGTGTTAGGCAGACGGTGAGATAATAACTTATTACTATTAGACTTGAAAACGACCATCTTGTACTTAGTTAGAAAGCAGGCCCACGGTGTTATGTTCCAAAGACGGACACTTCTAGGAAAGAAACGTTGTTCATAGAATTTTCGTTTAATTTTAGGTACAGATAGAGAGTGAGAGAAATTGCTGACTGTTGTTGTAGGTAGACGAGTACTTGTTGCGAAAGTTTTACAGGGAGAACCATAGATTGAAGTTCAGTCGAGCGCTTATCATAAAGTAACGATAGTGTGTTAGCCACTGGGCCTTGATAAGTGGTAAAAAGTGGCGATTCCTTTGTAAAAAAAAGGCTCGCAGCGCCTCTTCCGTGCTAAACAGGAAATTTGGCGGCGAAATGGTCCTTGCATACTAGATTTCAAGGACGGTTTTGTATCCTGTCAAGGCAGGAAAGGTTAACTTTAGAAGCTCATCTCCAAATCTGGCGTTAGTACTTCATCTTAGGACGTATTTTGAATCCCAGCTTATCTATAATATAGATCTCACCTGTCTGTTTAAATGTATGTATGTATGTATGTATGTATGTATGTATGTATGCTTAAAACTTTTGATAGAGGCGACAGATTTTCACCAGATCGGTACCGTTTTAAATCTCAAAGTCTCGGACGACAAATATCGAAAAATTGGACAAAAACATTAATTCCTTCACTCTCAACTAGGCAGTTTTTAACAGGGAGAGGTCGATTTTTTGTGAATATTTTTGCAAGTCGTAGTATCGGTTGGATTGACTTTACTTAATTTTAACGTTCCGAACTTCCGGTCGCGTTATGGAATAACAATAAGACGTCAGATTTTCTTTCAGTTTATTTTCCGTCTTCGCGTTCTGGGTTCGAGCCTGCCTGCCTACTATCACTTTTTTTCTTAACACACACCTCCAAATACTCGAGCAACGCCGGGCATCCAGGCTAGTTTTATATAAATATCATATAAAAGACCAGTAAAATCATGATATGTTCGATAAAATAAAACAGTTAAAATCAGGATTTCAATACAAAATATTCACCTACACGTTTGGAAGCGACAGCTTTCTCCAAAAATGGACGATAAACAAAAATACTGTACATTTTTTGCTTTAAGAATCCTGTCTGATCTTTATCCACGGATACCTGCCAGGAATCACGGAAGTGCAATTTAATTGGTTAACTTTCACGCAGACCGTGCAATTCAATCAGCCAACTCGTTACGTATTCAATGACATTGGCGATTACCATAGACGCCGACATACACGTGGCACCAAAAATGGGAAAGCGCTGCTTTATTGCATTAGCGGAATGCATTTGCTATAATCAAAATGATAAAATCAAATAAATCAAATTCATAATAAAGTAGTAGATTGTTAACAATATATATATATATATATATATATATATATATATATATATATATATATATATATATATATACTAGCAAAGATACCCGCGATTCGCGCGAGACTTTGCTGTACGCTCGAGTACCCATTTGCAGGCACTCTTGTAGAAAGGGGATGCTGCAAGAGTAACTATTGCTTAAGGTGTTTAAAATTTTTTTAAACTACCTCCTGAAGTGACTTAAATCCAACTATTAACTTTAAAGCAAATAGGTCATATTAAAGTTGACGCATAAAAATCGAAACAATTACAAACATTTGTTTAGTATCTGCAAGGGGAAAGTATTATCTTAAATTTTTCAAAAGAATTATATGCAACTCAAAAAAAAAGAACCCTTAATGATCCTTTATATTGTTTTGGCAACGTTATATCGGAAGGTCAAAGTTAAGGTTAAGAGATACAGTGCAATAAATTTTGGCCTATGTTAGGAACCACTATCATGCCAAATTTCATCAAGATTGGTTGAGAGGATGAAGATAGAAGAGAGTGACCCGATTCAAATTCACAAAGTTGGCCGGCGCCATGGTGGCGACCTCCAAGATGATAGCGAACCCCAACTTAGTGTGCACCATACCTAGATAAAGCAGTGTATAAAGAGTCGTACCAAATATGACCTTAACCTTTGACCTGGACCTTGAAAACGGTGTGCACCATCTCTAGGTCAGAGACCATCATCATGTCAGGTTTGGTCATGATCGGTCTAGTGGTATGAGCTATAGGAGAGTATATATACATAGACTATGACCTTGACTTTTGACCTTGACTTTAAAAAATGGTGTGCACCATCCCTAGGTGGGGGACCATCATCATGCCAGGTTTGTTCATAATCAGTCTAGGAGTGTGGGTTGTAGGATAGTATATATACATAGACTATGACCTTGACATTTGACCTTTACCTTGAAAAATGGTGTGCACAATCTCTAGGTAATGGGCCATCATCATTCCAGGTTTGTCTCATGATCAGTCTAGTGGTATGAGCTGTAGGAGAGTTGTACACACAGACACACACGCACACACGAACACTACTACTTCATACACACACACACACACACACACACACACACACACACACACACACACACACATATATATATATATATATATATATATATATATCGACCGACTTGATGCTTACCTTTATTCTCAATAGACAATGGACACTCCTGTAAAGGTAGCTTCGCGTGTAATTGCGAGGCAAGGGTTGCGCAATATCATACTACACCTCTCCTGAATCAACACTGCTTGGGTTCAATGGCAAGAAAAAACTGACTGGAAACAATATCGAGATAGCGGAGAACACATACAGCACGTAGAATTCCAAATGGTCACCAGGCACAACGTTGCTTAACTTCAGTAATCTGACGAACACGTTCTTTCATTTTACATAGTTAATATATATTTATTGTTGTTGCTTGATGTTATTTGCTATGAATAACCTAGTTCACTCAGATTTGAAACCGACGGTACCGATGTTTTACGAGGATCTGTAAAATATGAAAATATACATTATCCTCTTATATTCAATTCTTCTTTATAATTGAGCATTTGCTGTCTGTTTAAATGTATGTATGTATGTATGTATGTATGTATGTATGTATGTGTGTATATACATCTGCCTAAAACTTTCGACGGAGGCGACGGATTTTCACGAGATCGGTATCGTTTTGAAGTTCGACCTTTTGGACCCTTTTCTAAAAGGAGGGGTCGCTTCTTTCGCCGATATTTTCAAAAGTAATCCCTCTCTTCGATTGACTAGCCTTAAAGTAAACCTTCGCCATTTCCGGTTTGGCAATGGTGCAACTGCAAAGATGTCACTCATTTTTCACGTTCTTTTCCTCCTTCGCGGTACGGGTTCGAGCCTACCTGCTTACTTTAAAAAAACATTTTTGCTCAACACACATCTCCAAACACCCGAGCAATGCCGGGTATCCAGACTAGTCAGAAGATAAAGCATAAAGTTCATAGTAATTTTAATACATTATCAAATCAATATCCGAAAAGAGAACGAGGGAGAATATATAAATATATATATATATATATATAAAGCTGAATGTGTGTGTGTGTGTGTGTGTGTGTGTGTGTGTGTGGCGGTCTGGTCACGAATAGGCTCCTATATGGTTGACTATTTTAAAAAGCTGATTACATATAATGATAGATGATGCATCGAGGCACAGGAATGGATATGTTTTATCCTGCAGAACGGTGGTTCATTAAAACTGTGGGGCCTACGTTCGCGCCTGGTCGACAAACTATAGAAATAAAAAATTCAAAAATTAAAAAAAAAAATGTTTACAAGTGTTTTTGATATAGATGTACATAAGAATACTTTGATAAGTATGTTTTAACTTAAATAGGGATGGTATAATGAAATTGTAGGATCTGCGTTCGCGCCTGGCCTCCATAGAATGGAAATAAGCACACACTTTAATAAAGACTTTTCATATCTATCTGCGTAAGTATACTTTGATAATTATGTTTCAGTTTGAAGAAATATGGTATAATAAAATTATGGGGTGTTCGTTCGCACCTGACCTCCATAGAATGGAAATATGTCATAAAGTTTAACAAGGTTTTTTAATATAGATCCACAGAATATTGTGATAAGTGTTTCAGTGTGAACAGGTATGGTATAATAAATTATGGGATTTATCTATTTTATTTTTACTTTCATCATATTTTGCTTTGGTTTTGATACCCCTGAATTCGAAGCTGTCTCTTTACAACCCTTCCGTTTCATAACCTATCATACTTTAATAAATCAGAGTCCATTTTCTGTAGGCTGTTTTTGAACCCAGTCAACGACGGGTACTTTTGCTAGTATATATATATATATATATATATATATATATATATATATATATATATATATATATAATTTTTATTTACTTTGTTGGTGTTTCATTCAAACATTTCGCTAAAAATTAGCTTCATAAGGGTTTTAGGTCAAGACCGTATTTTTTTCTTCATTTTGTTGTTATGAGGAGGAGGTAATCCTTGGAAAAGAACAATTTAAATGTACATGCTGTCAGTTATTTTATTTTAATATATACTGTGATCGAGTGCGTACACCTTTATGCCACAGAGAAAGTAGAAAGATCGCTTATATTTTTTCAACGTAAGCAAATTAATATATATCATTTATCTATATACAGTATAACTCCTATAATTTGAACATCCGCTTCGTTCAAATTAGAGGATGCTGTTCAAGTTTCGTGATAAAAAATGTGCTGCAGTTAATTTTAATTTTCTAAGAATTAAGAAATAGTAAATGAAAGTCATTGCTACATGATACTTCAAGTATATATTGACTTGAGTTTACGATATATTGCAAGTAAGAATTGTTAAATATTATTACCAGAAACAAAAACATTGAAAATAAATTAAATCTACTCTTACTTGTTAGGTATTTATTACCTAAGTTATCATCTACAGAAATCATACATTTATGTAAAATACAGTTTTTTTTTATTTATTCATTGAATGAATCTCATTGCAGTTTCTATTTTCATCGATTGAGCTCTTGGGCGCTGCCATTGTATTCTATAAGCGATCACGAAAATCTACAATTTCTTTGTTCTGTAGCTTCTTTATGATTATATCTCTTCGGAGTGACATTGGTTGCAAAACATAGTTGTCACTAAAGTAAGGACTTTTTTCTAGAAATTTTATAACCGTCTCCATAGACTTTTCTGCATCATCCCATGATATTGCTTCATCAGAGTGTTCTTGGTTATTTGCGTTAGGCCCAAGAGAATGCTCAGGACACTTTGATTTGCCGATGACAAAAAGCTTATGTTTATGAGTTCCAGAAGCATTAGCGCATACCATCACTGTTAGTCTTTCTTTATTTAATTTGAATCCTTTTATTTTCTGCTCCTCGGATCCGGCTAATGTTTTTGTAGGTAAACACTTCCAATTTACGCCACTTTCATCAGCGTTGTAAACATCCTCTGGTGTTAAACCATAATTGGCAATTGTCGTCTTGAATTTGCCACAATAATTTGATGCTGCGTGTGTATCAGCAGACCGTTGTTCACCTGACATTGTTAATTGTCTTATACCTTGTCTACTCTGAAAGCTCCTAAGCCAGCCTTCACTGAATTTCATATCTTCTGCGATATTCAACTCTTCCTTAAGAGATTTTGCTTTAGCAATTAACATGGGCCCAATTGCTACACCTTCATTCCGTTTTGCTACAAACCACTCATGCAATATTCGATCGAATTCAACTTGCTTTGGTCTGCGAAGAGTCATTCTTTTGACATGTCTTTTATTTGAAGAGAAAGGAGCAGCCTTCAATATTTCCTCCTTTTTTTTTATGTAAAACAGTGTACTTCTTCCAATCTTATAATCTCTCAATATAACGCTATTTTCATCTCCAGCATCTAATTTTTCTATAATTTGACGAAGTCAGTGTCACTAGTTTTCTTTTAGAGTTGCAAGCCATTGTGATGGGTTGTTTTACACTATTTTAAATATAGCAATCTGAAAAAAAGAATTTACAGTTAGTGTAAATTAATTATCAATAGCATATCTACATTAATTACATAGTACGAATATTAACATTTCTGCGCAATATCTGACTAAACCATGTAAACAGTTTTACTGCAACACCGCATCAAATATGCTAATACAATTTCAATGACGAGACAGTTCAAGTTTAGAGAAAGTCCAGGTTTAGAAGAAGTCCAAATGAGAGGAAGTACAAATTTAGAGGAAGTTCAAATTAAAGGAGTTTTAATGTATTTATTTATATATATTTACTTATGAAATTGTTACCTACGTGCGCGTGTTTCGCAGTACTACGTCTCATCAGCGTAGCTTGACTGTTCTAGGGCTCAAATCTCGAACCGCGGACTACAGGTACTGGATCGAGTGCGTATACGGATTCTGGTTAAGATTACGTGCTATTTTTATCGCCTTAAATTTATATCGATTTATTTTTTAATGATAATTAAATATTCGGTATTAGTGTCTTCCATAACAATTATGTAGTAGTACAACGAAACATGTGCATGTAGATAACCATTTGAGCAATGAGCTTCAATCTATGGTCCGCATACGCCAAACTTCCGCAAAAAGCACCTGTCTAGTTACAATCACTACCAAAAAGTTCTATCTGAAATCTGAACACAAACTCCATGAACAAAGCTTCTTTCCTAGAACTGTTCATTGTGGACTCTGTTCCGCTGGCATGCTATCTGGCTGAATGCCACGTGGTCGTCTTCAAGTTCAATGCAAAAAAGTTTTTGGTGTCTCACTCCCTAAAATAATTATATTCTACCCATTTTCCCTAAACAAACGATAACTAAGCTGACATCTCAGTAATCACCTTACACTAATTAACCCTTATCCTCGAGCGGTGTACAGTTCTTGATAAGCCGTGAAACGCGTCTCCCCGGTTTCCTACCGGTTCTTTTGTTTTAAACGCCATTATTCAGATTGTTTTTCATTACGTGAGTCGCTGATGATTTCTTTGGATTTTTAAAAACGTTTTAAAAGTCAGGTCCACTGCAATGAAATGATGGGACATGTCTAAAATATGTAACATATAGTTGTTTTTATATAATATATAATTTGTATATATATATATATATATATATATATATATATATATATATATATATATATATATATATATATCTCATAACACGAATTTGTACAAAAAATTTTTTTGTTTAAAGTAAAATCATATGAAAAAAAGATAATTACAGGAAATCGTTTTGGGATTAATTATTTTTTTTTTACCTATTTTCAAATTCCAATTTTCCGATTCCCGATTCCGATAAATCGTCCCAACACTAATATATATAATACAGAGTGAGTTACGGTTTTTGATTCACCATTTTTCACGTAAGTGTCATAAGTAAACACACGATGTTCACGACTCCACGGTAATAATATGAGGGCAATGAACTGAAGAGAAAGAAAATTCAAAATAACTAAAACAACATCTTAAGAAGGTTTAAAGAGTCCCTTTCTTACCACCTATCTCTTACTCAAGGAGAGCAAGGAGCGTTCTAAAACATCCTTTTCCCTTATATATATATATATATATATATATATATATATATATATATATATATATATATATATATAGTGAAATCAAAGGAGATGCAATGTTTACCTTATATAAACAATGGTTAACTTCGATCTAATATCAATGCCAAGTATTTATATATAGATTACAAAAATTTATATTTTTGCAATTTATAGCTATAATAAATTGCTGTTTCATTTTATACGTAACCAATAAATTCTAGCCTTGTTACAAATATGATTTGCTGATTCCTTTCTGTCCTCTGATGAGAAGAATAGTATTCTTGGAAATTCAGTGGAATAAGGAATTTGTAAATTGTTTTTTGGAGTAATCATTTCAACAATATATTTTATTGTAAATTTCACTTACAGCTGTAATTTGTTTTCTCTTATATATATATATATATATATATATATATATATATATATATATATATATATATATATGTATATGTATATGTATACATATATATACATATATATACATATATATATGTATATATATATATATATATATATATATATATAATGTGTATTTGTGTAGGGACACTTTTCAACTTATATACTCAACCTATTTTTGATCTACAGACTTGAAATTTGTTATATAGAGTATTCAGACATGTGAAAAACCTTTTAATAGGTTTTCATCCGATACTAAAAAACCGGACAGTTAAGGGTTAAAATTGAAAATTGGTACGTGGAGGTCGTCGGATTTTTATGTTTGCTGTTTCACGAATACGTATATTTCAATGGTTCACATGCTATTTTCATTATGTTAAGAATAAGTTGGTTTGAAAACACTTTTTTAAGATCGTGCCAATCTGGCTTAATGGTTATCGTACTTAACTCACTGTCTTTAGGGTTTGTTATCGATCCCAGCCCAAGTATTTGTTTCTTTTTTTTTACTTACAAGAAGTGAAATTTTGAGGAAAAAACATAATACTCGCATACATGTCTCAGTTTCTATACGATTTCAAATATAATATTTATGCGCGTTTTATGACCAGGCAACGCCAACGACCTGCTAGTATATATATATATATATATATATATATATATATATATATATATATAGTTAGTAATAAAATATATATGGCGATTAAGCTACACTGAATATTCCGCGTTTCATCCACTCTGAGACTCTTCAGGCTTATATATATATATATATATATATATATATATATATATATATATATATATATATATATATATATATATATATATATACTAGCAATCGGTGCCCGGCGTTGCCCAGGTGTTTTGAGGTTAATGCTGAGAAAAAAAAAAGGTCAATTTTTTAAAACTTTGACCCCTATTATGACCTCTTAACATTTATTGTTTAGGGATCAAGTAAAGTTAATAAGTTAGATCCATGTCCAAGGAATCTATATCTAAAATATCACGTGTTTACTGTTTAGACCCAAAATTGTAGGAGGAGTTTGGTAGAGTTCTCAAAGGTCAAATCGTTGAATATTGACCACTTAATCGCCAAATTTCTGTCGAAAACCTATCACATCGATTTTCCCAAATCTCAGTACCCTGTATATCAAATTTTTAATCTCTAGGCTTAAAATTGACAGAGTTTTAGCGTAGGGAAATGCACACAGACACACAGACACTTATATATATATATATATATATATATATATATATATATATATATATATATATATATATATAAACATGTGTGTGGCATCCGTCAGTCGAAACGACTATGGATCAGCAGCGGCAGCGGGCAGAGCGCCGTATTAAGATGTTGTTATAAACATAAACATCATATATATAAGGATAATAGTACGCCATATATATAACAAAAGACCAAATTTTCGGCAAAAAAATGTTGTTACTATGCACATCTATGTAATGAAATACAATTTGTGGCAAAATTTCAGGAAAAACTAATGGATGGTTATCTCGCAATAGTCCGGACAATTCGCTAAATTATCTTGTCAAAACCTTAAATCTCGAATTTTTGTGCATTTTTTTTGGGGGGAGGGGAGCTAATTTGGCATAATAGTGTCCATTTAATAGTATTATCTTGAAAAAATAAAAAAATAAGGAAAATTACCAAAAAAAACAAACAAGAACAACAAAAGTGTGCGGTATTTTTAAAAGTTTTATTGCGTTGTTTTTATTTGCGTTTTTTATTTCATCGGTGAAGAAAATGGCCAAACAGAAATTTTGAAGGCCAAACTGCTTTAAAAAAAAGGCCAAATTCGCGAAATTTGGCCTAGCTATACAAAAAAAAAAGGGAAATCCCCCTACTTGAACTTTCTGTTTAATTTCGCTTGTAGCGTTGATTTTTTTCTTTTTTCGCTATAAAAAAAATAACTACTTGATGAAATTACGTGATTTTTTCTGTAGGAAAACTTTATCCCATGACGAGTACGTACAATATATATATATATATATTTTTTTTAAATATTTCCATTTTTTAATGTCAATGGAAAACTGCACAAGTACCCAAACCCGAATGTAAAGACCACGAGTGGACGCGCGTTTGTTTTTTTTTTAGTTTAGTTTCATAATGGCGGCCGTGATGTCGGAGGTTCGATTGTTAGATTGTAAGTTAGTTTATTATTTTTGTAATTTGTAAATCGCAAGTTAGGAAAAAATTAAACCCTTCCAAGATGGACAATAAATAAAGCCATAATATTTTATGGTAAATTTAAGAGCCTACGAACCATAGTTTTTTAGATGTGATTATTGGATTAACCAATCAGAAATCGTCTGTGGCACACACATCTCTGTTTTTATAGATATATAGATATATATATATATATATGTGTGTGTGTGTGTGTGTATTGACAAGGTTCAGAGAGGCGCCATCTTGATAGGTCCTGAACTGTTATCAAGGCTCCAGCCCCTGTCCCATCGACGAAACGTTGCATCCCTCTATTTGTTCTACAAGTATTTAAATGGTAAATGTTCTGACGAACTACAAGCACTTGTACCCCCTCGACGTAAATACTCTCGACAAGCAGCTAAATCCCACCCCTACACAGTAGAGATCCCTAGACGTAAGAAAGCATTCTAATCCAACAGTTTCTTCCCCAGAACTGCTAGACTGTGGAACTCCCTTCCGGGATTCTGCTTTCCCAACTGTACTGACATGCAGAAGTTCAAGTGTAATGTGAACAGACATCTTGCTACTCATCTTCCTGCATAATACCCCTGCAACTTATGTTCCCGATAGTAGCCCCCTACTAGAAAGTGGCACTGTGCCTTGTTTGAGGTGAAAAGAAAATTGAATTTAAATAAATATATATACATATATATGCATATATATGTATGTATGTATATATATATATATATATATATATATATATATATATCAGATTAATATTTATATATGGTTACATATACTACTAAGCTATTTATTAATTTATTTGTATATCATAGCATACGGATAATATAAAATATAATTTTCATTAAAAACAATATATCATTTTCATGACATTTGAAGTCGTTAATTATTTCTCTATAACAGAATTTTAACACAAATCACAACGTCATTTCTTTCCGCTTGCACTGGATTTCCCTTAAGATGAACTTGTTCTTATTTCATTGAATCTTTGGCGCCACAAATATTTCATTATAACTTAAACCGCCATAAAGAAAATCTACGTTCTATTAGAGTCAACCATTACAACGTTTAGCAGAGCCTAAGAAAGAATAGAAGGTAATATCAACTGTAAAACATGAGATTTAAAACGTTGTAGACATTCTTTCGGGTGGAGATTAATACAATTTACATGTTCCTTAAATCTTTACCGCACGCTTCTTTTGTAACAGAGCGCGGACGCGTGTATGCACATGCCTACGAAATACGAAATGACGTCACTGTAAAGAAAAAGACTTTAAAACGGAGAGAGATCACGCCAGAGAAGACGATCACGTGAGAGACGTCATGACCATAACGAGAAGTCACGCGTGGGAGGAGGAGCGTAAATAAATATCGTTGTTACAAAAGAAAAAGTTCTTTCTTATTTTTTGTCTGCTTTGTGACTGAGGCTACAGCGTGCTGGTAACGTTGCACATTCAATGCATGTTTTCTTCAAGAAAAGTTCGTTCAAAAGAACAGACAAATCTTAACAGCTCAAAGTAGTCGGCTAACCCGACATTTTCCAATACTTTCACGGTAGGTACTCGACTGAGCTTCAACCTATGTTCACCCCCCCCCATCCCCACCCTGCAAACAAATACTTGTCTTACTACAACAACTGACAACAATTTCCCTCGTTCTCTATCTGTGACTAAAAGTAAACGAAAATTCTAGGAGAAGAGTTTCTTTCCTTCTGCGGAACACAATCAGTTGGGCTACTTCTCAGCTGACTATAACATGCTCATTTTCAAGTCTCATGTAAATCAGTTCCAGTTGTCCCCTTAATTAATCAAGCCTTACCCAATTTCCACCAGTACTGATCATGTTTGCTCACCACCTAGCTAATATTTATCAACACTTACCCTATAGTGGCATCCGTACTTTGATGGAAGACAATAAAATATTGTCGGGTTCAGAGTAAGGAAGAAGAAGGTAGAAGAGACACGAAGGGGGTAGACAAAAAGTGAATTTGATTTTTAATGTAAATTTTGAACTAACATTGATTTGCTGTGACAGGAATCTGAGATTGTGATTGCATTGGGCTACTGTTAAATTATGATTAAATTCAAGGCTTTACCTTTACTCCTGATCTGAAATGGAACACATACATCAAATCCGTTGCCAAGGTCGCTGGAAAAATGGTGGAATCCCTCTATCGATCCAGTAGATATCTTACTGCTGATGCAATTATCTACCTATATAAGAGCCAGGTACGTCAAAGGATGGAGTACCGTTGCCACATCTGGGCAGGAGCTGCTAGAAAGGACTTATTCTGCCTTGATAGAGTTTAAAATATACTTCGTAGCCGAGTAAGGGATGCCCTTTTCTCTTCCCTGCACCCTCTTTCTCACAGAAGAGATGTTGCAAGTCTGTCTCCGCTTCATCGCTATTTTCATGGCAAGTGCCAATCTCAGCTCCAATCTATGGTTCTCCCTCGCCAAACTTTTACAAGAAACACTCGTCTAGCTGAAAATCAATAATTTCCCCCTCTTTTATCTGTGCTTAAACTTAAACGCAGATTCCATGAACTAAGTCTCTTTCTTAGAACTGCATGCCCGTGGAACTGTCTCCCGTTTGCCTGCTTTCTAGTTGACTACAATATTGTTGTCTTCAAGTCCAACGTAAACAAGTTCTTAATTAGCCGTTCCACTTAAGTTAACAAATTTGCCAAATGTCCATTACTAACAATTACTATATTGTCCACTACACTCTTTAACCCTTATCCTCGAGTGACCTCTGAGCCTTGATAAGTGGTGATGCTTATGTAAAACAAAGTATTACACACACATACACACACACATACACACACACATATATATATATATATGATGATTGCTGCATCTTTCCAGATGATCGCCGTCACACTGAGTTCTTCCAATTTTGCCGTCCATGCCATCTCAGATGACTCTGCACCCCTGCCGCAGATTTGCACATCCTGAAGCAGATGTGACACACAAATATATATATATATATATATATATATATATATATATATATATATATATATATATATATATATATATATATATAAGGAATGAAAAAATACCAGCGGTGGTTGACGTTATGTTTAAAGAAAAATAGAAAAATCGAATGAAATTATTAAAAAATCAACGTTTCGTCCTTATTTCAGAGGACATCTTCAGGATAATTGAAATAAAAATGTAAGAAAAGGTATACGCACACATATTTGTCTTTCCCGACATGGGTAGGATTTAAAAACTGTCTTTTTTCGCACGATCTATGACTTTTTCTTTTCTTACATTTTTATTTCAATTATCCTGAAGATGTCCTCTGAAATAAGGACGAAACGTTGATTTTTTAATAATTTCATTCGATTTTTCTATTTTTCTTTAAACATATATATATATACATACATACATACATATAAATGTACATACATGCATATATACATAACTGAAATTTTGAAATGCTTTTAGATTACAGATTGTATAATGCTGACAACTTAAAGTCCGTATAAATATTATTATCACTATTTACAAGAGAACCTCAATCAGATAAAAAGGCTAAATATACGAGATTGAGCAAGCGTCTAATTGAAAACTAAATACTATAAGGTATACAAAATTCTTCGATGAATAATAAACTACTATTAAATATTTAATTTACTGAGTTTAATCCAAATTTTTATTTATACATATATGTATATGTACATATGTATATATGCACCCCCACACACACATCCTTTGACGTTATTCTCGCGTTGCCCACGCACAGTTCAAACATTTCAAAATACAACCGCTAGAAACAACGCGCGGCTCTTTAAAGACTTCTTTCTCCAAATTTACAACATGGCAAGGAAGAAGAAAAGAAAAAAAAGAAACAATACACTGAGGATGGAGTATACCTCTGAAATATATTTGTGATAAAATTCAAACAAGTAAAATATTTGTTTATTTTCCTAATATTACGTTGTGATTTGGCTTTCAAGCTCAATTGATGCGTATTTTATTTTAGTTTTGAATAAAGCATTTGTTCGTCATACTGATGCTTTTAAATTGTATAAAACTAATCAATATATATTGATAAAGGAAATCCAAAACTACATGTATAAAAAATTGCATATATATATATATATATATATATATATATATATATATATATATATATATATATATATATATATATATATATAATATTATTTTTAATTTTTATATGTTTTTATTAAGTAAATAAGAATGTAAATATATAAATAACGCACTACTACTCCTACTACTGATAATAAGAATAGTAAGTAGAGATATGTAGTACAATGAATTAACCCGAATTGTATAAATACAAGAGACTGGGAAATTAAAAAAAATATACTCTTTTTGAATGAGTAGTGTCTCCTTGCTGCGTCGGTTACTTGAGGATCGATTAAGTAAAGTCCAAGTCAAAAATTCGTTCTTAACAATCAGCCCGACAGGTGCGGGGCCAGGAACTGGCCCAGTACCTGTCAGACTGATAAGGTACACCGTCTGGTTATCATCCAGGAGGTCCACCCTCCCAGGCATCGCCACCCGGATTTCGGGTGGAGTAAGTTCACTGCTTACTGCCTGAGGCGCCTCAACCGGGGAATACCGACGGGTATGCTCGGGCAATTTGTGCTAGGCAAGAGTGCCCCTCCTTTAGAGGAGCTTGCCTGAATCCCCACTTTCCTGACCTTTTGTGATATAATGCTCAGGTGGGTACCTACCCAATTTTAAATTTGGAGACAAAGACGAGTGTTACAAGTAAGGAAGACATTTTTTTTTGTTCTTGTGATTAAGGGAAGTGGTGTTTGATCAACATTGCTGGGGATCCATGATTTAATATACTGTTTTGTTTTTACATCCCCGAAAGTTTCATGGTAGACAACTGATGATCCCTGAATAACATTAGGAGTTTTATGAATTAAAAAAAAAATCAAGTTGATTCAGCGGTTGCAGGTGATTAAATGACTTACAGACTAAATAGTTTTCCAACGAATGATAAAAAATACAAAATCGAATAAGTTTTTTTTCATATAGTTTTAAAGGTTATTATTTATATAGTTTTAAAGGTTATTATTTATATAGTTTTAAAGGTTATTATTTTATATAGTTTTAAAGGTTAAAAAACTTCCAAGTGATGTTAGGTTGTATAAATGTATTAACTGCGGTCAAAATCGAACTACTGTTTTTAATCAGCTTTTTTTTTCAATCAACGATTTTAGATACTTATTGAGGACATTCTTATACAAAACCTGCTTAAGAACACCCCCAGTTACTTTAAGTACATGTGTGTGAATTTTTAAAAAATCGGCCAAACAATTTTGGAGTCCATAAGAAACGAACTCACAGACGTACACAAATTGCCTTTTATCTATATATAATATGTGTATGTGTGTTTGCGTGTGCGTATGTGTGTGTGTGTGAGTGTATGTGTGTGTGACAAAAATGGACAGTTACCAAAATGTTAATATTTATCTATCTATATGAATACATACAAAAATTATTACAAGAAACTTACGAATGTTTATTTAAAATGTTGCTTCAAGTAGATAACTTTAGGAAAAGCTATCAACGCCAGTGAAAATACGATTGAAATGATAGAAAAATAAATATTTAAACATTCGTTTGATGTTTCATATGGAAATCTCAAACTATCGTAAAATACCGGAAACTATTGAGAATTGCTAGAAAATGTCAGAAATCCCCGAGAAGACCTTGGCCTTCGGGCCGGGATCAAAGTTCCGGAAGATACTGCAAGCTATGACTAGCTATGACTAGCTATGACTAGCAAAGACTAGATGTGGGGGCAACCCCACATGCCTGACCATTAACCAGCTCCCATTTCCCACCTCTCGGGAGCTGGTCCCCTTTTTCCCTTCCCCCTCCCTTCACTCCTCACATTAAAAATCGGCCTTGTGCCTAATTTGCTCGGTGGGGGAGCAAATAAATACCATCTGTTCCGGCAGATACTGCAAGCTATGACTAGCTATGACTAGCAAAGATCAGATGTGGGGGCAACCCCACATGCCTGACCTTTAACCAGCTCCCATTTCCCACCTCTCGGGAGCTGGTCCCCTTTTTCCCTTCCCCCTCCCTTCACTCCTCACATTAAAAAATGGCCTTGTGCCTAATTTGCTCGGTGGGGGGGCAAATAAATACCATCTGTTCCGGCAGATACTGCAAGCAAAGACCATATGTGGGGGCGACCCCACATATAAGACCTTGGTCAATGTAGGGGTAACCCTTCATACCAATTGTCACTATCCAGCTCCCCTACTCCCCAGGGAGTTGTTCCCCATTTCCCCTTCACTCCTCACATTAAAAATCGGCCTTGTGCCTAATTTGCTCGGTGGGGGAGCAAATAAATACCATCTGTTCTGCAGATGCTGCACTTAAGATAATTTGTACCAGTCAATTCAGGGGAAACCCTCTATACTGGGACAATTATTATTTTTGGTAACCAGAGTGCCCCCTTTTTTGCCTACATTTAGGGGAGCTGGTTTTTACCCCACATTAAAAGCGGCCTTGTGCATAATTTGCTTTGGTGGGGAAGCAAATAAATACAATATTCTTACTTTCTTTATTTGAAAACAATAAAACACACAAACTTAGGTGAGCTTACAAAAGTAATCGGCTGAAAAAGAGAAGCAGGTGTTTTAAATCTAAAATGAACTAAACGACCTTGCAACCGATCTGTTCATGACTGCCAGCTTAAATATGTTAGCCATACTTTTGTGAAATTTGCTTTCATTTATATATAGCAAACAGATAAACAAGTGTACAACTGGTCTGTGCACTCGGTATAGCGCCCATTTCCGCCTTCGCTCAACAGTACTCTTATGAATAAAACATGTATGTATATGTGTGTGTCAGTGTGAAAATATTTAACCGATAAGCTGAAATGCAAAATGTTCATTCCAACTTGAAGATTTCTATTACTTTTACTCATGCGCAAATTCATACATAGTTTAAAGTAGTTGCCCAGGTCGCTGGGAAAATGGTAGGACCCTTCTAACGCTCCAGAAGATATCTAACTATCTGTATAAAAGCCAAGTACGTCCAAGGATGGAATACTGCTGCCACATCTGGGCTGGAGCTGCTAAAATAGCCTATCCTACCTTGACAGAGTACAAAATAGACTTCGTGGCTTAATGGGGGATGCACTTTTCTCTTCCCTACAACCTCTCTCCCACAGAAGAGATGTTGCGAGCCTGACTTTGTTTTATCAATATTTCCATGGCAAGTGTTCGTCCGAGCTCCAATCTCTGACCCCCCCTCGCCAATCTTTCACGAAAAACACCCGTCTAGCTGAAACCATTGTCCAAAATTCAATAACTTTCCCCACTCTTTATCTGTACCTAAATCAAAACGTAGATTCCATGAAAAAAGCTTCTTTCTTAGAAGTGCACGCCTGTGTAACTATCTTCCGTTTGTCTGTTTCCCACCTGACTACAACTTTGATGTCTTCAAGTTCAACATAAACAAATTCCTGATGAATCGCCCCCTTAAGTAAGACACTTTATCAAATCTCCAATACTAACTATTACTACGATACTATCCCATTGATTACTGTACACGCAATAACCCTTATCCCCGAGTGGCTCCCGAGCCTTGATAAGTGGTGACCTCCATGTAAAAAGAAAGTTTAATCAAATATCTTTCTTATCTGTGTTTCGATAGCTCAAATAATAGGAAATACGGCTGACATATAAATGTTTTGGTTTCGATTCGAACTGATGACACCCAAATCATTTTGTTAAAAAACTTTGAAATCAGCACTATATATACACTAGCAGAGAGACCCGACGTTGCGCGGTATTGAATTATGACCAACGAATGTTTCATAATTTTACTGTCATTGAAAACAGTTAAATCGCCTACTTTTCAATTAAATCGATTGATTGCCTGATCAGTTATGGGACCTATAGCAGTACAACTAGCAGAAGCTTTACATGCCTCCCTGCAGTGACTTATTCCCAAGACATTATAAGCTACGTTGCACTGTAGAGAACTTACTGTTGATTTAATAAAATTAAATTTGTATATAACGGCTTAAATTAAATTTTAAAAATCCAAAAAATCAAGTATCATCAAGTATCATGATTCAATTGTGTTCTAAACAGAAACATTCATTTCGAACGCACCCCTGTCATATAAAAGAACCGACTGTTGATTTTATGTGCCTTACCATTCTGCTTGTGTGGAAATAAAACTTCTGAAATGCACCTGTGATGTTAGGCTGTGTGAGATATTAACTTTGGTCAAACTCGCCTGTTCCTCTTCGATCTGATTATATTTATAATTGATTATTGATATATATTGAGGACATTCTCACACGAGACTTATCTGAGAATACACCCAGATACATAAAGTTTGGGTGAAATTACATAAAAATCAGCTCAGCCGTTTGGGAGTTCAGAGGGAACTCTCTCACACACACACACACACACACACACACACACACACACACACACACACACAGTGCCTTTTATATAATAGTAATACCTTGCTTTTTTTTTTGCTTGCATCTTGTCTTTGATGATCGGGGGGTTCCATCTTTAAGAAAAGGGATGGCAGGTTACTTATGTATATAAATAGGTAAAAATCATGTTGGTCGGCCGGCGGATGCTATAAGTTTTCTGATTAAAAATATGTTGGACAAAAATTCACGCATTACTGCAGTTCTATATTTTGTAATATTATCTACAGCAGTTATATGTTTTTTTTCATTGTTTATGTTTTTTTTTTACATTTTTTACAGTTTGAGAGGGAGAGATAGAGAGAGACAGCGATATATATATATATATATATATATATATATATATATGTGTGTGTGTGTGTGTGTGTGTGTGTGTGTAGATAGACGTATTTTTCTCCCGAAATTAATCCATACCACCAACGGACTTTATATACACCGGACATACCAACAACTTGGCTGGAAAATAATTATACAACGAGGCGAGCAATGATAGATAAATAAACAGTCAGACATTTCTCTATGCAAACATACCCGTCTATTTGTTTGTTTATTTTTCTTTTCTTTACTCTCATGATTCCGGTCTTTTCCGCATTGCTTTTGGCTTTTAAAACTTCCATATATTTTTCGTTTAAATATGTTTGCTTTGTTACTTACATTAAAAAGTTTTGTGTAAATAGAAAAACATTTTATTAATCCTTAAAAGTTTTGTAAATATTTAACATTAAAAAAATGTTTTGTAAATATATATTTTTTCTTTTAAATCTTAAACATTTTTGTAAATACATTTTCAAAAGTCTTGCTCGCGAACATTCGACCATGTCTGCCATTTGACATGTTTACAAACAACCACCGGCAATGTCAAGGTCGAAAAACCGGTGTCACTTGAAACGTTCGCCAATCTTCGTCTTCTGGTACAGGGTATCTAATCTTTACTTGGTCCAAAAAACTTTTACACTACTTTAGTAAAATAGAGTTACTTCCCTTAGAACAATGAATTGTCGTTTGAAAACGTGTGAATTAGTAATGAGTCGAATAAAAAAAAACAATTAATGCGATACACTATTGATACGATGTTTAATATATTTAAATGTTGATAGATTTTTATTAATACGGCATAATCACGTTGACACATTGGTTCTCGTTAGATCACCTGAGTTGAGCAATGTTAAGCTTGGTTAGTACCAGATGGATAACTATTAGGGGAATTCAGGGCGCTATGCTTAAAAAAAACTACATGTCCTTGTACCATCTAGACGGAAATACACCGGACAAACACGACAAGCAGCAAATTCCAACCCCTTACACAGTTTTTATGCTTTCAGTTATTTATATCTTCAAATATTTATTTGTAAAGTTTGGTTTGTTTGTTTTACGGCATATCAACCCATTTCGGGTTATTTAATGCCGAATCCAGTTATTTTGGAAATAATATTCATGTTGCATCCAGTTATTTTGTAGAAGGTTTTGATTCTTCAAGCTCTTTGTATCTTCAATTGCTAGTTTGTAGTTTGTTTGGTTTGATTGTTTTATAGTGGATTTTATCGTTTTGGTTCGATGCCCTGCAGAACATGAATGAGTTTTGCAATAGGAGAGGGAAAGGTATTACCGAATTAATGTTTGGTACATTTTAAGTTAGGAAACAAGTCAGGAATTGGGGGAGATAGAAAGAAAAAGGAGAAATGGGAAGAAGGAAAAGAGAGAAAAGGTGGGTAATTGCTTTTGGTTTTGCAGTATATAATTAAGTTTTGCAAAAGGAAAAAAAACAAAAAGAACATTAATGTTATGGGCATTTCGTCTCAGGAAGCCAATATCTTCAGAGAAAACCTATTAGACTATTTAAAAATAGAATAATGTATTTAAAAATGTTTTCAATATAAACCATGTAAAAAGTGTTTTCACACGAAAAGAACACATTCTAATTATAAAAAAAAATAATAATCAGTAAACTATTCAAAAATATTTTCAAAAGAAAACTTTGCTATTATAAAACAATGCTTTATTTGATTATGTGCAATAAAAAAAATAAGCATTCCAAATTATAAAGGCCATTTTTACTTTGCTATTAGCAGGAAACCCCACGAACGTCCTATTAAAACGATTCCTTAACCGTACCACCCCAAAGTATGACAAACAAAACGGTTACATATTATCAAGATGGCCAGAATTTGGGTGATTATTTTACGTTAAATTTATATACAAAACTGATCTCTACACTAAATTCTAAAATAATTATTTTTCTTTCGCTTTAGGCAGTCCATATGTAATCAAGAAAAACCCAGTAGATTCTCATTTGTTAGAGGATGATATGTGATTAAGTAAGAGTCTTTATACATATACCCATACACACTAATTTATTCGAATTTTTCATTAAACGCTTTAGACCATCGTTTTTAAGAAAAATTCGGAGATTGAAAAGGGTAAAAAAGAAAATAATAAAACAAAAACAACAACAAAAAATCCGTGCTTTTTAATAACATTTGCCGCCACGAGAACATGCTGCTTCTCACTAAATTCAGCCACTCTGATGAGTCATAGACGACGAAACACGTGTCAGTGGATCATTATACTTTTAAAAATGATATATACCGCTCCTCATTTAGGAGGCGCCAAATTGGTCAAAGAGACAATTATTCCCAATTCGCATTTAGGTAAAAATGCGCTTTCATATAAATCATTGAATTCATTCAAAAGGTATCGCTAACAAAAACAAATAGACACTATATATATATATATATATATATATATATATATATATATATATATATATATTTATATATATATATATATATATATATAGAGAGAGAGAGAGAGAGAGAGGGTATGTATTTGCTTTTGTTTTTGCGATACGTATTGAATGAATTCAATTATTTTATGAAATTTCAAGTGTACCTAAACGCGTATTGGGAATAATTTTTATGTTTACCAATTTTGTACGCTAACACACTCTGCAACATGGCCGAGTGGTGATTTGACCATAAGCGTAGAGATACAAAGAAATGCATTCCTAGAATTCCCTTTCTAGATCACCCTCTTTCTGTCCGGATCGCCATGAGCTGAGTACACATATTTCTGTCTCTCCGTAAATCTAGGGGGTGGGGGAGCACCACGCCCTCAACACTAGTTAGAGTAGGTTAGTTATTTTGGAATATTGCCTAGGTTTAATTGTAAAAATTAATTATAATTTGTATATTGTATTGTAATATATTTTTTGTAAAATAGATAGTTAAAATTATACAATATATATTACAATTGTGTCGCGTGTCGTTTTTTTGTTTGTCATAAATGCCTTCAGTGAAGAAGCGACCCTGAGGAAAAGGAAGATTCCAACCCGAATGCCACCAAAGGTCAAGACGTTTCCTGGAAGAAGAAAAAGGAGCCACCCAACCACATCCAATATCTCAGGTATGCTTTTCCTATTGATACTCAGGCCTTAATGACTGGCCCATGCTCACGTCATCATGGACCGTGTCTAAAACGATTAGTGTAACAGGTGAACCCAGTCACATGCCAGTGACCGGCTGATCGTGTTACACACACACACACACACACACACACACACACACACACACACACACACACACACACACACACAGATATATATATATATATATATATATATATATTCTTTTTTAATGTAATTATCTAATGACACGTGTTTCGTCGTCTACGACTCATCGGAATGGCTAAGTTGTAGACGACGAAACACGTGTCAGTTGATAATTATATTAAAAACAATATATATATATATACATATATATATATATATGTATAAAGTTGTGTTTTTCCCACTGTTACATTCATATTAAACACCTACTTTTTCTATTTAATAATCATTAAAACAAACTTCTTAATATAATCAGTGATGGATATGCGAGGAACTTCGTGACGGTTAACAATTCCTTTGAAAAGGTAGTTTTCTTAATTATTTATTTTATGGTTTCTTATTACCTCATTTGTTTCATTTAACTATTACGCTTAATTCTTTTTATGCACAGTTTCTTCCTAATGAGAACATTCAAACACGCTGACATATATATATATATATATATATATATATATATATATATATATATATATATATATTTAAAAGAGTGTAGCCATCAACAATTGTGTTTTTTTTTCAAGGTTTTCATCATATTTTTATTTTAAAATATTTTTATAACGCGTTTCGAGCTTAGGGTGTGCTCTCTTCAGATGTTTTCGTAATAAGTTTTTCTTTAAAATGGGAGTTTGAAAAGTTATTTTTACCTACGCTGATACTAAATGTGTTTTTTCAGAGTGATGTGTGGTCTCAGACATTCTGTCTCCAATCGTAAGTGTTCAAAGTGTCCGGTCAAAGTTAGATTCAAAGAGGGCGCTTTTGGTCCATTTGGTGAAGGTTTTTATGTTTTTTTTTTAGTTTTTTTTTAAAAAGATTTTCTTTCCCCATGTATAGCACACACTCACACACAATCACACACGCATACATATACATACATGTACATGTACACATGCACACGCACGTAGGCAAACACATATACACACGCATATACATAGAAATATATGTAGGAGCATACATATATACATACCCACCTACACACTCACACACACATCCACCACTAACACGTCAGGCACATATTGGTTGATTATTTTTATTTATTTATTATTTTTTTCCCCAACCAAAACCCGCATGTATATATGCGCTTAATCATTCAGACATAAGTACACACACACACACACACACACACACACACACACACACACACACACACACACACACACACACACACACACACACACACAAGTAAGATGGAGAATAGGTAGGAGAAGATACATATACACACATATACACGTACATACATATATATATGCATACATGCATGTGCATACACACTCACAAACATCCACATACTATGTAGGCACATACACATACACACACACACATGCACACACATAGAGAGATATATGCAGGGGCTCACACATACGCGTATATCCATATCCACACGAACACATTTACCCACTCATACATATGCATACATATGTATGCATACACACACATACAGGTGCGTATACATTCATCCACCCATATATATATGGACACATGCACCCACAATCACACATACACATACATATTTATACATCCCACCTAATGTATATATTGGTTGAAGTTTTCTTTCTTTTCTAATCCAAGCACATATGCATACATGTATTCGGTCACCCAAACATAAGTGCACGTACACACACAAACAAGATGGAGCATAGATAACAGATTATATATATATATATATATATATATATATATATACACACGCATACACAATCATATGTATACACTCACATACACACACATATATACATGCACACATGTGCGCACATACACATACATACGTATAATTTCTAATTGTTTGTTTAGTTTAGAGAAATGGTACTGTACTGGGTATGGACGCGCGCACCTGTGAAAGTGTGCGCGTGCTTTATTGTGCTTCTTTTGTTTCGTGTGTGAGGGTGCACATTTACCTCAGTATGCATGCGTGTAAGTGTATTTTGTGTTCTGCCTATTTATGTGTATAATTATGGAGAGATGTTTAAGGCGGGGTTAAACTTTGCTATGAAGTTTTTTTCTTGTGTTAGCAAGTAGAAGTAGTTGTCAGTTTTGAAGATGAACATTATCTCGAATCTGCCTCCACTGCATGTGTGTGTATGTTGTGATACATGCAGGTGTCTATTTTCCACGATTTTGATGTTGGATCGGTGTAGGGCTACTCTATTACTAAGGTTTTTTGTAGCGCCTATGTAGGATTTATCGCATGCTGGACATTTTATTACATAGATCACGTTTTTTGAGGTGCAATCTAGTTTTTTTTTAATTTTGAATGTTTGTATGGGGTTCGTAAGTGTGTACGTGTTTCCCTCTAATATTATGTTGCAGACTCCACATCGTTGTTTGTTGCATTTTGTGACTCCTTTTGTTGCGTCTTGATTGAGTTTGGATGAGGTAAGAATGCGTTTTAGGTTTTTGGGTTGGCGTTTGCTTTTTATTATTTTTGTTGTTTTAAGGAAGTTGTTTAGTTTGCTATTTTGGTTAAGTAGGACGAGGTTTTTCGTTATCTCTGTGAAAAGCTCTGGGTTGTTTGTGTTGTGTGTGGAGACGTATGTTAGGATTTGTTCTTTGTTTCGTTCTTTAGGGGTTCTCAAATCTTCTACTGGTATATTTGTCGCAAGTTGGATCCCTTTGTCTATAAGTTGTGATGGGTATTTTCTTTTTCTTAAATTTTTCGTAGTTCCTTTAGTCGGATTTTCCGAAGGTTATTGTCCGTGATTATGGTGCAGATTCTACGTGCTAGGGTGTAGGGAATTGATTTTATGCAGCTTTTAGGGTGGTGACTTTTAAAGTGTAGGTATTGTTTGGTGTCTGTAGGTTTGCGGTAAATGTCTGTGATAATGTTACTGTCTTTAATCTTTATCAGTATATCTAGGAAAGGTAGTTCTGTAGAGCTTTGTTCTATGGTGAATTTAATTTTTGGGTGTAGGTTCTGGAGTATGGTGTGTAAGTCTGTGATGTACCCCCATGTGGGTTTCCATAGAATGAAGCAGTCATCTAAGTACCTTTTCCATGATTCTACAAACAGTTTTTTAGTGCTGTGGCCAAATTTTTGTTCTACCTTTTCATATAAGGTTTATTCTAGGTTGCGTAAGTCGGTGCCATTTTCGTTCCCATTGCTGTACCTAGTGTTTGGATGTAGTTGCCATTGTAGAATTCGAAGGAATTATTATTTAGGATTATGTCTATACTATCGATAATGAATTGCTTTGTGAATCTAGGATGTAGTGTTTGTGCGTGTCTGTTGATCCAACATATTATTGCTTCTTTTCCTAATTCATGGGGTATATTACTATATAAACTGCTAACGTCAAATGTAACTAATAGTGTCCCGTTTTCTACTGTATGTGGTAAGGTAGTAAGAAAATGGATGTCGTCTCTTATGTAGCTCTTAACTTGATCTGTGAAAGGTTGTAATAAGATGTCTATTAAGTTGCTAAGTCTGCTTGTCGGACAGGCTGGTCCTGCTACAATGGGTCTAAATGTAAGGTGATGTTGATCGCTACACACTTTTAAATATACATTTTTTTCTCTCGTTGGAACTACACAACCATCACTTTAAATATATATATATATATATATATATTATTTTTATATTATTATTCTTGGATTTTTTACCCTTCACCGGACTATCCATTCATGTGAAATCTTTTTATCATTTTTCTTTTACCTCCTATTCCCCTTACCTCACCCTTTTTTTAACCAAGTAAGATCTGTGACTTACTTGTAGTTTCATTAAATACTTTTTATATGCAAAATCCGATCCTGCATTTTGCTAATTCCTGCCCTCTGATGAGAAGGAGAGTATTTCTTCGAAACTTTGCGGATTAAGGACTATCCACTTATCATGTGCTTCCTTTTTTAAAATTAAATATGTTTTTAACTCTTTTTCAAGATGTCTTTTAACATGTTTTATTAATCATTTGTTCATATTATAAGCTCTATTTCCTTTTCGATTTTATTGAGCTTTTTACATCTGGTTGAGATTACTTTACTTGTAAATATTAACTCTTTAATATTTATAATATATTTTAAGTTTACCATTTTGATTACCTTGGTAAACTTATTGTAACTTTTATTTACTTTTATTTTATATATATATATATATATATATATATATATATATATATATATATATATATATATATATATATATGTAGAAATCCCTAGATGTAAAAGATCTTTCTACTCCAGTAGTTTCTTCCCCAGAACCGCTAGATTTTAGAATTCCATTCCAGATCCCTGCTTCCCCAACTGTACTGACGTGCAGAAGTTCAAGTGCAACGTGAACCAACATCTTGCTGCCCAAATCCCTACATAGTACCCCAGTAGTTGTTGCCCCTGTTAGTAGCCCCCTACACCAAAGTGGCAATGTGCCTTGTATGGGGTGAAAATGTAATAAAAAAAAATATTTTGGTTGTAAAACCGTTAAAGTGTGTATTTTGCATTCCATATATCAACAGTGCTTAAAAAAAAACAGTGAAATCCTGTATTATAGGAAACGCACGTTGACCGACGCTCACACTGGAACAAACATTCAATACTTCCACAACATCTAAAGACATCCCAAGAATTATCACCACCGCTATGTGACGTAAAAAAATCAATTAAAACCTGGGTTTTCCTGATGAAGGATTTGTTATAATTCGAAATATTGACTTTGTTTTAATATATAAATGTATTTATTTATTAAAAAAAGTCTGCACTTGTTTTGGTCTTAAAACCGTTAAAGGTGGTATTTGTGTTATATATATATATATATATATATATATATATATATATATATATATATATATATATATATATATATGTACTAGTATGGGTGCCCGGCGTTGCCCGGGTATTTGGAGGTATATGTTGAACAACAAAAAAAGCGGTTAATTTTTTTAAACTTTGACCCTTATTATGACCCCTTAACATTTATTTTTTTTTGGCTCAAATCAAGTTATTAAGTTAGATCCATGTCCAAGAAACCTATATCTAAAATTTCAAGTGTTTAGACCGAAAATTGTCGGAGGAATTTGGTAGTTATCAAAGGTCAAATCGTTGAACTTTGACACCTTAACAGCTAAATGTCTGGCCGAAAACCGATCACATCGATTTCCACAAATCTCAGTACCCTGTATATCAAATTTCGAGCCAGTAGACTTAAAATTGACAGAGTTATTGCGTAGGAAATGTACACACACAGACACACAGATACGCAGATACACAGATACACAGACAGACAGACAGACAGACAGACACAGACACTTTCACTTATATATATATATATATATATATATATATATATATATATATATATATATATATATATATATATATATATATTAGAAAGTTTATTTAGGGTACAAAATTTATATATCTCAGAGAAGAGAGTTCTTTTGGACCCTAGACGTTTTCGTCATCTTCCTCAGGGGCAAACGATAGCATTTTTATATTTTTTAAAAAGTAATAGGGGGAAGAAATTATAATTAAGGTGAAAATGAGAACGACATGTTTACAATTAGCGTAAAACATATGTACAAGGACGAAGAAAGGGGAGAAGCGAAAATAAAATGTGGATTATACGTTTGTATTTGTGTATGTATGTATGTATGTATGTATTTAATGAATATTATGTATGTAAGTATGTAATGAATATTATGTATGTAAGTATATATGCATGTATTTATGTATGTATGTAATGAATATTATTTTTTTAAAAATTCGTAAAATAACACAAGTGACAAATGATATCCCACATATAAATATACGGGGAAAAAGGGGAGAAAAGGGGGCATAATAGCTATATTATCTCTCTACAAGTCACCCAATATATATATGTATATATATATATATATATATATATATATATATATATATATATATATATATATATATATATATATACATATATATATATATATATATATATATATATATATATGTGTGTGTGTGGGGGGGTTATCTGCCGATTTTACTTCTACCCTTTTTTATATGTTCTTGTAATTATTTAATTATTTGGGTTATTTTTTATTTTCTTTTATACTCGCGTTTCAGCCCGGCGTTGCCCGGGTGTTTGGATGTGTATATTGAGCAAAAAAAAAAAAAAGTGGTAGTAGGAAGGCAGGCTCGAACCTGTACCGCAAAGGAGGAAAAGAATGGGGTAAAACGTAACGTTTATGCTGTTACGACCACCGCCAAACCGGAAGCGGCATTTTAAAAAATTAAGGCTGGACAATCTAAAGGAGAGGATAACTTTAAAAAATATCGGCGAAACAAGTGACTCCCCCCCCCTGTAGAAAAGTGCCTAGTTGAAGGGGAAGATATAATGTTTCTAGCCAATTTTTCGATATTTGTCGTATGAAAGGTCGAACTTTAAAACGATACTGATCTTGGTAAAATCCGTCGCCTCTGTTGAAAGTTTAAGGCAGGCATGCAAACATACATACATACATACATACATACATTTATATATTGGTAACTAAAAAAATTTTCGACCCAAACTGATGACAAAGCTTGCCCTATCTCTGAATACCCTTTATGTAAAATTTCCAATATTTAGACCAGAAATTGTCTGAGTAATTTGGAAGAGACCGCAGAGGTAATTTTTTTAACGTTGACCCCTATTATAACCCCTTAAAATTTATTGTTTTGGGCTCAAATCAAGTTATTAAGTTAGATTCATGTCCAAGGAACCTATATCTAAAATTTCAAGTGCGTAGACCCAAAATTGTCGGAGGAGTTTGGTAGAGTTATCAAAGGTCAAAACGTTTAACTTTGACCCCTTAATCGCAAAATTTCTGGCGAAAACCCGATCACATCGATTTCCCCAAATCTCAGTACCGTGTATATCAAATTTCGAGTCTGTAGACTAAAAATTGACAGAGTTATTGCGTAGGGAAATGTACACAGACACACAGACACACACAGACACGTTCACTTATATATATATATATATATATATATATATATATATATATATTTATATATATAACTGATAAAATCTACTTTTTTGAAGATGCCAACGTTCTGTGGACAATATCTGGTCATCTTCACGCGTCATTCTTGGTAAATCACATAGCCGTTCATCGGTTACTCTTATTATCCCGCGTGAAAATTTATTATAGCTTTATTAGAATTAACAACGCGCATGCGCCTTTTTTGCATTGCAAATGGCGACTCCAATCGGGCAAAGGAAATATCGTTATGTTTTAGCCTGAGATAAGTCTGAGTTTATTAGTTTTTGTATTATCTCTATGCGAATTGTCGTTATTCTTTGCTTTTGGTTTTCTTCGTTAACGATGTTGAATTCTTTGCTTATTTAATAATTTCTTTTTGTTCTAAGATATCTTTTACATTGTCTTACAATGTCTTACAAATATAATTATGTGTTCACTGATTGACTAGCCATTGCCGAACGCGGCAAAATAATGTTCATACCTACAAACTATAAGGTAGATATTAGAAATTAGTATTTAATGCAAAAATTAGCACAGATTTAATCATATTCAACCATTAATTTGGAATAATGCACTCATTCTAAGTTAACGGTCGGTATTTTTTTACCGTTTTGAATGGTCCAAAATGTTTAGGACACGCGCGTGCACACACACATATATGTGTATATGTAAATTTAACTACTTGAATATAGAACACAGTTCTCATTTAGATAGCTCAATAGTGTAATACTAGAGCTATAAATATTTGTCTTTCAAGATACCACGTTAATAGGGATAGATACACAAAAAATTACACATTTTCGGAAAGTGTTTCTTTTATTGGTCACAGCATTACATACAATTGTTTCAGCCCACACTGTTGGCATATAAGATGTAACTGTTCATGAACTTATAATTTGCAAGAAACTTGGCTTCATCAGTGCTTTAGAAAAACAAACAAACAAACAAACAAACAATACTTCAAAAACGTCAAGAATGAGAATTCAATAGAAACGTTTTAATTTGAATACAATAAAATGCGCATCAAGTGCGCTTGAAAGCCAAATAACAACGAAATATTTGGAAAATAAACAAATATTTTACTTGTTTGAAATTTATCACAAATATATTTCAGAGGTATACTCCATCTTCAGTGTGTTGTTTTGTTTCTTTTTTTCCTTTTCTTCTTCCTTGCCATGTTATAAATTTGGAGAAAGAACTCCCATTCTTGACGTTATTCTCGCGTTACCTATGCACAGTTAAAACATTTCAAAATAAAACGCGCGACTGTATAAAAACTTCTTTCTCCAAATTAACAACATGGCAAGGAAGAAGAAAAAGAAAAAAAGAAACAAAACAACACACTGAAGATGGAGTGTACCTCCGAAATATATTAGTGATAAATTTCAAACAAGTAAAATATTTGCTTATTTTTCCTAATATAACGTTGTGATTTGGCTTTCAAGCGCACTTGATGCGTTTTTATTTTATTCAAATATTTCAAAAACTTTTCAGCCCACGAATAGGGCCGACTGTATTAACTGGAAATATCTTATTTGTTGTCGGAAAAAAATTTGAAATATGCGAAGTTTAATTGATTTATTTTTTTGCTGCAATTCGATAATAGATCTCTGCTTCTGACGCACGTCCATGACAAAGTTTTTTTCTTAAAGTCTCACACCGCCAATACCTGCAACAAAGAGTTGAAACTTTCAGATCATGGATGCATAAGCTCAGTCATCATAACAATGCTAGTTGCAATCCTCTCTGGCCAATTCGACGGGTTAAAAAATAGGAGGAATTTCGTACTAATTAGGCATATCTCATTTCAGTTTTTCTAGATGGAACTCTACTCTATCGCATTGAATTTGTTGTTTTATTTTCATTTGTTTTTATTGTTGTTTTCGCTGCCTCCACCTCCTTCATATATTCAAGCAATCGGACCTTATGAAAATAAAAACATGTCTAGTAGATTTTGATTTCCAGACACTTGTTAAAGATAAGTTTTATTACTTTTAATTAATTTATTTTATTTTTTTTTTGGGGGGGGGAGGGGGGCTTTCGTCATTTCCTTTTAATTTTATTTATCGTCCAAACTCAATTTGTATTTCCTTCCAGGATTTTTTTTTTTTAAAGAGGGTTGGTTGATTTTTATTTTTTTGCTCTGGCGCCACAGTGAGTCGTAAGAAAAGAAGAAAAATATTTGATTAAAAGGAAATCGATAAGCTATCAGCACTACATAATGTTCCCGTCAAGTAGAGAAAGCGTCTTATTTCGACGAATATAATGATGATAAAAAAGCAGCAGCTTTACAGCAACGGTAGGCCGGGTTGAGGTTCTTAGCTTATATGTTAACGGTTCTTCTGCGTACAGTTATCAAAAAGCAATTATGATACGCACACACACACACACACACACGCACACGCACACGCACACGCACACGCACACACACATAACTACTTAATTTACATAAAATTAATATACGAAAGTATAGATTTATGCGTAAACTTTAAGTATTTACTTCAAAAGTGCTCAATACGTAGGTAGAGCTAGTTAGTAATTTATAAAATATATATGGCGATTAAGCTACTTAAGATACTAGAAAGCTGATTGGCTAACTAAAATCTCAATAGAAGAGGAGCATATAAAAACGATAAACAACCACAGAATTCGCGCATAAGCCTGAGGAGTCCTAGAGTGGATGAAACGCGGAATATTCAGTGTAGCTTAATCGCCATATATATTTTATAAATTACTATATATATATATATATATATATATATATATATATATATATATATATATATGAGAGAGAGAGAGAGAGAGAGAGCGAGAGAGAAAGAGAGAATTATATAAATGCAACTTTGTCTGTGTGTGTGTTCGTTCCTTATAGACCCCGAAACGGCTGAACAGATTTTCTTTAAAATTTACAGAACTGTAGTGTATAAGTCTGAGAGTGGTCTTAGTTAAGTTTTGTCTCAGAAGCCCCTTCCCCCGATAATTACCGATAATCGATTACTGAAATCGTTATTTTAATTTATCTATCATCGGTAAAGCCATTTTTCCATATCGTCGCTTAGCAACAATGATAGAACAATGAGCTGTGAAAATTCTACTGTAGGTAAGTTGATAGCGTGTTTTTTTCAGCACGTAAATTTCTTAATTCTTTTTCATTAATCATTTTATAGGACTTGAAAATGTACGTATTTTTTTTGTTGTTTTTTTTTTGCATGATATTCAAACCCCGCACGTAAATTTCTTAATTGCCTTTTTATCGTTTACTGGAAAGAAGTTTAATATTATAATATCGTTAACTGGAAAGAAATAGTAGTTAACGATATTATATAAAATAATTTTTATAAAAGAAACAGTAGGTTCTCTAGAATGCAAAAAATAACATATATTTTAGACTAAGTTACTGCATTGGAGGCATGTGAAACTTCCTCCCGTGCGATTTCACGGATTCTGATTACAATAAAAAATATTACAGAGCGGAAAAAAGAGGAAGGGAACAAGGGGAAGGGGTGCTTGGTATGTTGGTAATGTTTTAGTTTTGGAGTTTAAGGACCTTAGGTGGTTGTGGGGGAGGGTCTGGGAAGGTCATTTCTGGTGTGGCTGAGGGCATAGGGATACATGGAGGGGGAGGGGGTATTTAGGGTAGGAGGAGGGGGGTTACTTTAAAATTCGAGTCTTAATGTTTAAGTTTTTTTTTTTTTTTGGCGTCTCGTTGGTGAGGTGATTTCTTGACAAGTATGTCTTGACCTGTTGGGTGTTCGCTTAGGTTCGGAGGCGGAGAGGGCTATGATTCGGTTTATTTATTTGGTTTTTATTTGTTGTTAAGTGCTTGAAGAGGGTTAGCTAGCGGTCGTGCGCGCGAGCACACATATGCGTACGTCCACACATATATACTTAAAGAAATGTTCGCATGTACACATACATCTCCGCCCTGGCGTGCAGATATATGCACATATGCGCGCACGAATGCATAGACACCCGCGCCGCTCCCGCTGACGTCAAATTTTCCTAATGTGCTAAATTGAGTACGTGTGCGTAAGCATGGATGCGCTCAAAAACAAAAAAACAAAAACAAACTTAAACAGTAAGACTCGAATTTTAAAGTAAACCCCCTCCTTCTACCCCAAATACCCCCTCTTTGTATTCCTATGCCCTCAGCCACACCAGAAATGAACTTCCCAGACCCTCCCCTACAACCACCTAAGGTCCTTAAACTCCAAAACTAAAATATTACGACATACCAAGCACCCCCTCCCACCTTTACCCCTTGTTCCCTTCCTCTTTTTTCCGCTCTTCTCGCACCCCTCCCCTGACATAATTCACTCTTTCATCCCATCATAACGAACATATCTCTAAAAGTCTGAGGATGCTACAGATGGGCAAAAAAAAAACAAAAAACAGCCGGGTAGCTGAAACAATAATGTAACTTAACAGAAAGATACGGTAATAAAAAATAATATCTATATATATATATATATATATATATATATATATATATATATATATATATATATATATATATACTAGCTGTACCCGGCCACGCGTTGCTGTGGCTCAGTTTGTTAAAATAGAACACATGTGAAAGTAGAGAAAAGTTTGATTCTTTTTTTCAAGAGAATGTACAAATTATTTATTTTTTTAACAGATGTTAAGAAAATAAACAGAAAAATACTTCCATTATTAATTATGCAAAAAAATAAATAAAATGTTCATTTAGTGTTTCAATATGCTTATAAATTACGATAAAACTTGCTGAGTATGCACTGTTTTACGGTTGTTGTAAAAATGGAACGGAAATTTAAATTTCGCTTCGTTTTAATCTTTCTTAATTTTTTAATTGTGCCCTCCCCCCCAAACGAATATAATCAAAACAGTAACATTCAACAATTGTACTTTATGTATATAAAACACAAAATATTTATTAAAAAAAAAATTTAAAAAAAAATGTTAATAACGAAAGGGAAATAATTCCATTTTTAAACGAAAAAGTCAGTTTACCTAACTTACTGTATTAATGCTATTTTTTTAAGCAAGAAAAAAAAAGGTAAATATCCAGATACGCTACTACAGAACACCGGCCACTCTAATTTGTTTTTTTTATAGGTAATTGAGGTCGCTGACAACGAATCTGCTAGTCAAACTTGGGGCAAATTTACCGTTTGCATGGTATTTACCCCTGAACCCACGAACTTCTTTCCACCATTTTGCAGCTTCCGTTTATGCTACACGCATGCACGCTGTAGCATAAACGACGGCTTCATCAAGCAAACTACGTTGGGGGGAGGGGATTTTTTTTTCCAGGACATAGAATTTTCTAATTTTCAAAAATACATTATAGCGCTTTTTGGGTGGAAAATTAAAAATTAGCTGAGAAAGAAATAAAATAAGGAAAGGAAAGCACACCAAGTTGGAGTAGGGGGGGTAATTTATCTGTTTTTTTTTACCTGGAACATAGAATTTTCAAATTTTCCGTAAGTAACGCACCGACATTTACCAATTAGAACACCATTTAACATTTTCCGAAGATTTTACTTTGTACATGGGGGGGGGGCGCGAGCGGAGGGGGGGAAGTGATGTTGGTGCGCGCGCGCCCCAACATCACATCCCCCCCGCCCAAACAAATTAGAGCGGTCGGTGTTCTGTAGTAGCGTATCTGGATATTTACCAAAAAAAAAAATTTAGGTTTGGCTATAAATTCCTAAACTCATTTCACCCTTAATAATTTAGGTGACTGAAATAGGAATCTAATTGAATCTTTAATTTCCTGAATAGTATGCGAGAATTACGGACTTTAGGGGCTTTTTTCGTAATGTTACTGTGAAAATTATTTTTTATTGTTACAAATTACGATGCTTTAAAAAAAGCAAAAATAAATTCTTGCGTTTTTTATTTACTACTGAAAACCATAACTTTAGTAAAGGTATCTTTTCCCAAACTTACCGTGTTAAAGAGAGAATCAGACTCCATCTTGAATGTTCCAATACATCGGTAAACACTGTATGGTTTTCGAGCTGAATAAACATGTTACATTGAATAAAAACACGAAAAATATATCCAGTTAGGTAGAAAAGTAACTTATCTTTCCTTTGATAACATTTATTTGTTATATATTTGTTTTTTGACAACTTTTTCGAATCTATGTGTACAGTAATACAAACCAGTTTTTTTTTTTTTTTGCTATTGTTTCTTGCTTTTTACACTTTTAGATCGTATTTTAAACTAAACTTCGGAGGTTGAATTCCCCCCCACCTAAAATGTACTTGGAAAAATCGATTTTATAGTGAGATTTAAGAATGGTTAGTCGAAAAAAAGGTGAAAAACAAAACAAATAATCAATAAATAATTGTTACCAAAGGCAATAAATGCTACTTTTTTTTTACTTACATGAATGAGTTTATTTTATGTTTTAAAGTATTTTCAAACGCTTTTCTTTATTTTTTGATAATCTAATGCGGGTGTGTGGGTGCCAAATACCTCCAGATTTTCTAGAATTTCCCGCTAGATTGTAAACGAAATCTCCAGATATAGCAGGAAAACCGCTAAATTGTAACACAGGTCACGTGACAGGAAGCAGTAATAAATAATTGTCCCTAAATAAAAAAATGGCCTCTCGGTACAAAGAAATCCACCTATTTATCATAGAAAAATTAAGTATGATGTTATAATTAAAAAGAAATATATAAAAACACACATGGATATAGTAAACATATACCAAAACATGGAAGCCATCCGTCCAGTGGTTTTTTAGACAATTAATTCCGAACAGACAAACAGTTACATTTATATATATATATATATATATATATATATATATATATATATATATATATATATATATATATATATATGTGGTGTGTGTGTGTGTGTGTGTGTACGAGATGCGTTCAATAAGTTTCCAGACATTTTGTATAGGCATTTAAAATTGTCGTAGACTCTTGAAAATTCAGTATGCTATTGCTATACATCTTATGAAATGACTGACCAATTTTTATGATTCCCGTTTAAAATGAACAGCTACAATAGGAATTGGAATACGCCCTACATAACCTGATTGTCACAGCTGGTTAATTTCAAAAATACAATCCGGGCGTCAGAATACTTTAGAAGAACGATATGCAATAAAATTCTATTGTAAACTTTGGGAGAAAATGCCACAGAAACGTAGGGAATGATTCAGAATGCTTTTGGACCATCTTGCATGAATTGAGCATTAGTTTGTGAGTGGCATAAGAGATTCAAGGAAGGCAAGGTATCTGTGAGAGATGATACAAGTTGTGGGAGGAGTAAATAAGAATTAATTGGCCCAAATAAAGAATTTCATGGATAAGGACCGTCGTGTGTCGATAGAGACAATACGTGCACAGTTTGATGTCAGTGTGGGAACGGTGTCACAATCATTTGCGAGGAACTGAAGATGTCGAAGACTTTCGCAAGCTTTGTTCTTAGTGTACTCCATCCTTGACACAGTCTATTTGACCAAGACGGACATCAGGACAGTTCCTCACCCTCCCTACTCTCCAGACCTTGCTCCTTGTGATCTTTAATTATTCCCTAAGCTAAAAAAAAAACTTTTAGAAGCTGTTGCTATGAGACAATTGAGGAGATGAAA
>NC_136519.1:18299637-18307137 GCF_053919585.1 Euprymna scolopes | reverse complement strand
TTGATAACAAGAAGTGAAGCAGAGGGAATAGGGTGAATAAAAAAAGTGATTTCACGTGAATGGATAGTCTGGTGAAGGGTAAAGTATCCAATGACGGTAAAATCCAAAAATGCAGAATCCAAGAAAGTTAGTTAAATTTCCATTCGCCCAAGAAAATCCAAGGGAATCGCGTAATTGGAAGATGATCCAAAGTAATTCAAAAAGCAGAAATCCGTGGAATAATTCACAAATAGGTACAAGGAAAAGGGAAAGAGTTCCAATAATATTATTAAAAGATAAAATGAGTTAGAAAAAGAAATGGAAGAAATTTAAAACTCGACTGTCGAGGCAAGGCTAAATTAAGAAAAATGAGTGGAGAAGAAAAAAAAAAGATATATTTATATACTCTTCCGACTTTTTGGATTTATGTAATCATGTCCATATTCTTTTTATTTTCTTTTAAAGTTAATGAGTTCTTATTCTTCTGATGATGATAAGTCAGAGCAGAAAACATTTTAAAATTGACAGAATAATTAAACGGGTGCTGTCAAGAACTGAACATTTTAGTTCGCCGAATGAAATAAACAGTAAGATGGAAAACGTCTTGTAATTTGAAATATAACCTTTTGTCGTGTATTTGTACATGCTCTGTAGTTACATCGACCTTCATAAGTTAAAGAATTGGTATTAATCTATAAAGAGTGAAATATTATTGAATAAGCATATCCCCCCCCACACACATATATATATATATATATATATATATATATATATATATATATATATATATATATATATAGAGAGAGAGAGAGAGAGAGAGTGAGAGTGTGTGTGTTCCAAAAGTTTTGGGGACATTTCAAATCCTCATATCTGCTTGAGTGAGAGAGTCTGATGACGTGGATCAGCTGAAGGCCCGCATAAAATAAACTGTTGAAACCATTGACAACACAATGCTGGGACGCGGATTACAAGAATAAAACTATCGGCTTGTCGTGTGGTGTGTGATTAATGGCGCTCAGATTGAACAACTTTTTAACTTTCGATGAAAAACTTGAGATTACAAGCTTTCTGAATATAACAGCTGCGTTTTTATATCTTTAATAGTTCTCGAGATATTCAATATATATAAAACTTTTAAAATACCAAATATATATATATATATGTATATATATATATATATATATATATATATATATATATATATATATATATATATATATATATATATATATAAACAATCCATTTACGTGAAATCACTTTTTTCTTCACCCTATTCCCTCTGCTTCACTTTTTGTTATCAAGTAAGATCTTTGACTTACTTGTAGTTTCATCAAATACTTTTGCAAGCAAAATCCGATCCTGATTTTTGCTAAATCCCACCCTCTGATGAGAAGGAAATATTTCTTCGAAACTCCGCGGATTAAGGACTATCCACTTATTTAGTGTTTCCTTTTCAAATTAAATATGGTTTTAACTCTTTTTCTAGGTGTTTTTTAACATGTTTTATTAACTATTTGCTTTTATATATATATATATAATATATGGCGATTAAGCTACACAGAATATTCTGTAAGCCTGATGAATCCTAGCGTGGATGAAACGTGGAATATTCTGTGTAGCTTAATTGCCATGTATATTTTATAACTTACTACCTATCTCTACATACATATTGAGCACTGTTGAAATAAATACTTAAAATTTAAGCATAAATTTATACTTTCGTAATTATTAATTTGTGACTAAACGAAGCAGTCATATATATATATATATATATATATATATATATACATATATATATATATATATATATATATATATATATATAAGCTCGATAGTCTTTTACTATTACATTAAAATACACTCTGCTCCTTAGACTATTGTTCTAATCTCCTTTAATATATATATATACATATATATATATATATATATATATATATATATATATATATATATATATATATATATATGTGTGTGTGTGTGTGTGTGTGTGTGTGTGCATTCGTCGGATAATAAGAGTTTAAGCAAAGCAGGTAATGAAGGAGAGAAGATTGAAAATTACGAAAGGGAGAATGTTGCATGCTGCTTTTAAATTATTGTAATTTCACTTGTTAATCGAAAAAAGTATTAGTCCTTTGTTCCGTCTTAAACGACATTATCTGTCAGTCACGGATGTTCGATATGAAACCGATTACCGTTTTGCATTTCAGAATTTTCTCTTTCATTTTGCATTCATTTATTTTCATAATCTGCAAATTTTAGTGAATGACTGCCACACATTTGTCTCCAGAGACAGTGAATCGCTAAGAAAGATTACTGCACAATGAGCATTTTATGACGAAGAGAGAGTTGCATAGTCCACCAGCCAGACCTGACCCTGACTTATAATTGCTACAGTTGAGCATAAACTCTTTCACACTAAAACTTTTGGTGAGATAGTAAAATAGTAGAGCTGACTAGTCTGAACTGAAGCAATTCCAGGCCAGAATAAAAGTGCGGTTGAGATTACGCAACCCTTGATTCATACGGTAGCCGAGTACATCAGCCACAATAACATCATAGCATCTACCATCAGAACGTTTTATTCTCAAATAATCACTCATCTATTGTTGACAGCGCTCAACGTTGCTTAACTTAGGTGGTACAAACAAATGCCAGGATAAATTAGGGAGGACTGTAATTGTTTCCGGTTTCCTTTGCCTTTAGGTTGTTGCTCTCACATGATCTAGTCCACGTTACAAGTATATCTATATTAAAAGGGAAGATAAGCTATGGGTTCATACTTCCGTTAATATTTATTAATGAAAATGACTATGCAGCTATTTTTATTTCTAAACTCACGATAGTCGTTATTTCCCAAATAGTCAACGTTATGGCTACATCGAATGGAATGTGAACTATCTTCAACCAGCTTGCATTATCTATATATTAATACGATAGCATGTGCGCTATTTTCTATGTCACGCTTACATCCGGGTCGTTTAATTTCTTGTCATAAATAATTTTACCAAGAATTCTTAACAAGTTTTGGTTTCGGTTTCGATTATAACTGATGGCACTCCAGTAATGTAGATATTTTTGTATAAATAATTTTAACAAGAATTTTTCATAAGTTTTGGTTTCGGTTTCGATTATAACTAATGGCATTCCAGTTATCTATATTTTAGAGATAATTTTGCTTTTTTATAAATAATTCTTTTATAAGTTTTGGTTTCGGTTTCGATTATGGCTAAAGGAACCCAAGTTATATATATATATATATATATATATATATATATATATATATATATATATATATATCATAAGTTTTTATTTCGGTTTCGGTTAAAGCTAATGCACCCAAGTCATATGGATATATTTTTTTATTTTTGAAATCTCAACTTTGCATATAAAAATCACTAGAACATTAATTCTAAAATAATTTATACGAAATCTGTAAGAATTAAAATATCATATTTAAGCATACTTTACGACCGGGCTTTGCCGGGCGTTCGTGCTTGCTTAGATAAATAGTTTTGCAGTTTTAACAAAAAAGCTACAATAATATCAGAGTGTCTCCATTTACACTGAACATCTACAGAATGCTAACATCAATATATTACATATGAATGAATCCCCTGTGAAATTTCCACAGATCCCGCTAGTTTGAATTATTTGGATTATTTCAATTCTCCAGACTACTGATCTCATTGTGAGTATTATTTTCATAGTGTTTCGGCCAATGTAACTTCCTAACTTCTACATGTGTATGGTGTCGAACTCGGGAATCTTTCTGTTGAACTTGGAAATCCCCACAGGATTTCGAACGAAACTTTTTATTTCATTCACGGTGCGAGGTAGCACGCTCTTGTTTCATCAAACATGACTGGTAAAATACTTGAATACTATTGTATTCGTAGTATCGCCCGCACTGACGATTGAACCTTCAATCCCCATAAAACTGTCACTTAGAACTAAATTTTACTTAATACTTTATTCTTGCGACAAGATACAGCTGAAGAAGGTCAGACGTTACATCGATCGAAATGTTGCGAGAATAACACTTAGGATAAGAACAGTATTCCGAAAAATTTAACGAAAGAAATGATTAATCCTCATATAAAAATTCAGAAACTTAATGTCCAACCAGTGTTGTAACAATTTAATTCCTGTTCGAAATTATTACAAGAATTGCATGTATTGAAAATTTGAGATTTGCTTTAAAGCCGATTATTGTTCGTTCTAACCTCTGATTATTTAGAGTCCTTGATTTTACCAGGCCCATTTCTAATACCCCTAGCAAATTTATATCAATCAGTTTCCATTCCTCTTTTAAATTTCTTTGCCATTCTTGTTATTCAAATGTTTATACTGGGAGGAGTATATATTACATGGAAGGAGTGTATGACACCAGAACGAATATGTAATATTGTCGAGGGGTTCTGTATAACATGGAGGGGTGTATATTATGTACGTGTGTCTAACTCATGTATCGACTAGTGGTATTACGACAACCGATACATTTTGACAACAAACATGTAACAGAAAGAGAGAAATAACAATTCTCTAGGGTTGTAACATCGGTCCCATCAGGCAAACATACCTTGTTCAGCCCTAATCTTGTTTGACGGATCCTCGAGAAAAGCTGCAAAAAAGATTCATCGCAATAAATCAACAAATCTCTGGTTGTCTTTTCAGCAACTTTATTTACTGATGTTTCCCCATTGGAAAGCTGCCGCTGGTCCTAGACTTAACCCATTCTGATCCACCCGATCTACTCTCTTTCACTCTCGAATCTTCATATCCAGATTACATTTTGGAAATTCATCAGCTGTGACAATCAGGCTTTAGGAGGTTGCATTCCAATTCCTGCTGTAGCTGTTCATTTGAACCTGAAATCATAAAAATTGATCAATCATCTCATAAGATGTATAGCAATAACATACTTAATTTTCAAGAGACTACGGCAATTTTTAATGCCTGTACAAAAACCTAATAACAAAAGGGATAAATAACATCGGACCAATCGAAGAAACATACCTTGTTCGTCCTTGATCTTGTTTGACGGATCCTCGGAAAAAGCTGTAAAAAATCATCGTCTGATTCGATCAACTCTCTTTCACTTCCGATTCTTCACATTTTAACAACGGACATGTAACAAAAGAGCAGAATAACAATTCTCTGGAGTTGTAACATCATATTAATCGGAGAAACATGGTCCGTCTTTTATCTTGTTTGATGGATCCTCGGGAAAAGCTAACAAAAAATTCATCTCAATGAACTAGTAACTCCTGGGTCGTCTGTTCAACAACTTTTATTACCGATGTTTCCCTATTGGAAAGTTGTCGCTGGTTCTAGACTAACGCATTCTGATCCACTCCACTGGGAGCCATCACTGTTTGACTCGATCCACTCTCTCTCTCTCTCTCTCTCTCTCTCTCTCTCTCTCTCTCTCTCTCGCTCCCGATTTTTGACTTCGATTGCGTCTGCTCTCTCTCGCTCCCGATCTCTGACTGATGAAATTATGCGTGTCTTTTTCAAATATTATATAAAGTTCATGGCACTTTAAAATAAATTCTACGCAAGACTACGTCAAAATCTAGAGGTCAACCTATTTTGAAATTATTGTTTATGTTCTACATTCTTTTCTCTAAAACATCTTAACGTAAATAGTTTTCTCTGCAAATATTTATTTTGTTATAATATATTATTTTTACAAAATTTACAACAATCATAACACTCATCGACTAGTATACCTTCGGCGTTGCCCAACTAATATCTAACGCAAATGGCCAAAATAAACAAAACAAAACAACCAAAATATAAATAAAAATTGATTGAAAAACACTTTGCTACAATAAGTCTACCCTATTGAATCACCAAGTTAATTTTAGAGCCACAAAGAAGACTTTTGCTTTTTGTAAGCTTTTATTTTATTAACTTAAAATTTATAAGTTTCGATTAACTTTAATTTTTTAAAATGATTTTAATTTTATTTTAAACATACTATTTATGATAAATAAATGTTTAATTTTTAAACAATAATATATTTATACATACTATGGTGTGGAGTTACCTATACACAATATATGAACTCTTTTACCAACATCCATCCATCCAGTGCGGCCGTAGCTGGGATTGAACTCACTACACGAGTTTGTAGTGTAACTCAAATCTTGTCGGTAGCTGAATACTTGATGCCTCTCCAGAGCTATCAACAGTATTTTTATCGTGACGCCATCAATAGATGGGGTGCCTACCACGGCTTAAGAGAGTCCCATCTACCGTTGAGAGAAGGATAGACAGCGCCAGTTTCTCAACCTGGTATTTTACCTCGCGGTACATACAGCGTCTCGCCTTCTTAAATGGTCACCCATCTAGTACTGGCCAGGCTAAACGTTGCTTAACTTCTGGCGAGAACCGGTGTGTCAATGTGATTGTGTCGTAATAGCAAAAATACACCAAGTTATCTGTAGTACGTCATATTTACATTAAGTACTACACCTTCCCTTCTCTGTGTATTCTATCTTGTAAATACAAATAACGTTTCTAAACTACGTCCGAATATTTCTTAGTAATCTTTTCGGGTCACAACATATCTGGCGACAAGGAAATCGAATTCATAAAAGAAATATCTATAACATAGCATCAACAACAACAACAACAACAACAAACCCGTTTTCGAACAAAAAAGAAAAAAGAAAAACCTACCTAGTATTTACACACCAAAACTATCTGAGAACGGAGCATCATACTCAACTAGCCTTTTCAAGATAGCCTTTCCACTGATACTACAAAAATATCTCACATTAGTTCTCTAACAAATGGTATTAAAATCACTTTTGTTGGACACTAGATAAAAATAAAAACATTCTTAAAACTGTACTTGAAAAACATGATTTTCTCTATTAAAATAGTTTTCTCTCCCTCTCAGAAAAAAAGTAAAGTTTTTTAACGAACAGCATTAAACTGTAATTAGTCAAATTAGAGCGGCTATCTATATATATAAAAGCGAAAATGTGTGCATGTATGTATGTGTGTTTGTATGTCTCGCAAAAACTTTCGACACAGGCCACGGATTTTCGCCCAATAGGTATCATTTTCAAGCTAGAACCTTCGCCCGACCAATATCGAAAAATTGGCAAAAAACATTAATTCCTTCATCCTAAACTGAACTTTTTTCTACAAGGAGAGGTGCCGAAAAAATCGTTCCTTCATTTTCTCTCTTCCTGCTACTACGACAATGACGTCATGTTTGACCTAAAAACGTTGACGTTAGTTTAAACCACCTGCAAGTGTTTTTAAAGGTTTAATATTATCCGTTCTCAATTGTATGTCTCTTTGGCGTAGGGGTAACGTGTCAGGCTTTTTTTTTCGCCTTAGCCTCGATGCTTCGGGTTCGAGCCTGTCTTCCTACCTAAACTTTTTTTCCTCTTTTACACATTTTATTTTCTTTTTTCTTTTTTTACGTTTGTTTTCTGTTTTGCTTTGTTTTGTTTTTTCCAAGTGTTTTTTTTTATAATATTAAAACAGGGTCACCCTCTC
>NC_136519.1:18227137-18294637 GCF_053919585.1 Euprymna scolopes | reverse complement strand
ACTTCTATTTGCTTTACACACAGAATTGTATGTTGCTACATATTAATGAGCATGTTTCTCTCAGTTCATGAATGTGTAACGACATATAATTCTCACGTAAAAACAAACATGTAGTGTCTATAAGTATGTAATAAATATTATCGTAAACAATTACGCCAGCCCTTTAAGAAACTCGTTTCTTATCGTTGATCACTTTCAGTTGAAATAAAAAAAGTCGGTAAATTTAGCTCTTATGCGGAGATCATCATATAAAAATTAGATCGCCCTGACAGACATTAAAAAACATTTAAAAATAAACGTTTAAATTTTAACAATATTTCTCATGGTTAACGGTGGCCGATGGATTAGGTCCATGCTAATGAAGCCAGAGATGGCTTCTGTTGCCGGGTTTGAATCTATCGATCAGTGTTAATTGTGACACCTTGCACTGATGATTGCCGAAAGGATGAAACACTAGTGTCTGTAGGTATTCATAATCATTATAGTAAATATATATATATATATATATATATATATATATATATATATACTAACAGGCCGCCCGGCGTTGACCGGTTGTAAAATACGCATAAATATTATATTTTAATTAGTGTAGAGTTCTTCTACTTTTAAACAGAAATACCGTAGTTATTAAACGTAATGTTAAATTCTTAATAAAAAAAATGAAATATAAAAGTAAAGAAAGAAACTGAGACATGTGGATGTAAGTATTTTGTATTTTCTAAACAGTTCATTTCTGCTAAGAAGAAATACCTGAGCTGAGATCGAAACCAAAACCTAATGACAATGAGTCAAGTACGATAACCATCACACTAGCTTGGCACGTTATTAAACTGTTTTCAAGCTGATACTTAACCTAATGAAACTGTCATATTTTATGACCGCACATGAAAAAGTTGGAGACAGAAAAATATTCGGTGGCTTCCCACATACCAATATTTCAATTTTAACCCCGAATTAAAACGAAGTAAAAAGTTTTCCACGTGTCTGAATAACCAATGTACCAAATTTAAAGTTTGTAGATTAAAAATTCGTTGAGTATATAGTTTGAGAAGTGTCGTTAAACACACATTCTCACTTTTATAGAATACAGATATATATGTGTGTGTGTGTGTGTGTATGTATCTATGTATGTATGTATGCATGTAAAGTAGAACCCCGGGATAAGGTATTAATCAGTTCTGGGGTTGAGATCGTAAGGTGAAATCGCCGTATGGCGGGGCCCAAGGAAAATTTTAAACAATGCATATTAAAAATTAGTAACAAAATACAGCACAGTATATAATACACATACATGTATATAATCAAATGACATTATAAATAACACCTTAAGGTGGGGATAATACCGTAACCAGGGACCGGAAAACGCAAAAACATCGTATTCCACATCGTAACCTTAAAAAAACGTATCCTCGGGCCACCGTATCCCGGAGTTCTAATATATATATATATATATATATATATATATATATATATATATATATATATATATATATATATATATATATAGGGTGAGCCAAAAGTAGGTGGACAGGTTAGGGTTAGGGTTGTAGTTATAATACAGAACTGCATTAACATAACTGATACATAAACCTATTTGAAATACTCTCCACATACTTTTGACTCACCCTATATCATTCAAACACGACAGTTTTGATATATGATTAAGTGGCAGTTTTAGTCATTTAGAACTGCATTAAAGCTTCACCGCTCACTGACTAAATTTCAAACAATAATTACAGTTTATAGATCATCTTCTCAGCTATATTGTAAAAAGAAAAATAATGTCAATTTTCGTTCAGTAAAACTTAAAGTTATGATGAATTTTTTGATGTTCAAAATCGCAAAAAAACGTAAGGCGATGAGCGACGTTTTTTTATGACTGGTTTCCAAAGCAACCACGTCGCTTTAGGGACTAGTGTTGCTACCAATTCACCGCTCTTGCGAAAAGAAAAGACACAAGTGAAACAGAGGGAATGAAAGGGAGATAATTGGGTGATTTTATTGAAAGCAGACGAGTGCCGTACATTGTTATTACATATGTGCATGTTATGTTTATGGGATCAAAAAATAGGACTGAAATTAAACAAAGAACAACTGAACTCACTGGAAGCCTGGAAAAATCATGGATTACAATAGAAAAATGCGATCATTCAAAGTAATATCGTTAAGCTTAAACATGAAAAGGTAAATGACTAGTTGTTAAAACTGAAAAAGAAAATGGCAGGGTATTCTAGTAAAAATTAGAATAAATTTATAACTTAAAATAGTGCGGCATTAAGTTTCTTTTTAATTCAATGTATAGCATTATATAATCAGTTCTTAATGCTGCAGTATGTTTCGAAAATAACATTTTTTCTTTTATAATAGTAACAGAAACAACATGATTTCCACTACGGCCAGTATTGAATTCAGACTAAGATAACGAGTGGATGATAACGACCTGTGCAGTGAATATATATATATATATATATATATATATATATATATATATATATATATAGAGAGAGAGAGAGAGAGAGAGAGAGAGAGAGAGAGATAGATAGAGAGAGAGAGAGAGAGGGGGGGAGAGAGATTAAAAGCACTTGCTCAGTTTTGACTAAATCTAACCAACTAAAAGAGAGAAAAAAGCTTCCTACCAGAAATCAAACGGCTACACCACATACTATAGAAGAAACATGTATATAGACGGGTAAACCGCATACCATTGCAGAAAACATGCAAATAGACTGCATAAAACGTAGAAACATGCAGGTAAACTGCATATCATTGTAGAAACATGAAGGTAGACCCCAACACTATTAGAGAAATATGCAGGGACACTGCATACTATCGTAGAAACATACAAGTAAGCCATCAATGCCATAAGATAAAAACACGGCTGGACCACATACTATAGTAGAAATATTTAGTTAGCCTACATGGTATAGCTGAAACATGCAAACATACCACATACTATAAAAGAAACATACAAATAGACGGTACACTACAGTAGAAACCTGTGGTTAGACAGCATACCATAATAGAAGCATGCAGGTAGACCATATACTATAGTAGAAACATGTTGCTGGACTGCATACTAAAATAGAAACATGCAGCTAGAATGCTTACTATAGTAACAATTTGAAGGTAGACCGCATACTATAGTAGAAACGTGTTAGTTTGAATATTAAATATAGTAAAAACATAGAGAGAGCGGGCAGTCAGAGGGAAATATAAAGTGACAGAGATAGGGAGAGAGGGAGAGAGAGAGAGAGGGAGGGAGAGAGGAGGGAGAGCAGTTGGAGGTAGATAACGAGAGGAAGTTGAGGGGAAAGGTAAAGAGCGAATATCGTTATGCGTTTTTTCTTCCTCTATTCTTATCCGACCGTAAAATTGTATATTAAGAAAGAAAGATGCTGGAGATGAATTAAAACGTAAAAACGAACAAGAATAAAATGTACGGATTGTTCTTTTTCTGCCACGAAATAGTTCCTCGGATTTAAGCGTAGTGCCGTATTGCAAACTGGCCATGCGTAGTGATCTGTCACACACCTTTTGAAACGCACCCGGAGAAGCAAAGGATGTTTGATAGACGGCATTAATCAAAATAAATTAGATTTACTCTGTTCCCTGAAATAGGCCTTTCGCTTTACGCGGGGACTTTGTGAGATGTTAGCAGGACTCGTGTCCCGGCGCTGCCCAGGAAAATAAAAGAAATCAGGAATTTCAATTCACATAAGTAAATGGTCCGGAAATACGTTTTCCACCGAAAATTCTCAGCCTTTATCCACCATTTAAAAATTATTTGTAAAATATTATTTACGTGTGTGAGACTAGCTACTAACTTGTTTGTGGAGTCGCAGTGTATGTGTGTGTGCGTGTTTGATTTGTTTATGTGGATGGGCTTTGTATTTAATTTACAATTTAACAAAAAATAAAATGATTGAATTGTGTTTGAATTAATCGAAATGCGTTATGGCGGAATTCAATTTTGTAATGAAATTAATTTGTGACAGGGAGATGAGTTTTACTGGCTTGTTTTCTTTGCCGCAGTGTATGTGCGTGTGGTTTGGTTGGAAGTGAACTTTGTTTTTTATTCACGGCATTATTGTTTTATGTACGACAAATTAAGGCATGACAAATGTACAACAAATCACGACAAGTGCACCTACCGATTCTCTGTTCGTGCGATGTTTAAACACGACAAATTTAGGAACGACATGTTTAATAATTTCGAGAAGGAAACTCCTCACTTCTGCATTCATTTTGAGAAGAGGTTCAATCTCGAAATCATCAAGTATATTGCGTCATCAAGAATATTTTTCAGTAATATTTAGCAGTAAGTCTCATACTTACTTATTTTATAAAAGGACTTTTGAAAAATAAAAACATGATTTTCTGAAGAGTTGTAATCCAAATACTTTGATTATTTGTTTTTCTTCGTTGTTTCTTTGCTTATTCTGTGTTTCTGCATTGCTACCAGCCTTCACAAGTACCCAAATACGTGTTTACCAGCAATGTTCCAAGCAAATTACATTTATTTTTTAATTTTGTTATGAAATTAATGTGGCGAGAGTCGCATCTATAATGACTCGTTTGCTGTAGGTTACTGTTTGATTAGCACATAAAAATTAATAAAAAAAATTTTAAGGAATGAAAAATCTTGTTTTCTATTTTTCTTATACGCGTATATTACCTAATAAAATATAAAAGGTAGATCGCAGCTGAAGTAAATAAACCCAGGTAAAAAATGCAGGTAGATCGTAGAAACATGCTTGTGAACGGCATACTATCGTAAAACATGCATATCAAGACACATGCAAGTAAACTACATACTGTTGTAGAAACATGCTTGTATAATGAATACTATTGTAAACCGCATACTGTTGTAGAAACGTGCAGGTAGACCGAATATTATTGCAGAAACATGCAAGTAGACCTAATACCATTTAACACGCAGGTAGACCTCAAGCAATCGTAAAAACATGCTTCTGAACTGCATAGTACTGTAGAAATGTGAAGTGAGATCGGATAACATGCAGGTAGACCACATACTATTGTAGACAAATGCAGATAGACCACACACTATTGTATAAACATGCTAGTAGACCGGATACCATTGTAGGTAAGACGTTGTAAAAAAAACATGCCGCTGTAGAAACATGTAGGTTTACCGCATACCGCTGTAGAAACATTAATGTAGACCGCATACTATTGTAGAAACATGCAGATAGACCGCATACCAATATGAAGTATGCAAGTAGAACGTATATCGTTGTATAAACATGCAGGTAAACCGCATACCATTGTAGGTAAGCCGTTGTAAAAAACATGCCGCTGTAGAAACATGCAGGTTTACCGCATACCGCTGTAGAAACATTAATGTAGACCACATACTATTGTAGAAACATGCAGGTAGACCACATACCATTGTGAAGCATGCAGGTAGAACGTATACCGTTGTATAAACATGCAGGTAGACTGCATACTGTTGTAGAAACGTACAAGTAAACAGCATACTACTGTAAAGCATAGACCATTGTAGAAACATGCAGGTAGACCGTATTCCGTTTTAGAAACATGCAGATGGACAACATACTATTGTAGGTTGACGGCATTCTATCGTAGAAACATGCAGGTAGACTGCATACTATTGTAGAAACAGGCGGCTAGACGGCATGCCATTGTAGAAAGATTCAGGTAGACCGCATACCATTGTAGGAGCATGCAGGTAAACCACAATACTATAAAAGAAAGCTGCAGGAATACTACATACTTTAGTAAAAATATACTTCAGTAAAAACATACAAGTTGAAATCAATACTTTCAGATAAAAACGCGACTGGACCATATACTATTGTAGAAAAAATGCAGGTAGACTATAGTTGAAACATGCAAGCAGACCGCATAGCATAGAGGAAATGTGCATATTTTTTTTATTACATTTTCACCCCAAACAAGGCACATTGCCACTTTGGTGTAGGGGGCTACTATCAGGGGCAGAAACTACTGGGGCACTATGTTGGGATTTGGGCAGCAAGATGTCGGTTCACGTTACACTTGAACTTCTGCATGTCAGTACAGTTAGGGAAGCAGGGGCCTGGAATGGAATTCCAGAGTCTAGCGGTTCTGGGAAAGAAACTACTGGAGTAGAAAGATCTTTTACATCTAGGGATCTCTACTGTGTGGGGGTGGGATTTAGCTACCTGCCGGGTTTGTCGAGAGTGTCTAAGTCGTGGGGGCACAAGTGTCTGCAGTTCGTCAGAGCATTCACCATCAAGATACTTGTAGAACAGGCAGATGGATGAAACGTTTCGTCGATGGGACAGAGGTTGAAGCTTAGATGTCAGTTCTGAGCCTATCAGATTGGCGACTCTCTTTTGAACTTTGTCTAGGAGCAAGAGACCAGCAGCAGATGCACCAGCCCAAATGTGACAACAATACTCCATGCATGGGCGAATGGTGTCCTTATAGAGGTACAGGATACTTTCAGTTGTCATATACGGTATATTGGAGGAGACACCTTCAGTTTGACAGCATACCATAATAGAAGCATGCAGGTAGACCATATACTATAGTAGAAGCATGTTGTTGGAATGCATACGCAAATAGAAACATGCAATTAGACCTCATACTATTCTAAACCACATAATATACATAAAATATGCATCTAGACTGCTTACTATAGTAGCAACATGTAGGTAGACCCCATACTATACTTCAAACATATGTTAGTTTGGATACTAAATATAGTAGAAACATAGAGAGAGTAGAGCAGTAAGAGAAAAATATAAAGAGAGAGAGAGAGAGAGAGAGAGAGAGAGAGAGAGAGAGGGGTAGAAAGAGGAGGTAGATAGTGAGAGGAAATCGGGGAGGGGTGAGGTAAAGAGCGAATACAGTTATCGCGATGTATAATGTAAAAATAGAACGCAATTCCCAGACATAAATGGATCTGAAAAGAATGGAAAGACTCTTATCATCCCAAATGCTAATTTTCTATTAAAAAAAAATAAATAAAATATGTGCAAATATAACCATGAGTAATAATAAGAAATAAAATAATAATTAAGTCATTTAATTGAAAGAGCAAAACAATAAGACGAAAAGTAAATTATTGAGATGCCCTTTAGCAAAGCAATATGCAAATTAGTTAACATTGATATATTGATTGAATAGATGTGCTGAGTGTATGAGAAATATATAGTTCTTTTATGTTGAATATGATTTTGGCATATTAATCTCACTGTCAGTACGATAAATAAATAACTTCAAAGATACGCAATCAAATTTCTAAGAATTAAGTTGTCGATCTGTCGGTCGGTCACGCTTCAATTTTTTAAAAATGCATTTATTATTTTAACTAGCCTGGGTGCCCGACGTTGCCCGGGTGTTTGGAGATGTGTGTTTAGTAAAAAAAAAAAGGGAAGTGTTAGTAGGCAGGCAAGCTCGAACCTGTACCGCGGAGGAGGAAAAGAAAGTAAAAAAAAAAAACAAAACAAAAAACGTGACATCTTTGCTGTTGCATCCATCGCAAAACCGGAAGTGACGAGGGTTTAAATTAAGGCTAGTCAATCGAAAAAAGGGGGTAGCTTTAGAAAATATCGACGAAAAAAGATTCCTCTCTGTCCAGTAGAGGAGCCGTCGCCTCTGTCGAAAGTTTTAGACATACATACACACATACATACATACAAACAGACAGGTGAGATTACTATAGATGAGCAAATTAAATAATAAAAAAATAATGTTCTTTTAGAGTTTTCTCGAAACAGCCGGATGCCGACAACAATTTATCTGTGTGAAATATGTTGGCATTCTCTTGGTACATTCCTACCTTACAAATACACTCGACTCCCCAACCCCAACCCCAACCCCAACAAGTGTGAGTAAAAGGCAGAACATCCACTCACCTCGATTGCAACTCTGACGTTTTTCCAAATCCCTCTCTCGATTCATGACACAACTCTGAAAACTGTTTTCAACAAATAATTCACATCGGCATAATCTCAAAATACAAACAAATGTCTACATTTTCATTTTCTGGAAAATATGTGTAAATGTCTGCATCTAGAGAACTGAGCAGAGGAGAGATCAGAAGTGGAGCAAAGGAGAGAGCACAGACGGCAGAGAACTTGCAAGAGAGCTTTCACAATCAGTGGTATCTGCAACGGAGCCTGTCGATACAGGATAGGCTTGCACAGTCAGAGAAAAAAAAACGTTTCTATTACGTTGCGTTATACTCCATTCTTTACCGGTTCCAAAATGCAAGAAAACGCATGATAGTAAATAAAAATTATAACATAGATGGTAAAGAAAAATAGATTAGCGGCTGGCTGAACATCTAGGTATTTCTGAAATTTATAGACCGTGTTATTTTTTTTTTTTTAATATTTAAGATGCTGCCCACATCGTCATCGTCATCGTCATCATCATTACCGTCAGCTTTTTTGAACCTACTTCCAACTAGCAGCAATTTCTGATCTTGTCTGCAACTATCACGTTATGTCCGTTCATTACTGGTCCAAAAATGTGAAAGATGCTGCAGCAAAAAATTAAGAAGCGTCACACAAAAAATTACAGTTTATTTCATAATGTTAACATTCTTTACATTCATTACAGTTTATTTCAGAATGTTAACATTCTTTAGCATACTTCTTCCACAATCAACTCCCCACCCCTAACAAGTGTGAACAAAACGAGAAACGTCCGATCACTTTGATTGCACCTTTAACTCCGATATTAAAAAAAAAACATTTCGACACTCTTTAAATTGGTGACATAATGCAAAAAAAAAAAAAAAATGATTTTAACACATCCTTCAAATCGGCATAACCCCAAAATGCAAACAAAAAGTCTATATACTTTTTTAACTTTTGTTTCAACCTTCAAATTATCACATCAATCACAATCGTATTCCTATTTTGATGTTAAAAACCATGCTGAAATAATCTAAATATTAATTTACTTGTCCGAAGTCCGGCATCACAAAAAACAAAAAAAAAAAAAAACATCATCATCGAAAGCATTAACTAATGAGAAACGAATTACCTCCCTCTATAGTCGCTCTTTATCAGTTAAAGACCATTAAAACCATTTTTAGTGAATGGTCATTTTTTTAAAAAATTTATTCTGTTTAGCTTTTAAATTTATCGTTATTTGTTTTAGTTTACTTTTTTTCATTTTATTTATAATGTGTTTAAAAATTTTTTCAACTATCATAGAATTTCTACGGGTTTTGCTACTAACGTCATTATTTCCTTTATTTTGTCCTTTAGTCCTCACATTCCAAAGGAGAAGCATTGTGGTTTTCTGAGTTAGAAATTATCCACATAACATCATTAGCTAGCTTTTGGTTTTGAAGTGGTATATCTTTAGCTCCTTTCTTCAAGTGGCTTCATGCCTTGTCTGGAGTGATTTCCATAAAAAAGAAAAAGATATTCTTAACATGGGGAGGGTTTTTTTTTTAACTATTCTTTACTTCCACTTAATAATTTAATTAATAAAAGATACCGTAAAAATTACATTTAACTTGAAAATTATCTCTAGAAGAATAACTGCAGAAATACCTCAATGTTTATCCACACCTAATCGATTTCTCGTTATCATCTAGATTATTTCTTATCCTACGTTTTTTCGATCACCTCGGGGTAATCTCGTTACTGATGGACGTATCTTAAGAATATCATTTTCTGTTTCTTCTGGACAGAATGGTATTTCCACAAGAGAGAGACCCCCCCCCCCCAAAAAAAAACCAAACACAGAACCAAAAGATTTTAATGGCTAAACGGAAAACAGCGTAAGAAATAAACTCTTTCTTTATTGCCAGAACTTGCTCGTAAAACCTGTTTCTTCTGGAACGCGTCAGTTAGAAATGTTCCAACCGCTGTCAGTGGATGTTCTAGTCGAAGCCGGTACTATCTACTGCCAGTGAACCATCCGACGTAGGTGGACCCAGACCGGCAGAGTTGGGAACGTTTAAGTAACGATTTGAACGCTTTCATTAGTTTTATCCTTCGGCCTTTTAGATATATGTTTTATGCTATGGTTTTACGGCATATCAATCGTTTTGGGGGTTATAATGCGCAATAGACTCCAATATATACGACACAAGCCTTTTACTCCAATAGTTTCTTCCCTAGAACAGCAGGTCTTTGGAACACCCTTTCGGGATTCTGCTTTCCCAACTGTACTGATATGCCGAAGTTCAAGTGTAACGTGAACAAACATCTTTCTACTCATCTCCCTTCATAATGACCCCGCAAATTATGTTCCAGATAGTAGCCCCCTGCTTCAAAGTGGTACTGTGGCGAAGTTAAGCAACGATCGAGCCTAGCCAGTACCAGATGGGTGACCATTTGGGAAGGTTACGCGCTGTACATACTGCGCCGAGTCGTAGAAATTCCCAAGTTGGTATCTGGGGGCGCGTTTAAATCACGGAGAGGGGAGATAACCTCCCGAATCAAAACAGAATGCAACGGAAAACTACCGTCTTTACTTGTCTTCCCAAGGTTACCATGGCTTTAAAATTTGGAGAGATGTGGTCGCCGACGCTGTTAAAAACAGCAGACCCACAGCATGAATGCAGACTTTAATAGTCTTTTTATGCTTAAAGATTCTAATTATTTTCTTAATGTTGTTTCTTTAAGTATCTGTCCACAACATATTAATCATGTACTACAACTACAACTATATAAGGATTCATGTAGTGTTCGAATTTTATATTTTAAGCTTTCCACAAAATTTTGACAGTAGGGAGTGGAAACGGTAGTAGGTGTCTGAGTGTTCTAGGGGGGTCGTTTGCCAAAAAAGTTTGGTAAATCTTAGTGTACACTCTTCCTTTTCACCATTTACTAATTTATTTATTTATTTGTATAGATTATATTATTATTTTAAATTTATATTGTTAATTTATATTATAGTGAAATCGTAAGTGGATTGTCTACATTTTGTTATTAGAAGTGGTATTTCGCAATGAATCCTGCTTTTAAATCTCTGAAACAGCCTCATGGTAAACAGCTTCTATTTAACAGGTTTTAAACAAGTTTAGGTTTGTTGCTTTGTTTTTTCACTCTAATGTCATTAAATTCTTTTTGTAATTGTGAATTTTCTGGTCGGCCTATTCAAATACTAACTCTACGATATGTTATACTTGATTTAAACTGGATTTTCATTTTATTATGATTTCTTAAAATATACAAAGCTTCTTTAAACTAATATATATATATATATATATATATATATATATATATATATATATACTCTAGCAAGGAGACTCGGTATTGCCCGGGATTGAATGAATGGAGAGGTTGATTTGAAAGTCTTGTAATTATTACCAAAATTTCTGAGAGTAACAAGTAAGATAGCAACAGAAAGCACGTGTCCTCAAGTAATTTTACTCATTTTTCTAAAGTTCTTATTTTGTTTTATTGCTACTAAATATGATACGAGTATTACATTAATAGAACTTAACTAAAAACTTTAGCAAAAGCTTTAACCTGTTGACAGAATGACTGCTTTATGTCAAATTGATGACTGAGTATGTTTAAATCTATGTTTATTTTTTCATTAAATAATTATCCTTATTAATCACTAATTGTTCATTGAACGGATACCATAACAGTTCGCTGTACCCCATCATAACAAAGGTCCATACGAAATTTTACCCAGATCGACCCAGTAATTTCCGAGAGAACGTCTACAGTAAATGTGGTATTTTGGTGACTAATTTCTATTACTTTCTTAACTGTACATTAAACAGGTATCATATTAATTTTGCTGGGCCTTCATTATAACAAAGGTCCACACAAAATTTTAGTCTGAAAAAAAAATCTTTTACTCCCAAGTCTTTCGTTAGAAAACTCCTTTGGGTACAAATCAGTTAATCTCTTGTAATCAGCATGCTTCCAAGAATTTGTGTTAGTCTTAACGTTATTGTAAAAATCGTCAGTTCTTTATCATGGAAAACTGTTTCGACAACTTTAAAACAAAATAGTATTTTATCTCATGGCTCCCCAACCGTGTTGATCAGACACCATCACCTTAAAAAATGCTTCCGGTTAGTTATAGTGCAATAGTTCCGTTGTTACTGTTTAATTTATTCTATATATTTTTAAAGATAGCATTTTAAGTCAGGGGACAAAAATAAAATCAACAAGGCGTCCAGAGCGTCACCTAACAATACATTCCGAAAATCTCTTAACAGGTTGTGCTCACCCAGGTGATGAGGTTCGAGGCAGTGCAGACATCGAGTAAACAGAAAACAGCGAAAGAAATAAAATCTTTATTTAGTGGGAGAATTTACTCGTAAAATCTATTTGTTCCGGAACGTCTTCTTTCTGAATTTAAACATGGATGCCTCAACTGCAAGTAATGGATGCTGCAATAATGGAGACTGAATTCAGAATGAGGATTTTTATTTTCGTTGTTGTTGTTGTTGTTGTTGGTGGTGGTGGTGGTAGTGGTGGTGGTGGTGGTAGCTTTCGTGTGAGAGATGATCGAGTCTATTCAAAATTATTGAAATATTATTTTAGAATCGAATTAGGAATGTAGAAAAAAGCAGAAATGTATTTGACCAGATATCTTTGCTTATTTTATTTATGTTATCTTATCGATCTAATCGATCTCATCTTAAATATCTGATCTATCTTGTCTGGCCTGTCTTACGTTTCTTTTTGTCTATTTTACCTATCTGGTGTATTTCATATTACCCATCTTATCTTATTTGACATTTATTAATTTATATTGTGTATCTTATCTTACATGTGATATCTTACATATTTTACATGTGATATCTTACATATTTTACATATTTATATGATCCATTTCATATCTCTTATCTATGATATAATTCTCACCTGTCTGTTTAAATGAATGTATGTATGTATGTACGTATGTATGTATGTATGTATTTATGTATGTTTCGCAAACAATTTCAACAGAGGCGACGAATCCTGACAAGATCGGTATCACTTTGAAGCGCGACTTCTCGGGCGTCAAATATGGAAAAATTGGCAAATTGTATTGTTGTATCATAATTAGGGTACCGTCGTGTGATCGTCTAAGTGTTATATTTGTGATATATTCATATCTAATTGTTCATATGCTTGTGTGTGTGTGTGTGTGTGTGTGTGTGTGCGTGTGTGTAAGTGTGGTACATCTATTTTGGACATACCTTCTTCATGAGTCGTTGATCTTGTCCACCTGGAATTCATCTCTGTCTTGGAGGGCAGACTGGGAACCTGTTTTGGACGAATATTCATTCCCTCCAAGACGATGATTGGTTTTATATAGTTTTTATTCGCCTTCCAGGTCTCGATCGCAGAAGAATGGAAAGTTAATATCTTTGCTTGCTTGGTTCTTATTTTCACACACGTCAGCGTCCCCCCCCCCCAGTAAAGTTAAGCCGTCTGTTCTTCTCTACGTCCAAACCTAAACTCACTGACTACAACTAACCTGATCACGTGACTCACACGCAGATCTGATCAGCTGACCCTCACTTCCGGTAAAGCGTGTCTACAATATGATTTAACATATTTCTTTTTTATTTTCGATCTATTTCCTAATAAAATACATTAATTCCTTCACCCTACACTCGATCGTTTTGTACAAGGAGGGGTCGCGTCACCGTTCGATTGACTTCGATTAATTTAATTGCTTTTGACTTCCAGTCGTGTCATGGAGACATCGGCTAAGACGTCAGATTTTCTTTCACCTTTTTTTTCCGCCCAGGGTGATGAAAACAAAGTCTCCGACCACGGTTGCGGTCTTTGGTGTGATTTCAAGTGAGGGTTACATCATGCCACCTCACATCTTCGGTTGCGCAAGGTGACGTCACAGCAAAGATAAAAGGACACACGTGTGCGAGACGTGTTCAGAGAAGTGGAGGTGCCCGACACGTGACGAGAAAAGCACGTGTTCGAGACGTAAAGTAGCATAAGAGCATGGACGAAAAGTCACACGCGACCAGGGAAGCGGAAATGAACCGTTTAAATATTTAGAAAGAATTCGTTGTTGAAAATATCAGGTATAAAGACTTTTGTTAAAAAAGAAAAAGTGAGTGGAGTTTTTTTCTTCTGTTTTCTTTGCGACAGAGTTTACAACGTGTGGGGGTTCGTTAAAATGTAACGACACCGTTAATAAGGTTAGTTTTTTTATCACTCTTGAGTGAAATAGAAAACATGTAGTTGTTTTAAGTTAAAAGAAAAATTGCTTCTAAAATCCAATCAAAAACTTTTCCGAGCAAAGAATTATTCAGTCATAATCAGCAGAGTTTAGTGGGTTTCTCGTTTCAAGACGAGAAGCTATCATTGAAAAATTCTAAGATTCAATAGATTTTATAAAGCGATTCTAGCATCTGATTTTCAATAACTAATTATTTTCAATAGATTTTATAAAGCGATTCTAGCATCTGATTTTCTCGTTCTCATCACCGCTGGATTATAATTGTAATCGTCCAAATCTTTGTGGTCATACCCTCCTCATATCCCAAAATATTGCAACAGTCACCTTCTTTTAATACTCCAAAACTATAAAACAAAAATATACACAAAATATGACGAAAATGTTTCCAAAACCTGATAAATTACATTGTCATATGCCATTGGTTGAAAACTGATACGGGCGCACATAAATAAATCTTTGTTATATTAGACGAAGAGAGAGAAGGAGAGAGAGAGAGAGAGAGAGAGAGAGAGAGAGAGAGAGAGAGAGAGGGAGGTATATTATATAGATATATATTTGGTGCATTTATGTTGCATTTACATGATGACGACACATTAATATATGAAAATATAATAATACATCTTTATTATCGGTGACGATTATGGATGGTTGGTTGTTAAGAGAGAGAGAGAGAGAGAGAGAGAGAGAGAGAGAGAGAGAGAGAGAGAGAGAGAGAAAGAGAAAGAGAGAGGGAGGATAGAGAGATAGCCACATGAATTCGACAGTCTGATTCTTCTCGGGCCTAAATCATAAGCCATCAGTAATATCCTTTTCTCTGTTACCGTTCGTGACCAAATGAAACGCCCTTTGGGACGGCATTATGATTGCAGCCACATCCCAAGGGCGTTTTATTCCGCCATTGTCATTTCACTGAATTGACTTTACGTTGATGCGACTTGATTACACCTATGTAAACTTTTGCCGAAAACGACTTTTCAAATATCCAACATTAAACTTACCTTCTTTTTGCCAATTGATCAAGTTTGTTATTCTTTCCCATGAGGTGCATCTGTCAGAGTTATAATTTTAATTCAAATGATCTTTTCGTATATTTGATAATTACTTTTTGTTGTTTTTGAATTTCTTGCAATATGCAAGCTTTTGTCAAAATGATATCTCGTTAAACACAGCATAGATATTTAAAAAAAAACGCCAGGTTCATAATTATTATTCAAATAAGCTTTTGGTACATTTGATAATTATTTTATTTTTGTTTGCATTTAGTTAGATGCACAGATTTGTCAAAATGCTTTCTCAGTGTATACGGCCCAGTAATTTAACACATTTAGAAAAGAATAATTTACATGTAAATGATATATATATATATATATATATATATATATATATATATATATATATATATAATAAACATTATACATTATATCTTTATAATAAAGTAGACTGATCATTATTTCTTAGCTTTGCGATCAATAGCTTTGATTTTGACGAATCACTATTTGATTTTGATTAGCCTGTTTCATTTTGATTGTTACACTATGTTCTGAACAAAAAATTCGATTTAATTTCTTTACAAAAATGTTGTACCGCCTCGAAATATTTTTCGATAGACACTATATTAAACACGCCTTTCTCCGTAATTACATGTTGTTAATCATATTCATATATTATTTAGAATAGTCGGACAATATTGGATGCTATTCTTTTTTTATTATTACATTTTCACTCCAAACAAGGCACAGTGCCACTTTGATGTAGGGGGCTATTATCACGGGCATAAGTTGCAGGGATACTATGTAGGGAGTTGAGAAGCAAGATATCTATTCACATTACACTTGAACTTCTGTGTGTCAGTAGGGTTGGGGAAGCAAGAACCTGGAAGGAAATTCCAGAGTCTAACAGTTCTGGGGAAGAAACTATTAGAGTAGAAGGCTTTCTTACACATTGGGATCTCTACTGTGTAGGGGTGGGATTTAGCTGCTTGTCGGGTTTGACGGGGGTATTTACGTCGCATGAGGACAAAAGATTGTAGTTCGTCGGAGCATTCACCATTAAAATACTTGTAAAACAGGCAGAGGGATGCAGCATTTCGTCGGTGGGACAGAGGTTGAAGCTTAGATGACAGTTAAGGACCTATCAGGTTGACGACTCTCTTTTGAACCTTGTCCAGGAGTGAGAGTCTAGTAGCCGATGCACCAGCTCAAATATGACGATAATACTCCATACAGGGTTGAATGGTGGCCTTATAGATGTACAGGATACTTTCAGGCGTAAGTAACTTTCTAGAACGGTCGAGAGGTCCCAACTTCTTTGTAGCAGTCTTGGCAATGCTCTCTTAACAAGTTTCGAACGATTTAACCCCCGATTCTTTTCAGGTATGTCTTGTCAAACTTGGAAATATTTCTGTCTGACTCGGTAATCTGTATGCAATTTTCAACGAAACCCTCTATTTAATCTATAATCTTGTATTATACTAAAACTCTTAATTTGTTTGTCACCGTTTCAAATTTTACCGTCATGACGTCATTTCTAGCAAACTTTTAAGACTTAACCACTAAGGCTGGAACGCTATACGTTTTGGTTTCGATTCTAGCTGATGGTACCCAAATCATGTACATATATTTTATTTTTTTTAACTTTAGAAATTACTACTATATACTGGGTACAATATAATAATCAATGGAGTATTGGCTCTATAATAATAAATACGAAATCTGCATGTATTAAAATATATTTAAGCGTATTTTACGACCGGGCAACGCCAGATGAGCACTGCTATATATTTTTGTTCAATATAATGAATAGAGAATTGGCTTTATAATAATAAATACGAAATCTACATACATTACAATATCATATTTACGACCGGGCAGCACCGGGCTGCCTTCTATTAATATAATAGAAGTTACATATCTCAACACTTTATTGCAATTTCATGATATTACAGCTAACCCGAAGTGCATATGATTTTTATTATTATTAATGCCAGACGTTATAAACTAGCCACGTATACTTTTGATGACGGAAAATACAGTGGAACTGCAGTAAATTTATTATAAACACAGCTTCATTGCTTGCTTTAGACCTCCTGTTTTAATCAGTTTCTACTCCGATTTGGAGAGATTTGTTTACTTGTTATCGCTTTGTGTTTTAATGACTTCAAATATTTTGGCATGCCCTGAAGATTTCATCTCTCTGTTGCAGATATTGACTGTATGAGACTCAACCCCTGTCACGGACGTGCGTCAGACGCAAAGATGCGTCATTGAATTCCTCTATGCAGAAAATAACTTAAACCGATCAAAATTTATCGGTGCCTGTTGAACGTTTAAAAAAACTTATGCAGTTGATGTCACTACAGCTAGATGGGTTCGTCGATTACAGAGTGACGACCGAGATGTGAGCGACAAAACACGTTCCGGACTTTTACGATCGATGCATCAAAAGTGAATTATAAATAGTGGTGACTATGTAAAAAAAATAGTTTTTAGTTTTTGAGTAAAAAAATGGGAGGCCTTACGTTTGGAACAACCCTCGTATAATGTTAAAACCTTACATGCGGCCGCAGTCGAGATTGAACTCACTACACGAGTTTGTAGTGTAATTCAAATCTTGCCCGTAGCTGAATACTTGATGCTTCGCTAGGGTTATCAAGAGTATTTTATCGGGACGGCATTACTAGATGGGTTCCCTTAAGAGGGGCCTATTTACCTTCGAGAGAAAGATAGACCGCGTCAGTTTCCCAACCTGATATTTTAAATCGCGGTAAATACAGTGCCTCACCTTCCCAAATGGTCACCCATTTAGTCCTGGCCAGGCTTGACGTTGCTTAATTTCGGTGAACTGGCAAGAACCGGTTTGTCAATGTGACTGTGCCGTATGCAATGTTATAATTGGTCAACTTATTACGAAACTAGTCTCTAACAACCTCAAAAATGATCCGTTCTTCGGCAAGCGTCTGCTATTTATCAAGCACCGGTACCGAAGTGGCACTCACCTTAGGTGGTTTTAACCGGTTTCCTCCGAATGAGTAAGTTTTATGGTAATATTACAAGCGGCCGATTGCATATTCTTGTAAAGGGAGATGACGTTAGGTTTTTGAAGTTCATGCATAGAGATATCGATGTCATCCGACCTACAGAATTTGTAATTCCCAAATAGTTACTTATCTGGTATTGACCAGGCTCAACGTTGCTTAACTTCGACGAAAACCGTGATTATGCTGTAACCAAGTATCGGTGATGATTATATGATTGGAAAAGTATCCTTTTCCAATACTGTAAGTGGGGACCTTAGAGCCGGCAATGCGTCTTCTATTAGTTGAATCAAACCAATATCTCTCGTGACCTGTCGAATGGTTGCGAATCGTTCAGAGAGGACTTTTCAAATATCGTTTATTCCCCCTGAATCAATAATACATTTCTCGTCCGCCCCGTGTGTTCCTTCCAGAGGTGCTGGCGACAAAACAACAAATAAAGAATCGACGTTAGAATCGTACAAGTTATAATTTATAGCGTAGTAAAAACAGACACATCCCCAAAAAGATTCACTTGGGGGCGTTCAAAGTTTCGATGAAAATTTTGTGTTTGATTTAACAATTGATATCCCGGCGGAAGAAAAATTTATATAAAACTGTTTGAAGTTGTCTATATATTAGAAACTAGTAGGAAAGCCCGACGTCAACCGGGATCCTACTTTCCACAAATTACATCGATTAGAGAAAAGAAAAAAAAATAACTCATGACTAATAATGTAATAATATAGGAGTCTGTGATATATTCCAATCGTATAGTCGCCCGGCGCACTCGTAAATACCACAATATCATTATGCCATCTTTAGACAGAACAGATACTAACCTTGGATCCTAGGCATGCTTCCTTGGATCATACCTAGAAGATCAAGAAGATATATTTAAAATTCACATTCGACTGAAAAGCGAAATTATATATTATTCAATTTAATTATTTTTTACATTGTTTCTTCAGTGATCGGGAGATCCTATTTATTAAAAAGGAGGATAGAAGCTGATAACATATTACGAACATTAAATTATCATCTCTTATATATTAATTTAATGTTCGTAGTATCACCTTTTATTCTCATTTGTAAGAAATAGGATCTCCCGATAGAATAATTTATAATCTGAAAAACTTGACACACGTACGTTAAAGCTCCTACGTTGTTGTTGTTGTTGTTATTGTTGTTAACAACAACAATATTTATTATTATTATTATTCTTGTTATTGTCATTGTTATTATTATTGTTATTATTATTATTATTATTGTTATTATTATTATTGTTATTATTATTATCATTATTATTATTATCATTATTGTTACTATTATTATTATTATTGTTATTATTATTATTATAACAATAACAATAATAATAATAACAATAATAACAATAATAAAACAATAATAATAATAATTATAACAATAATAATTATAATAATAATCATAATAATATTGTTATTATTATCATTATTATTATAACAATAATGATAATAATGATAATAATAACAATAACAATAATAATAATAATAATTATAATAATTATAATAATGATAATTATAACAATAATAAAAAAATAATAATTATAACAATTATATTTATAACAATACCAATAATAATTATAATTATAATAATAATAACAATAATAACAATAATAATAATAATAATAATAATAATAATAATAATAATAATAATAATAATTATATAAACACTGTTGTGAGCCTACATTCTTGAGGCATCATCAAACTCAAAACCGTAATCTTCTGTTCTGATGATACATGAAAACTGTAAAAAAGTTGGTCAATTCGCGTAGACTCCTCACAATGTTTATTTATATAAAATCTCTACACGCGGAGTCAGCAGTTTTGAAAGGACTTTTTTGGTAGTTTTTGTTAGTAATTTACCTTAACTTAATTAAACAATATATATATATATATATATATATATATATATATATATATATATATATATATATATATATATATATGTGTATATATATATGATGATGATGATGAAAATAATGGAAATAGTATTCCCACAAAATAGAGAAATAAAAAGGAACAAACCGTGTTATGTGTTCATCACCGTTTCGTCTTTATTTCGAGACTTCCTCTGGATGAATGAGATTAAGAAAACAAAAACACTAGTACAAATATTTGAAAATGTTTCATGTGTAAAGTGTGACGCTGTTCTATTTCAGAAACGGAAAAAAAACGTTGGAAATTCACAAAAGGAGGGGAGTTTGCGTTGTCAAAGAGAGGGAGAATTTTTAATAACACCATATAGTCGTTAATTTTTTTAAAAAAATATATGAACGCAGGAATTCCAAAGTTAATGATGTTGAACATCAAAATAGATACACTGATTGATATAATAATTAAGTGATTGATTTTGTGCTACGAAACAGATGCTGTCAAGAATTGTAAATGTCAACTGAATTAAAGGAATAAAATTGTAAGATGTCAACATCATGAACTTTGGAATATAGACTTTTGTCATTCATTCATTATATATATATATATATATATATATATATATATATATATATATATATATATATGAGCAAACAGTTAAAAGAAAACATGTTAAAAAACAATTTGAAAAAGAGTTAAAAACATTTTATCTGAAAAGGAAACACTTAATGAGTGGATAGTCCGTAATCTGCGGAGTTTCGAAGAAATACTTTCCTTCTCATCAGAGGGTAGGAATTAGCAAAATGCGGGATCTGATTTTGCATATAAAAGTATTTGATGAAACAACAAGTACGTCAAAGATCTTACTTGATAACAAAAAGTTAAGCAGAGGAAACATGGTGAAGAACAAGATGATTACACGTGAATGGATAGTCTGGTGAAAGGTGAATAATACAATGACGGTAAAATACAAAAATATAATTCCAAGAAAGTTAATTGAGTTTCCATTTGCACAAGTAAAATCCAAGAAAATCACGTACCAATAATATTAATAAAAGAAAAATAAGATATGCTTTTCACATGACTGCCGAGACATAATAAGAAAGATCAGGGAAGAAGAAGAGGAAGAAAAAAAATTAAATGGTGATAGAATTAAATATACGTTAGAAAAACAAATGTCAAAATGACCCAGACAAAAAGGATGTAAAAAGGCGCGAAGAAAATATAGGGCAAAAAATATATAGGGCAAAAAATAGGTCAACTGAAATGTACAGGTTATTACTTAAGAAAATGTCAGCAAGAGTTGTTAAAAGACACTAAATGGAATAAATAAATAAATTAATAAATAAATAAAAATAAACAATAGATAATAAATAAATAATAAAATATAAAAATAAAAAAATAAAAAAAATTTAAGGGGAGAGGATGGCCGGTATCTGCAAATTCAAGATAAAGCAAGTAAGTATGTAAGTAAATGCATATAGTAAAATATAAGTAAATATACATACATGCATTTTAATATTATTGGAATTTTCCCCTTTTCTTTGTACATATTTGTGAATTATTCCATGGATTTCGGCCTTTGGATTATTTTGGACCATCTTCCAATTACGTGATTTTCTTGGATTTTACTTGTGCAAATGGAAACTCAGTTAACTTCTTGGATTTATATTTTTGGATTTTACCGTCATTGGATTATTCATCTTTCACCAGACTATCCATTCATGTGTAATAACCTTTTTCTTCACCATATACCCTCCACTCCACTTTTTGTTATCAAGTAAGATCTTTGACTTACGTGTTGTTTCATCAAATACTTTTATATGCAAAATCCGATCCCGCATTTTACTAATTTCTACCCTCTGGTGAGAAGGAAAGTATTTCTTCGAAACTCCGCGGATTAAGGACTATCCACTTATCTAGTGTTTCCTTTTCAGATTAAATATGTTTTTAACTCTTTTTCAAAGTGCTTTTTAACATGTTTTATTAACTGTTTGCTCTTATTATAAGCTCAATCTCCTATTTGGTTTTATCGAGCTTTTACATCTGGCTGAGATAACTTTATAAATATTAATTCTTTAATATTTATAATATACTTTAGATTTACCATCTTGGATCATTTTGGTAAATTTAATTGTAATTTTTATTTTATACACACACACACATATATATATATATATATATATATATATATATATATATATATATATATTATTTAATGTTAATATAATAGACTTTTGTCATTCATTCATTAAATTGCTCTGTAATTACATTGAGCTTCTTAAATAAGGATTGGTATATATTATAAGGAAATAAAGTATATTTCCACAGATATATATACATACACACACACACACACACACACACACACATATATATATATATATATATATATATATATATATATATATATATATATATGACAGAAAAGAATAGACACCCATAGAAACAGTTTATTTCAATAAACATAATCTATAGAACAAAATCAAATAAATAGCCACAAATTTAATGACTAATACTTGGTTAACATCCCCTTGCTGTTTTTAATGCTATAATAACCAGTGCTTGTTTGACACCCCCGTGCTATTTTTAATGCTAGGACCCCTCTAGGCATGGCATTGATCAGTTGACGAATATCATCTTGAGGAATTTCTTGTCATATCTAACGTAATAATGCTAAATGTTCAGGGTTAAAAGATGTCTTCCTTTTCTTTTTTGCGAAAGTTCCAGTTTAATATGTCCTAAAGGCTTTCAGTTGGGTTCATATCTGGGAACTGACTTGGCCATGGAGGTTTATTCATTCTAGTTTGGCTCAAGCAATGTTGTGTCGCCCTAGTAGAGTGAGAAGGAGCTCCGTCTTCCATAAATAAGGAGTTAACTTGGTTCATTTTACCACTTGAGAATATTGATAGGAGTCCTTCATGTAATATTAAAACATATTTAGCAGAATTGATGTTTCTTTCGCACTACACCAAGTCTGAGCGACTATCACTCCAGACTGTACCCATATCATAACCGAGAAACCTTCATTGGCTGCAGTCTTTTTAAGTCGAGTTCTTGATGAGGGAGCCTCCATACCCATACCTTCCCGTGTCGGGAATTAATTAAATCGTGACTTATTAAAGAAAATTCTATTGGTCTAAAGGGTCGTACGTCCCTCCACCATCTCACAAGATTAATCTTTTCTGCGCTTGATATTGGCAGGACGAAGAAGAGGTTCCTTCTCGCAGCTCTACTATACTACATGTGGAGATACTTGTCAGCTGTTCAGGGACTGACATCAGCTTGTGTTGAAATGTCAGAGGCTTTGTACCGAAGATCCTCTTCACCATTTCTTTTCACAAAACGCAAGGTTATTTTAGAAGGCTCGGGGCGACCTGGATGAGGGTTTGTACACTCTTTGTTCTCTCTTGTGAATTGTGCGATCACTCTAGTAAAAGTAGAAATAGGTATTGCAAAATTTCCTGCTATTTTGCATTGATTAAAACCATTTTCATGTTCATTTCCAATTCGTCCTTGCGGAAATTCTGATAAGTCTGATACTCGTTTGGTTAGCAGCATGCTTCGATGTTATTAGATGTAATTTTAATGAGATACTCTAAGTTATTTCAGCACTAGTCTGATCTGTAAATATAGAAAAGCATGTATTAATTATTAGGAAAAATATTTATTTTAATGTTCATTCTTTTCTGTCATGTATATATATATATATTGGTTTGGTTTGGTATGTTAATATATGTTAAGGCACAGGAGTTACTCCTAAACTACTAAACCGATTATTATGAATATTACCCGCTACTGCCAGAAATAAGGTCCACAATTGTACTATATTTAGTCTAATTTAGTTTTATGCAAAAGGGTACAAAATGTGTGGGGACCCTCGTAACATTCAAGTTTATAGTGCCTTTTAATTCTATTGAACTCATGGGCAAAACCTTAACACATAGTGGGCCATAGTGTAACGTTACGTGGCGATACGGTTCAACTACTCGGACCTGCACGTCCTCTAGGATCGTCGTAAAGGAACAAACAAATAAAAACGAAAGAAATAAATATCCGACTCAGCATTTTTTTAAAAATGCAATGAAACGCATTTATTCGTCGTTCTTTCCAAAGTATTTCCGTACACATATGTGCTCTTTAAAAGTCTCTGGCCTCGCCACCTCAAACTCCCATTTACACGCCCATCTTCCCCGTCGAGCAAATTCGACTACGTGATATATTTTCTCCCTTTTTTCTTGTGACGCAAGCTCGCGTACACTTGCTAATTTGCATATGAGGTTTAATAATAATATTTTCGCTAGTCAGGTATCCTTTGCCCATACGCGCTCGGTTACAAGAATACACTAGGTAATAAGTGCACACACACACACACACTTTCTCTCTCTCTCTCTCTCTCTCTCTCTCTCTCTCTCTCTATATATATATATATATATATATATATATATATAATTATTTACTACGATAATTATTAAATACCCACAGGCACCAGTGTTTCATCCTTTCGGGAATCATCAGTGCAGGGTGTCACGATTAACACCGGTCGATAGACTTGAAACCGGCAACTGAAGCCATCTCTGACTCCATTAGCAAGGACCTAATCCATTCGGCCATCGTTAACCGCGAGAAATACTGTTGAAATTTAAACATTTATATTCAAATGTTTTTAACGTCTGTCAGAGTGATCTAATCTTTATATGATGATCTGCCCACACGAGCTAATTTGACAGACTTTATTTGAACTGAAAGTGCTCAACGATAAGAAACACGTTTCTAAAAGGGTCTGAAAAAATTATTTACTATAATAATTATTAAATACCTACAAACACTAGTGTTTAATCCTTTTGGGAATCATCAATGCAGGATGTCACGAATGACACCGGTTGATCGACTCGAACCCGGCAACAGAAGCCACACACACACACACACACACACACACACACACACACACACACACACACACACACACACACACACACACATACACACACACACACACATATATTAATTATGTGAGTATATTTGATAGTACATTAATCAATATATTTGAATAATATAATTATGTGTATATATCTATTTGTAGAAGCCCATACGAGCTAAATTGACATACTTTATTTGAACTCCAAAACTAATTGACCAATCATTATGGATTTTAGAACACAATTGTTAGGTGTGAGGGGTTTACATGTAACTTATATTTAGTTTTTTACAAAAGGGGTAAAATTTCAGATATTTCTGATTTACATTGAATTTAATCCGTAGTGATTAGGCAGCAATTAAGCAAGATTCCTTGATGCTTTAAAGTTGAGACATTTTCTCTAATCATGGTCTGAAGTCAGCTACTTTATTCAGCGTGTAGATCACAGACAAACAAAGCTTCTTTCTTAGAACTGCACGCCTATGGAATTGTCTTCCGTTTTCCTGCTTTCCGGCTGAGTACAATATGGTTGTCGTAAACAAGTTCTTGATGAGCCGTTCCATATAAGTTAACAAATTTACCGAATTTTCATTATTAATGATTACTATATTTTCCACTTTCTACTGTACACTCTTTAATCCTTATACTTGAGTGGCTTCTTGGCCTTGATAATGTGGTGATGCCTGTGTAAAAAAAAAAGTATGTGTATGCAATTGTGGATACGGCATAATTACGTTGACACGCCAGTTCTCGTCAGATCACTGAAGTTAAGCAACATTTAGCCTTATCAGTACTAAAATGGGTGACCATTTGGGAATTTAAGGTACAGTATGTGTTCTCCGCTTATCTTGTTATTGCTTCCAGTCAGTCTTGTGCCTCTCCTTGTCGCTGAACCCAAGTAGTACCGATTGAAGAGAGATGTGGTTGGTAATTGTGCAACCATTGCCTCACAATTACACGAGCAGCTACCCTCACAGGGGTGCCCATTGTCTCTTGAGACTAAACGGAGGCATCCGAGATTGTGTATCTCAATAGGATCATAGCACAATAATATAAAAACGATATTTAAATAAATACTTGCAGGAAATATTAGAATTGCTAAAAAAAATTATCTACTCCTCAAATGTCTCCACACGACTGTATTTGAAGGGAACGTCTATGAATAATAGCAATAAATTATTATGCTTACATTGGGGCACTTTTATTTCGGTATATTTTTATTTTTACTGAAAAGCATTTTCCATTTTTACATCTAAAGACCATTCATATGCCTTATTGCTGTTTTCTTTGTCGCCTCTTAGATGTAACCGTGTATTATGTGAAGAGCTCAGTCTGTCCGGTCATTAGCCGCACCTTATTTTACGTGAGCCCAAGAGCCATTAAAATAAATCGTGTGTTAGCTGTTCTGTCATGCGTAAGTTTTTAAATAGTTTTTTTTTTTATTGATTTGGTCTGTCATGCTTAAGGATAGAGTAGTATATTTGTTGTTTTGTAACACGTGAGATTTTACCTAGTTTTTTGTTGATTTGGTCTCTCCTACTTTTAAGGGTGGAGTAGTCTATTTGTCGCTCGGTAACGTATACGTTTTTAAATACTGTTTTCTTGATTTGGTCTGTCAGGTTTAAGGATAGAGTAGTATATTGGTTGTTCGGTAAAGCGTAAGTTTTTAAATAGTGTTTTATTGATTTGGTCTGTCAGGCTTAAGGATAGAGTAGTATATTTATCGCTCGGTAAGGCGTACGTTTTTAAATAATGTTTTATTGATTTGGTCTGTCATGCTTAAGGATAGAGTAGTATATTTGTCGCTCTGTAAGGCGTACGTTTTTAAAAAAGTTTTTTTTATTGATTTGGTCTGTCAGGCTTAAGGATAGAGTAGTATATTTGTCGCTCGGTAAGGCGTACGTTTCGAAATAGTGTTTTATTGATTTGGTCTGTCATGCTTAAGGATAGAGTAGTATATTTATCGCTCGGTAAGGCGTACGTTTTTAAATAATGTTTTATTGATTTGGTCTGTCATGCTTAAGGATAGAGTAGTATATTTGTCGCTCGGTAAGGCGTACGTTTTTAAATAATGTTTTATTGATTTGGTCTGTCATGCTTAAGGATAGAGTAGTATATTTGTCGCTCTGTAAGGCGTACGTTTTTAAAAAAGTTTTTTTTATTGATTTGGTCTGTCATGCTTAAGGATAGAGTAGTATATTTATCGCTCGGTAAGGCGTACGTTTTTAAATAATGTTTTATTGATTTGGTCTGTCATGCTTAAGGATAGAGTAGTATATTTATCGCTCGGTAAGGCGTACGTTTTTAAATAATGTTTTATTGATTTGGTCTGTCATGCTTAAGGATAGAGTAGTATATTTGTCGCTCTGTAAGGCGTACGTTTTTAAAAAAGTTTTTTTTATTGATTTGGTCTGTCAGGCTTAAGGATAGAGTAGTATATTTGTCGCTCGGTAAGGCGTACGTTTCGAAATAGTGTTTTATTGATTTGGTCTGTCATGCTTAAGGATAGAGTAGTATATTTATCGCTCGGTAAGGCGTACGTTTTTAAATAATGTTTTATTGATTTGGTCTGTCATGCTTAAGGATAGAGTAGTATATTTGTCGCTCGGTAAGGCGTACGTTTTTAAATAATGTTTTATTGATTTGGTCTGTCATGCTTAAGGATAGAGTAGTATATTTGTCGCTCGGTAAGGCGTACGTTTTTAAATAATGTTTTATTGATTTGGTCTGTCATGCTTAAGGATAGAGTAGTATATTTATCGCTCGGTAAGGCGTACGTTTTTAAATAATGTTTTATTGATTTGGTCTGTCAGGCTTAAGGATAGAGTAGTATATTTGCCGCTCGGTAAGGCGTACGTTTTTAAATAGTGTTTTATTGATTTGGTCTGTCATGCTTAAGGATAGAGTAGTATATTTGTCGCTCTGTAAGGCGTACGTTTTTAAAAAAGTTTTTTTTATTGATTTGGTCTGTCATGCTTAAGGATAGAGTAGTATATTTGTCGCTCGGTAAGGCGTACGTTTTGAAATAGTTTTTTTTATTGATTTGGTCTGTCATGCTTAAGGATAGAGTAGTATATTTGTCGCTTGGTAAGGCGTACGTTTTTAAATATATTTTTTATTGATTTGGTCTGTCAGGCTTAAGGATAGAGTAGTATATTTGTCGCTCGGTAAGGCGTACGTTTCGAAATAGTGTTTTATTGATTTGGTCTGTCTTGCTTAAGGATGCAATTGAATATTTGTCGTTTCGTAACGCGTAAATTTTTAAATAGTGTTTTATTTATTTAACTAATCATGCCTAAGGATAGAGTAGTATAATTGTGGCTCGGTTACACGTAAATTTTTAAATAATGTTTTTATTGATTTAGTCTGTCATGCTTAAGGAGTGAGTGGTATATTTCTCGTTTTGTAACGCGTACGTCTTAAATAATGTTTTATCGATTTGGTCTGTCATGCTTAAATATAGCATTTTTATTTTTCATTGTGTAACGGGTACCTTATAAATGACCTTGATGTATTTGCTCTTGTGTGGCTTTAAAATAGCACTTTAATCGTAAAGAATTAATTTAGAAATAGACTTCTTCTTGCCATACCACAATTAGTTTTGAAGTTCAATTGAAATTGAAAGCATTTTGTCAATCTGGAAGACGTACTGTCCGTTTTTATCTAAGTTTAAAATGAAACTTTCTTTGGTCTGTCACGCTTATTTTTGTGTGTGTGTGTGTGACACTTAAATTTAAAATCACTTTTCCTTTGTTCTATTTACACCTAGATTTCAATTTTCTTTTGGTCTGTCACGCTTAAGTTTGAAATTTAATTTTTCCTGCACTTATGTTTTGTTTACGTCTGTAATATATATATATATATATATATATATATATATATATATATATATGTGTGTGTGTGTGTGTGTGTGTGTGTGTGTGTGTGTTTAAATAAATGTTTAGAGGTACAGAATTTGTATATAGTTTTAAAAAAAAGTAATAGGCGGAAGTTTCTCGAGAGCTCTTTCGGCTATCATCTCGTCAGGAAGAAATCGATAGCAAGCTAAATAATATTGTAACGAAAATAAAGAGTTTTATAGGGGAACTTATTAAATGTGCCAAACGTACGGGGACACTAATTTAATTTATTTACGTTTAAAAACGATTAAAATATTGGCACAACGATGGAGAAAAAAAAAAGCGGGAGAAAAAATTCAAAGTTCCCCAAAGAGAAACAATGCGTTTGATGTTTATTTTTGCCGGCACAGAGAAGGTTGACGCACCGCGATAGAGACGGCCTCCAAAATCTTTAAATGGTTTTTGGAGTCCGCTCTATGTAGCACCTCGAACCAATCTATTTTATATCTATCGGCACAGCACGGGTTGTCAACCAAATGCTGGCCAATAGCAGAGTCCAAGGCTGCAGAAGGAGGGAGACCACCAGACCCCATCCTCCCTTGTCTGGTCTTCGATTCTACTTGCATTATTTAAAAAGAAGGTTTTTTGCAAGGATATCTATGACAGGATCAGGCCCTCTGGGTCACAACGTCCAAGAATGTATGGTCTCCCCAAAATCCATAAGCAAGGTGTTCCACTGAGACCCATTTTATCAATGGTTGGTTCAGCACAACATTCTTTGGCTCAGTGGCTTGTGGAAATTCTGCAACCTGTGCGTGAGTTATACACCACGCATTTTATCCCAGATTCTTTTCGGGTCGTTGATTGTGTACATGGGTTGGATTCAAATGCAGAGACGTCTTTCATGTGCTCATTTGATGTCTCTAGTCTTTTTACCAACACACCGTTGGATGAGACTATACGCATATGTGCCGACGCTTTATATGATGGTCGCCTGACTGCTCCACGGTTTTCTAAAGAGATTCTTATTGAACTCATTTTAATGTGTACGAAATCCGTGGAATTTAGTTTTCCGCCTATTACTTTTTTTAAAATATATGTATATATGTGTGTGTGTGTGTGTGTGTGTGTGTATATATACGTATATATATATATATAGTTATCCACATACAGTACTGTTTTGCTGTTTCACAACTCATCAGTGCGGCTAGACAAGCAACTACCTCAAGTCAGGATCGAAACTCAATCGCCCAAATGACAGTTGGAGCTTCTATTCGGTTGCTGCTATGTGGGCAGTGAATTAACAATGTTTTGATATCGTCCAAATACCTAATCTCAATTTCTTTACACAAAGAGCATCACTTCATATGCTAATGATAAGTCGTGTATCACTTCCCAATATGCTCAACCCAAGATAGGGAGCATTATGGTAATCTACATACAGTACTGTTCGCTGTTTCACAGCTCATCACGACTATAAAGGGAATATTTACACACAAACTGAGGGAGTCTCAATAAGTTCCGTCCTCGGTCTGCTATTTAGCGAGTTGTACATGAATGATCCCAAAATTCAGATATTTAATAACACCAGCAAACCCTCTATTTATGTACGATATTTTGATGATTTCTCATCCTAACCGATAACAATGAACAAATACTAAAACTGAAGGAGCTCTTTCAAGATAACTCCAAACTTGAATTCACAATAGAAATGAAAAGTAAAACTATTTGCACTATTTGAATTTATTGTTCTCATCTTCATTGCCATTTCCACAACATTTTGTTGTTGCTCACACTGCGAAATGAACCTTCAACCGTTTGGAGAATATCACCTTTACAATTGCCTTTCACACGTGACGCAATGGTTGAAGTACTTGAAAAAAAAAACTCAATTGTAAAAGTGACATTCTTCTGAAAGTTGGAGGTTTAATTCTCAATGTGGGCAAAAAAATAAAAAATACGATTGTGAATAACTTAGGATTTCTATCCAGTCATGGCTGACGGAACAAGAGCATGCTACCTCCATGAAGTAAATAAAAGGTTCCGTTCGAAATTCCGTCCAAATTCTCGAGTTCGACAGAAACATTTTCGTTCGACAAAATACACTTGAATCAGGTCGGAGATCAAGATAAGAACAATAGTCCGATGAATCCAAATAATACGAATGACTAATCCTCATCTCAAAAATATAAAAATTTAATAAAACTACTTGACTAATTTACGTGATTTATGATGTATTACATTTCGTTTCTGTCACAGCTACGAAGTGCCTTCAATAAGTTTCCAAAATCTTTTATACAGACTTTTAAAATTGTCGTATACTCTTGAAAATTCAGTATATTGTTGCTATACATCTTATGAGATGACTGGCTAATTTTTATGATTTCAGGTTCAAATGAACAGCTACAGCAGGAATTAGAATACATCCTACTAAAGCCAAATTATCACAGCTGGTGAATTTCAGAAAATGCAATCTGGACGTGAAGAGACTTTAGAAGAACGATATGCAATAAAATTCTGTTTAAAGCTTGGAAAACATTCCAAAGAAACGTGTAGAATGCTTAAGACTGCTTTTGGACCATCTCGCGTGAATTGAGCATCAGTTTTTGAATGACATAAGAAATTCAAGGAAGATAGGGAGTCTGCGAGGGATAAAGAGATGTGTAGGAGTAGTAAGGAAGTCAGACACCATTGGCCAAATAAAAGAATTCACGAATAAGGACCGTCGGGTGTTTGTAAAGATAAAAAGTGTACAGTTTGATATCAGTGTGGCTACTGTAAACAAAATTATTTGCGAGGAACTGAAGACGCGGAAGATTTGCGCGAAGTTTGTCCCGAGGGTGCAGTCCTCAACTCCATCCTTGTCACAGAGTATTTGAACAAGATGGGCATCACTACATTCCCTTACCCTCTCTATAGTCCAGACCTTACTCCCTATGACTTTAGGTTATTTCCTAAGCTTAAGGAAAACGTAGCAGGCTGTCGTTATGAGACAATTGAAGGGATGAAAGAGGATGTGACGAAAGTAATTGACACACTCATACAAGAGGACTTTCATGGGGCCTTCCGGACGTTGTTGGAACAGTGCAAGTGCATTGTAGCCGGAGGAGATTACTTCAAAGGGGACTAGAGTTTCATGTGTGTACTATCATTAAAAGAGACCAGGCGGAAAAAGTTTGGAAACATTAAAGGCACCTCGTACGTACATCATATACATTTGCTTTGGCTTTTTTTGTTTGTTTCTTAATATAGAAAGAATCTTAGACAAGCATCGATTTTTTTAGCCTCAAATACTTGATTTCGAAATATAATTTTTTCGCCTTTTTATAGAATTTTCTATCGCCCAAACTGAAACAACGACCGAGGAAAAGATAACGAAATACCAAGGTCTTCTATGCAACACACGGCATAATTCACATTGACACACCGGTTCCCGTTAGATCACCGAAGTTAAGCAAGGTTGAACCTGGTCAGTACTAAAATGGGTGACCATTTTGGAATTTTAGGTGTTCTATGTATTCTGCACTTCTCTCAGCATTGTTTCCGATCTTGGACCTCTCCTTGCCACCGGACCCAAGCAGTGCCGATTCAGTAGAGGTGTGGTTGTAGATTGCGCAACCCTTGCCTCACAATTACACACGCAGCTACACTTACAGTGATGTCCATTGTCTCTTGAGACTGAACGGAGGTAGCGCACGTACGATATGGAAGAAAAAAAAAAACGTAATCTTATATTCTCTATCATTCCAGTAATATTAGGACTCATGAAAAAGAAATTTCACAAACTACCTCGCAAATATACCCCGTGAACAAAGTGCAAGAGAGATTCAAACAAATGCACTCAAAGGGACGGTAAGAATCTTAAAAGAACACTCAGTTGGAATGAATGAGATGGCGTGTGAACGTTTGGTATCCGGTAAGATTCCACATCCTAGGTTTAAACAAAATGATAAGAAAAAAAAAAAAAAAAGACACGTAATGGTCGTATGCTAAGAAAATTCGCTCTTGTCGGCATTGTATTACGGGGTAGGGTGGGGGTGGTTGGTGATAAATGGAGTTGCAGTTTAATCGCGTACCAGTCAGAGTGACGCATTATAACAAAGCATGAATTGGCGCAGGAAACCGTCGTAAATGTCACCATTCTTATGTTTGTTTGATAATTAGACAAAAAAAGGTTCGAATCGAAATCTTTTATAATCGGGTTCATTTTATCTCTATTTAATGCTTTTGTTTGTTTTCTGTCAATTGTCACGAACCCTCCGTGCGATTTAATAGATGAAACTTAACTTTGGTGACAAAAGGGGGGGGGGGGACAAAATACATAAATAAAAGCTAGAACTTCTAATTCGCTTCCGGATTTCTGCCATATATTTTTTTCCGACAATAGTTGGTAGCCATGTTTTTTTTTTTTTTTTTTTTTCGTTAACACAATGACTGAAAAGAAAAAAAAACGAGTTGACATATCGTTTCACGCAATTTTTTTTTTTTTTTTTTCAAATTTCTTCGGATTTTTTTTTTTTTGTAGATCTTCCTGTCGTTGTGTTACCCTTTAGTTTAAAAGAAAAAAGAAAACAAAAGGATTAACCGAAAAAAACGCGTCTTATTCTATAATCTCTGTTCACCGCTAGATTAGTCATGCTTTTCTCTCATCTGCTGCCTAATTTTCAAAATGACATTTTCGTTAGTCTGTCACGTCTGAGTTTCAAAAGTATAATCTAGTTGGTCTGTCACGTTTAAGCTTTTAAATTATATTTTCGTTGATCTGTCAAGCCTAAGTTTCGATATTTTTGCTGGTCGGTTACATCTGTGTTCTAAAAGTATAATTTCTTTGTCACGCTTCAGTTTAGAGTTGCATTTTTGTCGTTAACCGCGCACATTGAATGGACGCAACTTCTTATAAATATACCATTGTATATTTATAAGAAGCTCTTCAATAGGAATTTCAATCAGCATGCTTTAGATAGAAATAGTATTTTCATCGCAAAATACGCAGTTTATGAACGTATCTGAAATATTTTTCTTTGATTTTTTTTAATAACTTTATTTTTATTTCGACATTTGATTAGAAGTAAAAGAGAATTTATTTAAAAAATAATAATGTCATAGACGTAAAATTTCTCTCCACTTCTCTCTCTTTCTCTCCCTCCATCTCTCTCTCTCTCTCTCTCTCTCTCTCTCTCTCTAATGTGTGTTGTATAATGTATATTACATAGAAAAATGTGAGCATGAAAAGTAATATGGTTAAGCTTAAACATGGAAAAGTAAAGGACTAGTTGTTAAAACTGGAAAGAAAAGGACAAGATATTCTAGTGAAAAATATAATAAATTTATAACTTAAAACATTGCAGTATTAAGAATTCATTATATAATGTTATAAATTGAATTTTTAAAAAATTCTTAATGCTACAATATTTTAAGTTATAAATTTATTATGCTTTTTACTAGTATATCTTGTCGTTTTCTTTTCCAGTTTTAACAACTAGTCCTTTACTTTTTCATATTTAAGCTTAACCATATTACTTTTCATGCTCGAATTTTTCTATCGAAATCCATGATTCTTCCATGTTCCCAATAAATTCATTTGTTCTTTGTTTAATTTCAGTCTTATTTTTTTGCACACATAAACACATACGTATTAGCAATGTACGGTACTCGTCTGCTTTCAATAAATTACTCTCAATTATCTCCTTTTCATGCATTCATTCTGTCTATTTCACGAGTTACTTCTATTTTACCGACAGTAGTCGCTGAGGTGACGATGTTGTTATGGAAACCACTCATGAAAAGCGTCGTTCACCGCCTTACATGTTTTTACGGTTTTTGAACAGGAGAAAATTCATCATAACTTTTGTTTTACTGAACGAAAATTGAAAAATTCTTTTTCACAATATAGCTGAGAAGGTGATCTATAAACTGTAATAATTGTTTGAAATTTGTTCGGAAAATGAGTGAGTGGTGAAGCTTTAACGTAGTTCTAAATGACTAAAACTGCCACTTAACAATATATTCAAACACGGTAAAAATGCGTAATAAAATGCGTAAATATGTGGAAATGTATATATATATATATATATATATATATATATATATATATATATATATATATATATATATATATATACTAGCAGGAAGACCCGACGTTGCCCGAGATTGAATGATGATTAACGAATGTTTCACATTCTCATATTTTTCTTACCATCGAAATCGATGAAATAGCGAATTTTTCTATTAAATCGATCGAGTACTAGCTCTAATCGCGGTGTACCGGGAGGAAGCTTCAGATACTTCCTCGTAGTGACAGTCCACAATACATTGTAGACTATATTGTACTGTAGAGAACTTACTATTTAATTTTATATTATACTTATATACTAGCAGTTCAGCCCGGATATGCTCTGGCCCTATGTACTGTTCATAACTTTATGTACACATGTATATATATATGAAAATTTTTGACTCATATCCAGGTAACCTACATCTAAAATTTCAAGTGTTTAGATCCAACATTGGCGGAGGAGTTTGGTAGAGTCTGCAAAGGTCATCTCTTTCAACTTTGACCTCTTGGCAGCAAAATTTTCGCTCAGAAACGGATTAAAAAGCTTGCTGCATGTCTGAATACTCTTAATGTAAAATTTCAATTGTTTAGACCAAAAATTGGCTGAATATTTTGCTTCAAACCGCAAAGGTCGAATCTTTTGAACTTTGACCCTTAGCAGCTAAATTTTCAGCTAAACACCTATAACAAAGCTTGCCCTATGTCTGAATACACTATATGTAAAATTTCAAATGTTCAGACCAAAAATTGGCTGAGTAATTTGGTATAGATCGCAGAGGTTAATGTTTTTTAAATTGTAACCCCAATTTTTACAACTTAACATTTATTGTTTTGGTTTCAAATCAAATTAAAAAGTTTGATCCATGTCCAAGTAACTTGTATCTAAAACTTCAAGTGTTTAGACCAGAATTGGCGGAGGAGTTTGATAGAGTTTTCAAAAGATAAATCGTTGAACTTTGACCCCTTGACAGAAAAATCTTTGGCTGGAAACCGATTAAAAAGATTTTCTCAAATCTCAATACCCCTTATGTTAAATCTCGAGTCTGTAGACTGAAAATTGACAGAGTAGTTTGGTAGGGAAATGTACGCACCGAGACACACACAGACAATTTCACTTTTATATATATATAGATAATGGCCTGAATAAAAGTTTAAAATGCAAAAGTACAGGTAGTATGCTTCAATTGTGCTCTAAACAGAAACATTAATTTCAAACGCGCCCCTGTCATATTAAGGAACCTACTGTTGATTTTATATGTCGAACTTTTCAGTTAGTGTGGTAATAAAACTTCTCAAATGCACTTGTGATGTTAGCCTGTGTAAGCTGTTAACTTTGATCAAAATCGCTCGTTCCTTCTTTCATCGGATTATTTCGATTACCGATCATCGACACTTATCAAAGATATTCCGATACAAAACTTATCTAAGAACACTGCCAGGCGCATAAAATATCTTTGTGTAAAATTTCATAAAAATCAACCCAGCCGTTTTAGACTCTATAGGAAACGAACTCACACACACAAATTCTTTTTATATATATATATATATATATATATATATATATATATATATATATATATATATATATATATATATACTAGCATGGGTGCCCGGCGTTGCCCAGGTGTTTTTTGGGGGGAGTGTTGAGCAAAAAAATAAAAAAAAGTACTAGTAGGAAGGCAGGCTCGAACCCGTACCACGAAGGAGTAAAAGAACGGGAGAAAACGTGACGTCTTTGCTGTAAGCACCTACGCCAAACCTGAAGTGACGTAGGTTTAAATTAAGGCTAGACAATCGAAAAGAGGGGATGACTTTCGAAAATATCGGTAAAAAAAGCAGCCCCTCCCTGTAGAAAAGTGCCCAGTTGAGGGTGAAGAAATTATTGTTTTAGCCAATTTTTCTGTATTTGTCGTCTGAAAGGTCGAGCTTTAAAACGATACTGATCTTGTGAAAATCCATCGTCTCTGTCGAAAGTTTTAGACAGACATGCAAACATACATTTATATATTGGTAGCTCAAATTTTCGACCCAAACGGATTAAAAAAGCTCTCTGAATACCCTTTATGTAAAATTTCCAATGTTTAGACCAGAAATTGTCTGAGTAATTCAGTAGAGACTGCAGAGGAAATTCTTTTTTTAAGTTTGACCCCTATTACGACCCCTTAACTTTTAATGGTTTGGGCTCAAATCCAGTTATTAAGTTAGATCTATGTACAAGGACCTATATCTAAAATTTCAAGTGTTTAGACCCAAAATTGGTGGAGGAGTTTGGTAGAGTTTTCAAAGGTCAAATGGTTGAACTTTGGTCCCGTAACAGCCAAATTTCTGTCCGAAACCGATTAGAAAGATTTTCCCAAATCTCAGTACCCTGAATATCATATTTCGAGTCTGTAGACTAAAAATTGACAGAGATATTGTTTAGGGAAATGTACACAGATAGACACACACACACAGACAGACACTTTCACTTTTATATATATACTCGCATTTCAGCCCGGCGTTGCCTGGCGTTGCCTGGCGTTGCCTGGCGTTGCCTGGCTGTTTGGAGGTTTATGTTGAGCAAAAAAAAAAAGTGGTAGTAGGACGGCAGGCTCGTACCGTGAATGAGGAAAAGAACGGGGGGAAAAACTTAAGTCTTTGCGGTTACGGCAACCGCCAAACCTGAAGTGAGTTATGTTAAAATTAAGGTTGGACAATCTAAAGGAGAGGATAACTTAAAAAAATATCGGCGAAAAAAAAGCGACCCCCACTGTAGAAAAGTGCCTAGATGAAGGTGGAGATATTAATGTTTTTAGCCAATTGTTCGATATTTGTCGTCTGAAAGGTCGAACTTAAAAACGATACTGATCTGAATAAAATCTGTCGCCTCTGTCGAAAGTTTTAGGCAGACATGCAAACATACATACATACATACATACATACATACATACATACATATATTGGTAACTAAAAATTTTCGACCCAAACTGATGAAAAAGCTTGCCTTACTTCTGAATACGCTTTATGTCAAATTTCAAATGTTTAGACCAGAAATTGTCTGAGTAATTTGGTAGAGACTGCAGAGGTAAATTTTTAAAATTTGACCCCTATTATGACCCCTTATAATTTATTGTGTTGGGCTCAAATCAAGTTATTAAGATAGATCCATGTTGAAGGAACCTATATCTAAAATTTCAAGTGTTTATACCCCAAATTTTCGGAAGAGTTTGGTAGAGTTCTCAAAAGTCAAACCGTTGAACTTTGACCCCTTAACAGCCAAATTTCTGGTCGAAAACCCGTCACAAAGATTTTCCCAACTCTCAGTACCTTGTATATCAAAATTGACAAAGTTATTGAGTAGGGAAATATACACACACCACAGACACGTTCCCTTTTATATATATATACTAGCATGGGTGTACGGCGTTGCCCGGCTGTTAGGAGGTATATGCTGAGCAAAAAAAAAAAAAACAAAACAAAAAAAAACGTCAATTTTTTTAAACTTTGATCCCTATTATAACCCCTTAATATTTATTGTTTTAGGTTCAAATAAAGTTATCATGTTAGATCCATGTCCAAGGAACCTATATCTAAAATTTCAAGTGTTTAGACCAAAAATTGTCGGAGGAGTTTGGTAGAGTTCTTAAAGGTCAAATCGTTGAACTTTGACTCCTTAACTGCCAAATTTCTGGCCGATTCCCGATCACATCGATGTTCCTAAATCTCAGTACCCTTTATATACAACTTCGAGTCTGTAGACTAAAAATTGACAGAGTTATTGAGTAGGGAAATGTACACAGACACACAGACAGACAGACAGACACACAGACACGTTCAGTTATATATATATATATATATATATATATATATATATATATATATATATATATATATACTAGCATGGGTGCCAGGCGTTGCCCGGGTGTTTGGAGATGTATGCTGAGCAAAAAAAAAAAATAAATAAATAAAAAATACAAAAAATTACGCTAAATGTTTTTAACTTTGACCCTTATTATGACCCCTTAAGATTCGTAGTTTTGGGCTCAAATCAAGTTATTAAGTCAGATCTATGTCCAAGAAAACTATGTCTAAAATTTCAAGCGTTTAGATCCAAAATCTTTGGAGGAGTTTAGTAGAGTTCTCAAAGGTCAAATCGTTGAACTGTGACCCCTTAACAGCAAAATTTCTGGCCCAAAACCGATCACATCAATTTTCCCAAATCTCAGTTTCATGTATATCAAATTTCGAGTTTGTAGACAAAAAATTGACAGAGTTATTGCGTAGGGAAATGTACACAGACACACAAACACACACACTTTCACTTTTATAGATATATAGATATACGTTTCTGTATAATATATAAATATATATATAATTTAAATATATATATATATAATGTATGTATAGTTATGCATCGTGTATATATAAAATGTATGCATATATAATCTATGTATATGAGAGTATAATATATATTTATACATATATACAGTGTATGTATACATATGTATATGCACATCTGCATATGTGTTTGTATATGTATGTATAACGTTTACATGTTTGTTGATATATATATATATATATATATATATATATATATATTATATATATTATATAAGCGTGTGTGTGTGTGTGTTTATTTGATTTTGTTAGCGATACTTCTTTAATGAAATCAATTTTTTAATACGAAAGTTCGTATTTACTTAAATGCGAGTTGGGAATAATTTTCCCTTTACCAAATTAGGAAGAAGTGTTTCTGAAGAAATACGAATGGAAAAAAACAGAGAGAAAACAGTAGAGGTTAAGGTAGGAGATAATGAGGGGAAGGGAGAGGGTATTGACACTATTTCAGTTTTGAGGGTTAAGAATCACTAAATTGTCTTGTGTGGGTGGAGATATATGGTTATAGGGAGGGTTGGTGTAGAGAGGATGGTAAAGAAAAGAAAAAGGGAGGTGGTAATGAGAGGAGGGGGGAATTTTCAATTCTTAGGTTTTAAATTTTAACTACCTTTTGCTTGTTCAGTAAGGTATATTAAGTAGATGAGAGAGAGGGGGAGCGAGTGGGAAAGAGAGGGAGAGCGAGAGGGAAAGAGAGGGAGGGAGGGAGAGAGGGAAAGGGTTAGAGTAGATGTCATGTTTTGACAAGTACAGGGTTCACAAAAAATTTTCGTAGTCGCTATAAGTCGACTTGTCCATTTCTGTTTACAATGGGTTGTTTTTTTTAATGATACATACGTTAACGTACGCGCAAATACGCATACATTCATATACATATATATGTACATTTCTACACATCCATATACAGACACATACGCACACACATATGTGTAAACAATGTATATGCAGATATACATGGATCCATATGCAGACATACACACATATAAACACAACTCATATACGTATATATACACTCACAAATATATATATATATATATATCCATATATCTCTACCCACTTAAAGAAAGTGGCCACCCAAACACCATCTTTAATTACATTGAACCTAATCCATCTAATACCCCAAACAAGAAAAATAGGGACAGAAAAATAAATTGCCCTCCCCTGAAATATAATTGTTAAAACGAAACTAGGTAAAAAATTCTTCCAGCTAATAAATAACCATTTTCCACCTAATCACACACCACACAAAATATTCAATTAAAACACAATTCAGCTTAGCTACAGCTGTACTGATAATCTAGAACAAATAATCAAGAAACACAATAGGAAAATACTTAACAAAGATGAAGACACAAATAACACTAGCAGAGATAATTGTAACTGCACCAACAAATCCCAATGCCCACTTAATCAACAATGGCTACAAAGAGAAGTAGTCTATAAAGCCACAATCGCACCTGAAGAAAACCCAAACGACAAAAAATACTATATTGGCCTGGCAGGTATCTCCTTTAAAGATAGGTTTAGAGTGCATAAGTGCTCATTCACAAACCCCAACCACCCTAACAAAACCTCACTATGTACAACTGGGTCTCTCTCTCTCTCTCTCTCTCTCTCTCTATATATATATATATATATATATATATGTATCCTTATACCTGCTTCTGTATATGTTTCTATGTGCGCGTGTATGAATGCATGTGCTCATGTGTGTATATGCATCGGTGGTTATTTGTATATCTATATTTGTGTGCACATGTATGTGTCTGCATACATCTGGCTGTTAATGTCTATATATGTGTGTGCATCTAAGGGTATGTATGGCTGAACGTATGTATACGGATACAGCTGTATCTGAGTTTATATGCATATATGTGTTTATATGTGTATATGTGCCTGTATCAGCGATGCATTTAACACTGAAAATAAAGTAAAACATAACCATTGCCCAAAGCACCATGTTAGAAGCCCACCCCATATATATATGAACTTAACGATGCGTCTACCTAACTTCGCATTATTAACTGCACCCATGCATTTACTTTTTTTTTTTTTTTCAATTTTCACCCCAAACAAGGCACAGTGCCACTTTGAAGCAGGGGGCTACTATCAGGGACTTAATTAGCGGGGTCATTATGAAGGGAGATGAGCAGAAAGATGTTTGTTAACATTACACTTGACCTTCTGCATATCAGTGCAGTTGGGAAAGCAGAAGCCCGGAAGGGAGTTCCAAAGGCCCGCAGTTCTGGGGAAGAAACTATTGGAGTAAAAGGCTTTCTTGCACCTAGGGATCTCTACTGAAAAGGGATAAGACTTAGTAGCTTGTCGGGTTTGTCGGAGGTAGTTACGTCGGGGAGGTACAAGTGTTTGCAGTTCGTCAGAGCATTCACCATTAAAGTATTTGTAGAATAGGTAGACGGATGCAACATCTCGTCGATGGGACAGAGGCTGAAGCCTAGATGACAGTTCAGGACCTATCAGATTGGCGACTCTCTTTTGAACCCTGTCCCGGAGCGAGAGACAAGCAGCAGATGCACCAGCCCAGATGTGACAACAGTACTCCATACATGGGCGAATGGTTGCCTTATAGAGGTATAGGATACTTTCAGGCGTAAGTAGTTTTCTAGCACGGTAGAGGGAGAAAACCTTCCTTATTTATTTATTACTATATATTATTATTTATTTATCCTAACTTTACTTTATTTACTTGGTATAAATATATACATGCCTGTATATATATATATATATATATATATATATATATATACATATACATATACATATACATATATACGCATATATATATGTATATATATATATGCATATATATACGTATATATATGCCAATATACATATATATATACATATATATATATGAATATATATGCATATATATATATATATATATATATATATATATATATATATATTTGTGTAAACAAATCGAGCGGAGGTATTTCGGACGATATCAAAACATCGTTAAACTCACTACTCGTTCAAGCAGCCGCCAATAGCGTAATGGTTAGGAGCCTTGACTGCCGTACAAACGGTCGGGTTTCAATCCTGGCTTGAGGTAGTTGCCTGTCTAGCCGCACTGATGAGCTGTGAAACAGCGAAACAGTACTGTATGTGGATGACTATATATATATATATATATATATATATATATATATCTTACGCGGTTAATGGTAGCCGATTGGAGAGGGTCTTTGCTAATCGAGCCAGAGATGACTCGTGTTGCCGAGTTCGAATGTGTCGACTGGTGTTAAGCGTTACACCCTGAACTGAAGATTCCCGAAAGGACGAAACACTAGTATCTGTAGGTATTTAATTTTTAAAGTAAATAAATAATTATATATATATATATATATACATATATATATATACATACATATATATACACACACACACACACACATATATATATATATATATATATATATATATATATATGTATATATATATATAAATTACAATTCAATTTACCAAAATTATACAAGATGGTAAAATTAATGTATATTATAAATATTACAGAATTAATATTTATAAAGTTATCTCAGCCAGATATAAAAGCTCAATAAAACCAAATAGGAGATAGAGCTTATAATACGAGCAAACAGTTAATAAAACATGTTAAAAACACTTTGAAATGAGTTAAAAACATATTTAATCTGAATATATATATATATATATATATTTAATCTGAATATATATATATATATATACATATATATATATATATATATATATATATATATATATCCACTCAGATTTCTCACGAATAAATATTGCGCTGTCACAGTAGTCGTGTACGCTTCAGTGCCGGTATGATTTATTTGTACGCGAACAAAATAAAATAAAAAACACAAAACAAAATATTCAAAAATGAAAAAAAAAGGCAGTTGACGTCAGCTTTTAAGTTTTGTTGTAGTTGTGCAGCAATAGACGCTAATAGGTGCGACAATTACCGCATCTGAAATACGAAGGTTACAATTATAATGCTTAATAACCCTAACTTGGGAGGGTAATTTTCGCTATTAAGTAAGCAATTATCTATGTATTTATCAGTATTAGCAGCAGCAGCAGCGTCAATTATTTCTTCATTCACACTAGCTAGCAATAATAAGTATGGATCTCTCTCTCTCTCTCTCTCTCTCTCTCTCTCTCTCTATATATATATATATATATATATATATATGTGTGTGTGTGTATAAATTTGGGCTTTCTGTGTCTTGATATTCATATAAAACCCCACCTTTTCTGTTTATTTAAAAAGAAGATACAACTTTCTCATATATGGTTCGTGGAATTGCATTCATCTGCAAAAGATCTAGCTAATTTGCATATTCTTTGTAACATTCATTTTAATTAATCCCTATTAGTTTTTTTTGGTTTCCTTATGGGATGGTCATTATTATTTAACTATTACATGTAATGATATTCATGCAGATATTCTGCATGATTTATACTTGCGTAATATTTGCGAGAAAACTTATAGTAAATATAAAAACCTCTTTCTATATATATAATTATTTATGCGTATATATATTTGTTTAAAAACTTTCCTACCAAACTCCTCTGTCATGAAACTTAATATACATGGTATTCAAACCTATGCGACATTTTATATTTGGGTTTTAGCCGGGGAAAATCGGTGCAAAATATGAAAAAAATGGAATTTGCCAGGTAAAGGTCATACGACGGCATTATGAATATGCATGCATAACGTAATAGTTATTGGGTCATGTTTTAATTTTTAGCCTTGGAGCAAACATATCTTCATAGCTCAGGCATTAATGTTAAAGGAAATAGAAAATCGTAAGCTAAACGTTTTGGTTTCGATTCTCGGTAGTTTCGGACGAGTATTTTTTTTAACTTTTTAAATCATTACTATATATTCGGTCCAACATAAAAAATACTAAATACGAAATCTGCATTAATAAAAATATCATATTTAAGCGTATTTTCGACCGGACAATGCCGGTCAGCCTGCTATGTTAGTAGACCGCTCGTTGTTGCCTGATTGTAAAATAAGCTTAAATACGATATTTTAATGTATGCATACTTCGTATCTATTATTATAGAGACCCTTTTCTATCGGAGATTATATTGTACTAATTATATAGTAAGCATTTTAAAAACATGGCTGGGGCGCCATCAGCTAAAATGTAAACCGAGAAATTTAAGAAAACGTTCCAAATCAAAGCGACTTAGACGCATAAATGTATATTATTGCATGCGGAGATGTAAACGTTTTTGTCAACTTACTCATGATAAGGTCATGTTTTTTTAAATTTTGAACACATAGCAACTATTTTTATCGGGTAAACAATCAAATCGAATTTGTTGCACATGTTTAAATCCCATATATATATATCAAGTTTTATGTCTACAGATAAAATATTGAGAGAGGAGCTTGGTAGAAACCGTTCCGCACATATCAAGGTCGCTTTATATATACACATATACAGATACACATGTATATGCATATATATACACACACACATATATATATATATATACATATACATATATCTACATATACATATACATATACACATATATACATTTACATATATATATATACATATACATATATACATATATATACATATACATACATATACATATACATATATATACATACACATATACATACATATACATACATATATATGCATATACATACATATATATACATACATATACATATATATTCATATATATACATACATATATATACATACATATACATACATATGCATATATATAATACATATATGCATACATATATGCATACATATATGCATGCATATATATACATATATACACATACACATACATATATATATATACATATACATATATACATATACATATATGTACACACACACACACACACACACACACACACATATATATATATATATATATATATATATATATATATATATATATATATACGCAGCGGGTAGCATAACAAATAGCTTCTCTATATCTCATGGTCTATCACAGACAATTACGTTCCTGATCTGTCTTTCAGGTCAACGGTACGAAAGACTGTGCAAAAGCACCGAAACTCAGCAGTGTTCCTAATGCTCCTTAATCTGGTCGTACTAGAGTTAATTCTAACAGGGAAAACAATGCTATCATGACCCACAGCCTAAGAAACAGATTTGAAACGACCACCCAAATCCAACAACAGTGCAATCTTGTTAAAAACTGCTCTCTTTCTACTGTCAGGAACAGAGCAAAGGAATTTAATTTGCGAGGATATGTAAAGAACAGAAAGCGCAGTCTGGACTTCATCAGATGCAATGAAGATTATGATTCTTCATATTGGTAAAATTGCTTTTTAGCGACGAAAGCAAATTCAGTAGGCTAGTCAGTGATTATAGGCAGTACGTCCGTCGAAGGAAAGACGAAGAATTTAATTCTAGGTGCTCAAATTCAACGCTACAAGGTGGTGAAGGTTCATTTTGTGTGGGGTATTATTAGTACTACTGGTCCAGGGCCTAGAGTTCGCTTGCAAGGTCGAATTAATTCGACCAAGTATATTAATATGTTGACTGAGCATTTCTACCGTACTTTGGCCAGAATTTGGATGATAATCCCATCTTCATGCAGAATAATGTTCCCATTCACACAGCTGGTAATGTCAAGAGGTCCCTGGAAGAACATGATATTCCGTGTTTGGATTGGCTTGCACAATCTCCAGACCTTTCATCAAGCAACACCCACGCAATGATAAAATTTCAAATCCGGAAGAACTTTGGACAAAAATTAAAGAAAAGTGGTATGCCCTTTCCCGAAGTATTGTTGCAGTCTAATTCAAAGAATTCTCAAAAGATTGCAGGCTGTCAAATTGCAGAAGGGCTATGTTACTAAATATTAACTAGTTCATTGTGTTCCTGTTGTATTTGTGTTGCATTAATGTTCTAAAGTTACATTTGAATAACAATTTTTAGTTGTGCGACTTTCTTTTTGCCTTCTTAATTTGAAGTTATTTTTTAAAATTTACATGAACACTAGAATATTTCAATTAAAATTCAAATATGAACAGGTAAAATTATAGAAGAATAAAAGGCCAATGAAATGAAGTATAGTTTGTTTAAACTGTTACATTAAATTTAGTTTAAATTTGCAGTTTTTTAAAAAATTACAAGTGCAGACTTTCTTTTTGCCGCATGTGTGTGTGTGTGTGTGTGTGTGATTAAACGTTTTCATCCCAAACGCTGTGTAATTATACTCAATGTTGAAAATGTGCACAAATAGAACTGAGCGTGGAAACTGTTCACGTTCGGTTGAGAAGGCTTTCTCTCTGTAAGCAGAGGGAATGCCTCTTGGGGTTGAGCGTGATTTGTGTCTAGGATTTTCGAGTGATATAACGTTGCTTTATTTAATCGCTCCCCCCATGTTTTTCTTTTTTCCTCCATACATAACATAACGCAACGTAATCTTATTTAAATTGTACGTATTTTCGATTCCCCACCTCTTAAAAAATCCCTCGATACAGGTTTGAAAAAAAAAAGAGGGCGAAACCGGTCTGCTGACTCCCTCACTTTTCTCCCTCCTTTCCTCTTCACCCTTTTAATTTATTTTAAAACGTTTTTAATCATGAATTATAAAAGTCTTCCCTTCATGATTGCGATATTTAAATTCTGTATCCCTCAAATAATCATGATATATATATATATATATATATATATATATATATATATATATATATATATATATATATATATATGTATATGAGCTTATGCTAGTATTTTTCATTCCCAAATGTTAGAGAATTATGCAGAATGTAGAAAATATGCATAAATAGAACTGAGCGTGATAATTAAATAGCACCAATTGTCCACTAAGAAACCATAGAAAAGAATAAATAATAAATGAAAGTTCGTTTTTCAAAGTAAACTTTTATGCAGTCGCTCCCATATCCATGACTGAGTGTATTGAGAAGTTGGTTTTAATCATTTTTAAATATAACAAATAGATTTTGTATCAAACACATGATACCCAGTCTTTGTCTAGCCCTGATCAGAAATCGTTTTTTTTTTCTGTCGTTTTAGGGCCACGTGTGTAACACGTCCATTACTGTCTTCCTCGGTACACGTTTTTTAATAATATTTTTCTTTTCTCCCTCTTCCTCGCTGTGACGTAACCTTGCACATCGATCTGTCATTCGCATTTCTTGGCTTACGCTCGCCATGCTCTTTTACATACTTTCATATGCTAAAAATATTCTTTATTAGAAATAATACCTACTTCGAAGTTAATAAAAAAAGCAAAAAAAAAGAAAATAAATCAAAGCGCACACAAAAACATGACTAAATAAATAAAATGTCCTGAAGTCTGTGCAACTTTTTTATTTTACTTTTTCTTCCTTCCGAAATTCCTTTTTTTACTGTTTCTTTTCTCTTTTTTGCATTTATAAAAAAAGGAGTCCCGACGTATTTTTTCTAAATAATTAACGACAACGTTTTTATAAGTTGAAAAAAGAAAACGGTTAACTATTTAGATGGCGTTAATGTAGTTTTTTTTTCATAAATTGCCTTAATCTGTGCCGAAATTTTCAGATCTGTTGATCAAGAATAATTTTTAAATGTTAACAATATGTTTAAAAGTCAGTTAATTTCAAGCCGAACCAAAATCAGTATTTCATATTTGTTGGTTATCAGTCTGTAAATTTCCCAAACTGAAATGGGATATTTTTATTTTAGTAATAAACTAAGTTTATTGCTTATTGACAATTTTCATTACAGATATGTTATACTGTTAGATGTATACCCAGATTCGTTTGTGACTTTTTCCTTCGTCCGATTTTTTCTTTTCTTATGCGTTCTTTTCTCATTTTCTCTATAACTCTCGAATCTTCTGCATATTACATCAGTCATATCATAACTATTTCTCTCTTTGTGCTCGATAGATTTCCACGTCGACTGAACAAATAGTTTTTTTTCTGTTAAAACTTCCTCTCCGAAATTGTTGACCAAACTAGGTAGCATAACAACTTACCTAATCCTACGATTATTTTTCTCTAAACTGCTCAACTTCCTATAGTAAGATTATTCGAGGCAACACTAGTAAATCTAACCTTTTTTTTTTAGTTTATGGCTTTTTATCTGCTCAGCAACTTTTTCACGAGATTATTCAAGACAATTACGGGTGATACCTGGCCAAAAAGGCCAGAGGCACGATCAGTGCCCCCGGCATATTCAGATATGCAACGATTATTACATTTTCTCCATTTTTATCACATTTTAGTACTACTCCACGGTATTGGGATTAACCTATTTTATTTATCTCTTATTACGTCTATAATGTCCGCTCTTCTACACCATTCATAAACCGAAGCATTAGAATTACTATCTTCTGATTGCTAATTTACATTTTATACCCGTGAAAATTGCTTTGTTGTCTGAATTCTGTTGGCATCTTTTGGACTGTCTTGGAACAAATTCGCCGTAATCCACATCCTCCATTTCTGTATCCAAGGATTATAAATATCTTCAATGCTTAGTGAATAAGACAAATAAGTCAGTGCTTAGTGGATAAGTATCTTTCTACAACAACGGCATTACAGTCGCTGTCGTTTTCTCATGAAGAGATCTAGTTTTAAGAGCTATGGATAATATTCCGTTAACGTGAAATGTCTTACTTGACCGCAAAGCAATTTTGCTTGTCATTAGTTTTATAATTAAAAATGACTTTAAATATACCTGTTTCTGTATTAGATTTATAAGAATCAAAGCGACAAAATACCGAAAAATAAAAGCACTAAACACGGTTTAAAAACTTGGAAAAATATTTATTAGCCACTCAGCATAGCCCGTGTTAAGAATTGGCCGTATCTTTGTTTATTTTTAAACTTTAGTAACCGTAAAATAAAAATAAAAACTAACTAAGGATATTTAGTATTCTAAGCTGAAAACCTCACTTGAATAGGTCGAATACCAATTTACAAGAATATAAATGTGCTTATTTTTACATTTTTTATTCTAACTTTACTTAAAATCTAATAAGCTATTTACTTCGTTAACTGAATATGGAACTATGTCGCCTATAATATTATATAACCGTGTCATAATACTGGAACTTTTGTCTTTAACATTAAAGATATTTACGGTGAGACAAAACGCCTTTTAGCAACTAGAACGAAAAACAGGTGAAAATTCGAAAGTGAAACAGGAAAGAGAACAAAAGTAAAAACAACCAATATTACTTACCGGTGCAATTTTTTTCCAAGTTTTTTTTTCATTCTCGGCATTCTAGCATGTGGTAATTTTTTTCTGGGCCTTTTTTGTGAAAAAGCCTGATCTTTACCGCGCCAAATAATATTCTTTAACGTAGTCGTTATATGTCAACACTCGGAATCCACATGTTGTATGAATACAGTGTCAAGGAAACAAGTCGACTCAATTTTTCCTGTTGAAACGACAGACATTTATTTACAGGTACTTCTAGAATAACGCCTTGTCTTTTGTTTAAAAATCTTCTCGTACTCGAATGTACCTAATAAGTCTACCGTGTTAAACACATTGTACTCTGTCTTTATCCACACATGTTTAGGACACGTCTTTCCATGTCATTCGCGGACCACATCTTTCTTTTTTTATAATACTTTTCTACGATTCTTTCTCCCTGTGTCGTTATCATGCACACGGCTCTGTCACTTGCATACATTGGTTGTCGTGAAGCTGCTGCTGCCATCTGCGCATCTGCGCTCTGTTACAAATAAACCACTCATCCAATAAGAAACAATAAAAATTAATAATTAATTAATGAACGTTGGTTTTCCAAGAAATAAGCAAATTAATTAACTTTTCTCAATATATATATGCATTTTTTCTCAGTTTCTTTCTTTCTTCCCCCCTCTCTCTCTCTCTCTCTCTCTCTCTATATATATATATATATATATATATATATATATATATATATATATATATATATACAGGGTGAAAAACAGGCCCCAACTAAAATTAGGCCCCCGTTTCTTAATGTTTTGTCAGAATGAAATGAAACTTTGGTCATAACTAGTTTATTATATTCAAAACATCACATCAAAACACTAGGGTATTTGGCCTTTTTTCTCCGTTCTACAGCATATGTTCTAGACGGCCTCCATTTAGCATTTTTTTTTGGGGGGGGTCACCCGGTATATATATATATATATATATATATTTGTGTGTGTGTACCTATATGCAATTATTTTATTTTAAATAGTGGTTATTTTTATATTTTACAAGTGTTTCATGATTACGCAGTATTTATTGTCGGAAATGATAAACACTGCCGATCAAAGGATTCGAACCCGTAGCAAAGTCACTTTTGACAATGAAACCTGATTATCACTTAAGAAGAGAATTAGAAGAATTATTAAAAAAAATCGGACAGTTATGAGGGTCGTTCCAAAAGAAAGGCTTTGTATGTTTCAACTAAAATATTTAAGATATACGAAGACGGGAATGGTCACATTAAACCAAGCGACATTTTGTGCTCTAGAATTTATTTTTTTTTATAAAATCGCCACCATTGCACAAATCAACCGAAAAGAAATTTAGTATATATGATGTGGTGGAGTAGCGATAAAAAAACATTTAACGAAGAGAAGAAGGAGGCTATCGGGGCGATAGTTGAGTGAGTTAGTTCTTTTGTCAGGGTCTCGAAAATTAATTTTTCGGCACGTTGACATGCACAATAAACGGTAAGATGATCAACATTTTGAAATCTGGAATATGAACTTACATCGATCTCATAAATTAAAGGATTGGTATAAATAAAAGATGGAATATATTGAATAAACATATCCCCTATATATATATATATATATATATATATATATATATATATATATATATATATATATATATATATATATATATATATATATATATATATATTGCTGTTGAGGTCTCTAGATGCCAGACAGTCTTCTATTAGAATAGTTTCTTCCTTAGGACTGTTAGACTTTGGATTTGCATTTCCTATTTCCCTGACTGTATTAAACTACAGAAGTTTAAATGGAATGTGCGCAGACATCTCGCTGTTCAACTCACACACACACACACACACACACACACACACACACACACACACACACACACACACACACACACACACACAAAGACCCCCCCCTCACACACACATACATATATATATACATATATATGCATATATACATATATATATACATATATATACATATATATACATATATATACATATATACATATATAAATATATATATGCATATATATATAAATATATATATATATAAATATATATATACATATATATATACATATATATACATATATATATATATGCATGTATTGTGTTCTCACATGCGTCAATAGGGATAGGGTCAGGTGGATGAACGGTATTGTAATATTTCGAGAAAACAAACCTTCGTCAGACATGAGCTCGACTTCCCAACGTGCATATTATCGCTACTGTAAGCGTGAATATTTATGCTGAAATTGGAAATCAAATCTATTTGTTAACAAATATAATGTTATTATACTTTTTAATTACTGGTTTAAGGAAAATATAACTCTTCTTTGTGAAATTATTCAGTAATGCCAAATGCCGTTTATTAATAACACCGTGTTTTTTCGGCTGATTTAAGACGAATCTGATACGCTTAGGCCAAAAGTTTTTGCTCAATAAGACCCAGACTTTGAGATATGGCTACACATTTTTTACGTCTTTTTTACATGTATGCATGTGTTGAGCATTTTATAAGTAGTTGGTGGTAAGATGCCATGTTTTTATTTGAAATGATTATTTTAATGACAAAAAGTGTTCACGCCCGATAGTTCTGGGTGATTATGTCGAAAAGGAATCAGTTTGAAGTAAAAGAAAAAAAATCTTGAAATCTTCCTAAAATTGGTGCTCAGCATACATGAAGAATGACTGGCCTGTGCTAGAGGAATTGGTGCCAAGAGTTCGGAGAAACAAAAGTTAAAGTCTTGAAGTTTGAACAATGGTAAATCCTCATGTAATTTACATGTACTTAACTTTACCAATGCCACCATTCAGTTTAATTACGTGTATATGATTATATATTTCTATGTATTGAATTCACTCTTAAACTAATTAACAGATCATTATAGAATTTTATTTATGTGCATATGTCTGTATATTTCTATGTGTCGGATTCACTCCTAAACTAATTAATCGATCATTATGAATTTTAATTATGTGTATATGATTATATATTTCTATTATTGGATTCACTCCTAAACTAATTAATCGATCATTACTAATTTTTATTGTGTGTATATTAGTATATATTTCTGTGTCTTAGATCCACTCCAAAACTAATTAACCGATCATTATGAATTGCATGTAATATATATATTTGTATATATCTATAAATGTCACATTCAACAATGTGACATTTATAGATATATACAAATATATATATATTACATGCAATTCATAATGATCGGTTAATTAGTTTTGGAGTGGATCTAAGACACAGAAACATATAATCATATAGGCATAATTAAAATTCATAATAATCAGTTAATTAGTTTAGGAGTGAATCCAATACATATATATATATATATATATATATATATATATATATATATATATATATATATATATATATATAAACAGTTACACATCCTTAAAATTCATAATGATCGGTTAATCAGTTTTGGAGTGTATTCAATACATAGAAATATATAACCATATACAAATAAATAAAATTCATAATGATCGGTTAATTAGTTTAGGAGCGAATCTAATACATAGAAATATATAGGTAATCAATATATGCTGTTGACAAAATATTTTTTCTCTTAAAAACATATTCTTGACAAAAACCGGCTGATAATACCATAAAAATTAAATCGATTTTGTTACAATACCTGATTTTTTCTTCAAATCAACTTGGCACAAAAACCTGATTTGATGGAGAATAACAGCGGCCATTTCCTGAAATATTATAAAGCAGTTGCAGAAATCTAGACAACATTCAAACTTTAAAAAATTAATTATCCTTGAAATTAAGTTGACAGCCAGTCTGCGATAATGACTTCCGGAAATAAAGAAATAAATAAAAAAATAAATAAAAAATAAATAAAACAGACATAGGAAAGCCTCTCCGAACAATTGTACACGTTTCTTTTTATCCCCTTCCCCATGGAGAAGAGATACTACTCTCGAAAATTAGGGACATCAACACCTACTATCTTGTACGACACATTATGTTTGCAAATAAAGTTCTTCTAATTTCCTTTTGTCATTATTCTTTTATATGTCAACGGTATTTCCTATGAACCGCATTGATATAGCCTTCAAACTTAACATTTTTTCACACTACGCACAATGCTTCAAGCAAACTGCAACATCCTTCTGAGCAAGAAAAATTGTTGCTCAGTGTAATACTTCATCAGAGAGTTTTCATTCACACTCGCCCGCGTACACACACTCACTCGCGCCCGCATACACACACAAACATTCTCAAATCAGCGTTAAAATAAACATAAGTATCGAGTAAGATTTCGAATGTCCATCTGATCAGGCTTTTAACTTCCCTTTGAGAAGTTTATTGTGAAACAGGCTTACTAGAGAATACCAACGCCAATGCCATTTTTTATAAGTCAGGGTGAGCTGACTTTTTAAAACCTCATTTGATCTTGTGTTTATCTTTCGAGATAGGATAAAAATTAAAAAGAAAAAAAAAAAATTAGTCTGGGTAAAAGTAAGCTACTTTTTAACGAATGAACAATAGTCCAAATCAGGGCTATCGCCCTTGCATGCATTTTAATTTTTTAAATCTAAATTATTTATCTCGAATTAAAAAAAAAAGCCTGAGACGGAAACCAATAATTTATTGACTTACAATTTAAAAAGTCTGAATGCTGTAAATTATATCTAACTTAGAATAATAAATGGGGTTTCTAAATATATAGCATGTTTTAATATGTTTTCCGCGTCTTGGCAATTTATTAGCACGAAAGACTCTAAAAAAATGAAGTTTAACACGCAATGAGATTTGTTGTTGATCAAGTGATATATTTTTGAAATAAATTCTTTAATTCCAAAATAGAACGTAGAGAAAAACATAAAAATGGACAAATGAGATAAAGTACAAAATAATGGCGTAATTTTTAATTATTTGGATTAACAGGTTAAATATTAAACGAATTTAATAATGAAACCCTATTATATATTCTGTGAGGTTTTAAGTAATCGTGTATATATATATATATATATATATATATATATATATATATATATATATATATATATATATATATATACTTGTTTATTGTTATATAAACATGCTCACATCCCGCTGCTACAAATAGCCACTTGTTTCAATCAAACAACAGATATCATCAGGCAGCGACTTGACTATTCAAAAGTTCAATGAATAACCTTATTCAGTGAACTTTTGAATAGTCAAGTCGCTGCCTGATGATATCTGTTGTTTGATTGAAACAAGTGGCTATTTGTAGCAGCGGGATGTGAGCATGTTTATATAACAATAAACAAGTATTATCAGCTCTTTTTATTGAGCACTATCTAACAACCTCGTTGAATTCATTAGTTCATTACTTTTGAATATAAAAAACCCGAGTATATATATATATTTATTATTTTCAAAAACAGTAATCTACGGACACGCGTGTTTCGGAGCCCTACTCCTCTTCAACATAGCTTGACTGTTGGTAGGATTCGAACCTTGGACCTTATGTATTTCATTCCAGCGCCCTAATCCACTGCGCTACGTTGCCATAGACAATTTACTGCTTCGTTTTTATCGTTCATCTGCGGAGTTTCTAAGAAATACTTTCCTTCTCATTAGAGGGTAGGAATTAGAAAAATGCGGGATCGGATTTTGCATGCAAAAGTATTTGATGAAACAACAAGTAAGTCAAAGATCTTACTTGAAAACAAAAAAAGTGAATCAGAGGGAATATGGTAAAAAAAGGGGATTACACACGAACGGATAGTCTGGTGGAAGATAAAAAATCCAGTGACGGTAAAATCCAAATGTAAAACTTCAAGAAAGTTAAAAGAATTTCCATTTGTACAAGTAAAATCCAAGGAAATCCCGTAATTGGAAGAATATGGTCCATAATAATCCAAAGGTAGAAATCCATTGAATAGTTCACAAAAATGTGTATAAGGAAAAAAAGAAAAAATTTCAATAATATTAATAAAAGAAAAATAAGATGTGCTTTTCACTCTACTTCCGAGACATAAATATAAATAAGAAAGATCTGGGAAGAGAAAGAAGAGAGAAAAAAATGATGATAAAGTTAAATATAAAATATGAAATATGAAATAAAGTGAAACAAATGTCAAAATGACCCAGACAGGAAATGTTAAAGGCGCGAAAAAATATATAGAGCAAAATAATATAGGTCAACTGAAATGTACAGGTCATCACTTAAAAAATGTCAGCAAGAGTTGTTAAACGACACTAAATGGAAAATAAAAATAAATAAATAATAAATATATAGAAAATAAAGAATAAATGAATAAATAAATAAAATATAATAAAAAATAAAATATAAAATATAAAATAAAATGAAATAAGAATAAAAAAAATAAAAAGAATAAAAAAATAAGAAATAAAAAAATAAAAAAATGAAAATTATTTAAGATGAAACGATGGCAAATTCAGGAAAAAAAAAAGAAAAAAAAGGTAAGTAAATTCATATAGTAAAATGAAAGTGTGGGTAGATTGATATATTAGATAGATAGGGAAGTTTAAAGAATAAAACAGAAAATGCAGATAAAAAACCGGCCATGCCAAGAAGAGATAAAGAATTAAAATAATGGATTATTAAATTATAAAGTTTTAAGAAGTATGTCGAAAAAAGATAAAGTTAAAGAAAAATCTTTATATCTATATAAAGGGTAAAAGTAATAACTATGTAATTTCAAAATTGCCATAATTAAATTTGGACTTATGTTTACAGAAAGAGATCAGTTCATTTTTAGAATTTATTATATTGTTACTTTGAGGGGAAGTAATTATAGTTATAGCTTCGGTTGTGCAGAGGCGACATGATTTAGAGCCTGGAGTATAAGACTTAACTTTTTTATAATAGTCCATTTGATTGAGAAGGGAGTATTGTTAGAATTAAGTTTTTTAATTAAAGTGGTTAGAGAAGTTCCGTGATTATTATTAGAATTATGGTTGTTAAAAAAGAAATGTGGTTTGATATTCTTTTCTTAATTAATGTTGAAGTAGCGCCGATATATGTATGTACTTTATTAAAAGCTCGAGGTCTGGTATTAAAATTAAATTGCTGATTTGTATTAGTTAAATAGTTTGAATTTTGTTTATAGTGTTCAACAAATGGTGGGACAATGTCTGTATGAGGACTATTTTGGAGGGGATATAAATATATATATATATATATATATATATATAAATATAAAATAAATTTATATTTAATTTTTTTTCTCCTTTGCTTCTCCTTTTTTTTTCTCTCCTCTTTTGCTTCCCTGATCTTTCTTATTTATATTTATGTCTCGGCAGTAGAGTGAAAAGCATATCTTATTTTTCTTTTATTAATATTATTGGAATTTTTTCCTTTTTTCCCTTGTACACATTTTTGTGAATTATTCCATGGATTTCTGCCTTTGGATTATTTTGGACCATCTTTCAATTACGGGATTTCCTTGGATTTTATTTGTGCGAATGGAAATTCTATTAACTTTCTTGAACTTATATATTTGGATTTTACCGTCACTGGATTATTTATCTTCCACCAGACTATCCATTCACATGTAATCACCTTTTTCTTCACTATATTCCCTCTGCTTCACTTTTTTTGTTTTCAAGTAAGATCTTTGACTTACTTGTTGTTTCATCAAATACTTTTGCCTGCAAAATCCGATCCCGCATTTTGCTAATTCCTACCCTCTGATGAGAAGGAAAGTATTTCTTCGAAACTCCGCGGATTAAGGACTATCCACTTATTAAGTGTTTCCTTTTCAGATAAAATGTTTTTAACTCTTTTTCAAAGTGTGTTTTAATATGTTTTATTAACTGTTTGCTCATATATATATATATATATATATATATATATATATATATATATATATATATATATATATATATATATATATTATATATATATATATATATGTGTGTGTGTGTGTGTATGTGTGCGTGCGCGTGTGTGTATGTGTACGTGTGTGTACATACATATATGTACATATATATATAACGACTTTTATATAATAACTTTTTGGAGGTGTATGCTGAGCAAAAAAAAAAAAAAAAAAAAAACGGTCAATTTTTTTAAAATTTGACCCCTATTATGACCCCTTAAAATTTATTGTTTTGGGCTCAAATCAAGTTATTAAGTTAGACCCATGTCGAAGGAACTTATATCTAAATTTCAAGTGTTTAGACCTAAAATTGTCGGAGGAGTTTGGTAGAGTTCTCAAAGGTAAAATCTTTGAACTTTGACCCCTTAACAGACAAATTTCTTGCCGAAAATGGATCACATAGAGTTTTCCAAATCTTAGTACTCTGTATATCAAATTTCGAGTTTGTAGACTAAAAATTGACAGAGTTATTGCGTAGGGAAATGTACACAGACAGACACACAGACACACACACACAGACACACATACACACAGACACGTTCACTTTTATAGATATACTAGCATTTCAGCCCAGCGTCGCCCGTCGCCCGGGTGTTTGGTGTATCTGTCCAAAAGCAAAAAAAAAAAGTGGTAGTAGGAAAGCAGGCTCGAACCTGTACCACAAAGGAGGAAAAGAACGGGGTAAAAACCTGACGTCTATGCTGTTACGACCACCGCCAAACCGGAAACGACATTCTTTAAAATTAAGGCTAGACAATCTAAAGGAGAGTATAACTTTCAAAAATATCGGCGAAAAAAGTGCACCCCCTGTAGAAAAGTGAAGATATTAATCTTTTTAGCCAATTTTTCGATATTTGTCGTATGATAGGTCAAACTTTAAAACGATCCTAATCTTAAGAAAATCCGTTGCCTCTGTCGAAAGTTTTAGGCAGACATGCAAACATACATACATACATACATACATACATACATACATACATGCATTTATATATTGGTAATTAAAAATGTTCGACCCAAACCGATGAAAAAGCTTGCCCTATCTCTGAATACCCTTTATGTAAAAATGTTTAGACCAGAAATTGGATAGTGAGTAATTTGGAAGAGACCGCAGAGGTAAATTTTTTAAAAAACTTTGACCCCTTTTTGGACCCCTGAACATTTATTGTTTTGGGCCCAAATCAAGTCATTAAGTTAGATCCATGTCAAAGGAACCTATATCTAAAATTTCAAGCGTTTATACACAAAATTGTCGGAGGAGTTTGGTAGAGTTCTCAAAGGTCAAATCGTTGAATTTTGACCCCTTAACAGACAAATTTCTGGCCGATCACATTTTCCCAAATCTCAGTACCTTGTATATCAAATTTCGAGTTTGTAGACTAAAAATTGATAGACTTATTGCGTAGGGAAATGTACACAGACATACAGACACGTTCACTTTTATAAATAGATAGATAGGTAGATAGATAGATTTGTTGAACAAAAATATATACGTATACATAAATATATATGGAAACAATTTTGTGTTTACAATAAACTTTTTTCGTAAAGTTTATGCAAGTATAAATCACGTAGAATACTTGCATGAATATAATTATACATAATAGTTAACTAAAGATGATTATCCCATTAAAAAACCAAAGCAACTAATAGGGAATTAATAAAAACGAATGTTTAAAAGAATATGCAAATTAGCTAGATCTTTTGCTAGTGAATGCAATTTCCTAACCAAGATATAAGAAAATTGTATTTTATTTTTAAATAAATAGACATATGGATCCACACAAAAGAAAACCGAATTTATAGGAGTGTAGATAGATAGATAATATGTATATACGAAAGTCTGATGAAATTATATATCATGTAATATTTTATTATATATATATATATATATATATATATATATATATATATATATAGTCTTCTGTTGGCTCTTGACTCCTCTAGAAGCATGTGCAAAAGTTTTTGTCATTAAATCATAGAATGATATTATCTTGAATTTACTATTTTATTATATCAGTAAACACCTGTTTCGCTGTATTCCGGCTGTTTAGTGTAGATAGGCGTGGCAAGTATATAGACGCTGCGATCTGAAACTAAATCGCTAAACTTACAGCAGGCAGGATTCTTACAACCGACGCTATTGAACTTCGTCATTAAATTAAAAGGCGGATATGTGATTATTTGTAAAAATGTGATTTGAATGAATCGCAATGATACTTTCAATAATTTTTCAGACTTTTTGTACAGGCATTTAAAATTATCATAGACTCTTGAAAATTCGGTATTTTATTGCTATAATCTTATGAGATGACTGACAAATTTTTATGATTCAAGGTTCAAATAAACAGATACGACATTGGAATACACCCTAATAAAGCTTGATTGTTACAACTGGTGAATTTCGAAAGTGCAATCCGCACGTGAGGACACTTCAGAAGAACGATATGCAATAACATTCTGTTTTTAACTTGAAAAATAATGTCACAGAAACGTATGAAATGCTTCAGACTGCTTTTGGACCATCTTGCGTGAATCGAGCATCAGTTTTTGAGTGGCATAAGATATTCAAGGAATCTGTGATGGGGCGATGAGAGATGTCGGAGGAGTAAGGAAGTCAGAACACCAGAGTTGATTGGCCAAATAAAGAATTTCATGAATAAGAACCGTTGTGTGTCTATAGAGACAATAAGTGCACAGTTTGATGTCAGTGTGGGAACTTTACACACAATTATTCGCGAGGAACTGAAGATGCAGAAGATTTGCGCAAGGTTTGTCCCAAGGGTGCTCAGAGATCACAAACTATTCGACCAAGATGGGCATCAAAAAAGTTTCTCACTCTTTATATAGCCCGGACCTTGCCCCCTGTTAGTTCTGGTTATTCTCTAAGCTCAATGAAAATCTTAGAGGCTGTCGTTATTAGAAAATTGGGGAGATGGAAGATGCTGTGACGAGGGTCATTGACACGTTCAGACAAGAGGACTTCTATGGGATATCGTAGAAGTTCTTAGAACGATGCAACAAGTGCATTTCAACCGAAGGGGACTAGTGTTTCATGTGTGTACTATCAATAAAAATGCCCATACGAAAAAAGTCTGGAAACTTATTGAAGACACCTTGTATGTACTTGATTCTGTTTATTTGGAATAAGTTTTTTTTTCGTTTTTTTTTAGAAGCAGATGCTCTCTAGAAGTGTTGTGTTAAGGGAGCCTGTATAACATGGGGGGGGGTTAAATCGTGTATATATTTATGAGTCTCTATTATCATCTAGTGTTACGTGTATATACACGTGTATCTAGGGCTGTCAAACTAAAGTTCGTTGTGTGTGTGTGTGTGTGTTTGTGTGTGTGTGTGTGTACAGTTAAATACAGTTCATGATCGAACAATAATATACATAAATAATTACATCTGGCCAATCGTGAACATATCTGGTCCATCTTTGTCTTATTATGATGGAAAAGCTGAAATAGAAATTCTCCCCAAGAACGACAGATCCTCGTGTTTTATTTTCAGCAACTATTCTAGAGTGTTTTCCCCTTTTGGAAAGTTGCAACGCTGATTCTTACATTTGACAAGCGTTGGACTCCTCGTTCTCGAGTATTTCGAACTATTTAACTGGTCAGCTCAACTCCTTGTCTATCTCCTTCGAACTCTAAACACTAACTAATTTCCACGTATCTAAAAAAAAAAAAAAAAACAGAAAAAAAAAGAAAACGTCTCCTCATCTAAACGACGCCATTAATATACGTCTCTAAAATAAGCATCAAATGTTTTAATCTATATATCTATAAAAATGAAATTGTGTGTCGGTGTATGTTCCAAATTACTCTGTCAATTTTCAGTTTACAAACTCGAGATTTGACATAAGGAGTATTGAGATTTGGGAAAATCTTTTTAATTGGTTGTCGGTCAGAAATTTGACTGTTAAGGGGTCAAAGTTCAATGGTTTGACATTTGAAAACTTTACCAAACTCTTGCGCCAATCTTGGGTCTAAACACTTGAAATTTTAGATGTAGGTTACTTGGGCATGGATCAAACTTTAAAACTTGATTTGAGCCGAAAACAATGCATGTTAAGGGGTCAAATTTGGGGTCAAATTAAAAAAAAAAGTTTGACCTCTGCGGTCTGTACCAAATTACTCAGCTAATTTATGATGTAAACATTTGAAATTTTACATAAAGTGTATTCAGATATAGGGCAAGCTTTTAAATCGGATTTTGGCCGAAAATTTGTCTGCCAAGGGTCAAAGTTCAAAAGATTTGACCTTTGCGGTCTCTAGCAAACTACTCAGCCAATTTTGGGTCTAAACATTTGAAATTTTACATAAAGGGTATTCAGACATGTAATAAGTTGTTCAATCAGTTTTGGGGCCAAAATTATGCTGGCAAGAGGTCAAAGTTAACAGAGTTGACCTTTGCAGACTCTACCAAACTCCTCCGCCAATTTTGGGTCCAAACACTTGAAATTTTAGATGTAGGTTACCTGGACATGAGTCAAAGGATTTAATATATATATATATATATATATATATATATATATATATATATATATATATATATATATATATATTGTTTTCATAAAAACCAAGACACCAAAGAATGGATTGATAGCAACAAATAGTGTATTTTAAGGTTAGTTACAATTGTTTCAAGACCATTCGGACAAATTCAAAAATTATGACGTCTGAACATTTTCACAAGAACAGCTTTCGTCAGACGTGTTGAGTAAAAAACACTTTAACAATAAAACATTATGGAAACCATTTCCTTATAAGGAGAAGAAAACAAGCGAAAATATTTTACCTATATCGCATCCTTGCAAAGTTTTTTTTAAAGATTTTTATATTTACCTATTTTCGTATTTGTATTGAAAAAAATTAAAAAAAAAAATTATCATACAACGTTACCACTAATTATTTATGTCCACTTAATATGTTTTACTAATACTATTCATTGGTTTCTTAAATTAAATTACTTTAATCACCGTTATTTATGTATTGTTAAATTTAAAACAATTACGGCGCAGCTTACATCATATACGGTTTTAACGTCCTATATTTGCCTCAATTACATTTTGACCAACTAGAAAACTTTAAAAAATAATTAGCAACACATACAATATACTCCACATTTCTTGAATTTTTCGTTTCTTTATAAACGTTTTAACGTGTTTTTCTTTTTTTTTTCCATTTTTGTAAATGCAGCGAATTCAACAAGGATCGCAAAAAATCGCTTCTTCATTTGGTTTAAATAGTAAAAACAAAAACAAAAAAAAAAGACGACGTTATTTCAATTTCGCTACTGTGGACCAGTCGATAAAGGAGCAGAGTCGAAATACAGGAGTTTAAGGTTCGCGCCAATGTAACGTAGTTTTTTTTTTTTTGTGGTGTAGAAAGATTTAACATTTAAAAAGGTTTATTTATGTACTATTTCACGTTCTAAATTTTCCTATTTTTTATCAAATTGAAACGAAAAAACCTTCTTTTTGTTTTGGGATGTTTTCGTTCTGTGTGCTTTTGGGGTTTATTTTAATTGGGGGGGGGGGGTATTTTAGGGGGATTACGGTGATAACTGAAATCATTGCAGTATTTAATAAAAAACAATAATCAACGATAAATACACGGAAGAAGTTTCATTCCAGTAGGATGGGATTACATGTTTGAGTTCTTAAAATTATTTTCTGCTTCTTAATAAAACATTACCACAGCTTCAATGACTAAGTGGATTTTCCTTCCCCCTCTCCACCCGGCATGCATATTGCGTCAAATTTTCCTTTCTTTTTTCCCTCGCTGTTATATATATATATATATATATATATATATATATATATATATATATATATATATATATATATATATATATATATATATATATATATATATAGTGGAGATGGTAATTAATAAAAACTGAAGAAAGTGCTCAATACTGTTGTAGAGCAAATATGCGTTTTATTTTTATTTTTTATGTTTTTATATATATATACATATATATATATATATATATATTTATAAAAAAAAATAAAAAATAAAAATAAAACGCATATTTGCTCTACAACAGTATTGAGTACTTTCTTCAGTTTTTATTAATTACCATCTCCACTATATATATATATATATATATATATATATATATATATATATATATATATATATATATATATATATATATATACGGCTGGTGGTTGATCAATACTCTCTCCACCTATTCTTGACATTCGGATAACCGTTCTTACCATGAGGGCTTGGTGGTGTCTATTCCGAAAGCCGTTCGTAACATGAGGAGGTTAGGAGTTGGCAACAACAACAACAACAACAACAACAACAACAACAATCGTACTTTAATTTCGAGGGGAGCGCGCTTCCACCGAGCAACGCCGGTTAGCGGGTACCGCTAGTATTTATATAATGTGCATTAGTAATAAATGCAAAGTAAGGGGATAAAACGGGATTAAACCTGAACTTTGTGAAATATTTTACCGTTTAACAAACAGTTTCAACAAACGTGTAGTGTTCACATATCATATTTTTTCCAGTGAGTAATCAACTACGCAATTAAATCAAATGAAGTTTCTTTTATACATACGTGCGTGGTTGGTAGTCTTCATTGTCCGACCGTCGTTGTTCCATGATTCAACCGAAGATTCCTTCGTGGTTGTTAAGCTTCTGTTTAACTTAAGACGCATCTTCATGTAAAGACAATAGACACTTGTTGAGATTACGTTTTTGAATTTTTTTAGATGAGGATTGGTTATTCGTATTATTTGGATTCTTCGCTCTTTATTTACTTCACGGGGGGTAACATGATCTCGTTCCATTAACCATGACTGGGGAGAGCTCCTAAGTAATTCGCAATTATAGTTTTAGGCCACCCACAATGAAAATTGAAGTTTCAACCTTCAGGAGAATATTACTTTTACAATTGATTTTCCAAGTACACTAACCACTGCACTACGCGTCCTTGCCGACAGTTCTAGTACACATTTTGGGTTCCTTAAACCTAGTTTGACAAGGTACACTTGAAATAAGGTCGAAGTTTACATCGACCAAAGCGTTTGGAAAATTACACTCAAGATGGGAAGAGTAGTCCGAAGAATTAAAATAATACGAGACTTGTTGAGGTTTGAAAAGTTTTATTATTATTATTATTATTATTATTATTATTATTATTAGAGAGAGAGAGAGAGAGAGAGGGAGAGAGAGAGCGGGGAAAGAGAGAGAGAGAGAGAGAGAGAGGGAGAGAGAGAGAGTTTGTACATCTAAGCTGAAATTAATCCCTTCTTACTTAAGGATTGAGAAACGCAGACGGACAGACATCCAGGTGGCATTCGCTTAGATTCTCTCTACATTGTTGGAAACATTTTATGTGTTCCGCTTTACGATTTAAACTGACTTTCGAAAGCGTGACGTTATCACGTCTTATATTTCGACACCTGCATTTCTAGCGCGTTTTGTTTAAATCACACCACTTGCAGCTGGGTCTATTTCCGTTTGTCGGCAGCTTATCGTGATATGCAATAATGTAATCCTCGCCAAAATTCGTACTAGTTAACATAATCTTTACTTGTTGGCGTAAGGTCCCATTTTATAACATCTAGCAATGGACGCTCGTCTGTTTTCTGCAAGAATATCGACATTCCAACTGCAACGGAAATTAGAATCACACATGATCACTGACAATCAAGTCTACAGCATCAAATGCGCATGTGCGGGTCTTGATGTGAAATGAATGGTAACGCCAGACAGATACGGAAATTAATTTCGAAGAGGAAGGAAAATGGAAGAAAATAATGTAAAAAAATAAAGTACAGATGTAAAGATATGACACTGTTCGATGCACGTAAAGAATTTTATAATTAAGATATGAGAGAGAATAATAATTATAAGAATTATTATAGAATCGTGAACGTTTGAGCGTAATTGAACGAAAAAAAACAAACAACTGAAGTAATAATAAAAATTTCAAAAAGGAGAAATGTGACTTTGTGTGTGTCTTTCTCTACATTCTCTCTCTCTCTCTCTCTCTCTCTCTCTCTCTCTCTCTCTCTCTCTCTCTCTTTGTTCACTGCACAGGTTGTGATCGTCTTCTTTTTGTGCTGGTCTAAAGTCGACGCTTGATTTCGAAACTGACCTTTGTGTCAATTTATAACATAGCGCGGATGCGCGTATGTAAATGCGTGCGAAATGACGTCACCGGTAGGGAAATAAGAACGTTAGAATGTAGATCACGTTAGAGACGGGAATAACGTTCGAGATCATGTTAGAGACGTGTATGACGTTCCAGAAGACAATCACGTAAAGGGCGTCACAGCGGTAATGAGAAAACGAGGAAATAAATGTTGTATAAGAACAACAAAAACAAGTTGAAGTTCTTTTTTATTCTTTCTCTGGTTTACGACTGATGCTACAACGTGTTGGTTCCAGGACAACATTACAACTCGCGTGGTTGCGGCCAGGTCTGTAACGAAACGAATCTCATTCCAAAAAAAATCACAACTCAACTGTAAAAAAATGTCAGGGTGATTTCATTTGCGATTACAATTAGTGATGCGACGTTACGGATACAATTTTTGATTCTGTTCTATGATCATTTCCCGGTTACGATTCAATGACTGATTTTGTTATGAATTCCCGATTCCGATACAATTATCGAATCTGTTCTAAATTACCGATTCTGTTTGAAATTTCAGGTTCCGATACAACAAAAAAGAGGTTTTGTCATGATTTCTCCTTTGTTTATTATCGACTCCCGTGCTTCAATGCTGAGAGACAAGTTGCAAGTCTTCTAAATCTTTTTGTGACAACTGGACTTGACCTGCGCTCATTCTCCTTTCTGTCTCCGCTGGGATTTTCCGATCATGCGGTTATCTCAATTAAGGCCATCAGATGTTCCTCTCCATCGTACAGTGCATTGATACTCAATGACTGATTGGGACAGTTTCCGAACTTTTATTTTTGAAACACCTGTATTCCTTGTTTAAAAAGAACGTGTTCTCTATAGCATTCGACTTGACTGACTGATTAACCGTCGATATAAACAGCTACATACTATCCAAGACATTCCAACATAAACTAAAAAGCTAGCCGTGGTTCACTCTAGAATATTCCGCTGCCACTGCGCACAGAAATAACGATTTCCGTTGCTTTCAACGGAATAGATATTCTGAATGTAAAGCCATTTTAAAGACTGCCACTGCAACAGGATTATAAAAAACGCAAGAGAGTCATATGCTGTCCGTCAAGTATTAAGTAGCTAAGCAGCGGCTTGGTTCTCACGAGTTTTGTCGAATAGCAAAGAGAGTTCTAAACAGATGCGTGTCTCCTATCCCATTATCATCAATAGACATCAGGTGATTATTGTCAGCATCCGACAAATCAATACTTTTTTCACAGAAATTTGCATGAAACTCCGCTGCTTCCGATCATGATCGCCTAACCCCAACTCTAACCCCCGAATTTCCACCAATAATTGAAAAAAATGATCTCCCAAATCACATTCTTAGGTCATTCGTAGACATTTTTGCAGAAGACACCACAATCTATGACAACACTTCAAAGGCCAGCAATGACAAAGATCTTTCTGATTCACTCTCTTCTGGTCTTGAGAAGTGGTGCAATCGGGAAAAAAGCGGTTGGTTAATTTTAAGGCATCGAAAACCAAGTTCCTCTCCTTTCATCATAATCGCTCTGATCCCCACTACGCCCCAATTGAAATAAATGACTCTAGTCTTGGGGAAGCCCCATGTCGTGACAAGCTTTTAGGACTGATTTTCACTCGTGATCTGAGATGGAACACATACATCAAATCGGTTCCCAATATGGATCACTCTACCGCTCCAGTAAGTATCTCACTGCTGGTGCGATCCTCTATCTCTATAAGATGCAGGTGCGCTCTACAATGGAATACTGTTGCCACATCTGGGCAGAAGCACCTCAGCACGCACTATCCTGCCTTGATAGAGTTCAAAACCGGCTTCAAACCCTAGTAGGTGATGCCCTTTTCTCTTCCCTGCAACCTTTTTCCACACAGAAAAGATGTCACAGGCCTGTCTCTGCTTTATCGCTATTTTCATGGCAAGTGCTCAACTGAACTCCAATATATAGTCCCCCATTGTTAAACTTTCATAAGGAACATTCAAC
>NC_136519.1:18207137-18222137 GCF_053919585.1 Euprymna scolopes | reverse complement strand
TTTTTTTTGCTGTAAATATTTTTTCTAGAGCTCGGAATATTTTTACTTAATTTTTTTTATATTCAACTTGATTAAAAAATGTTTTTTTTTATTTTGAGAGTGTCTTAGCTTTATGTGTGTGTGTGTGTGTTTTTTTTTTTTTTTAAATAATCTGATATTACTGGAAGTTTACTTGGCGTGTTAAAGATAGACAAACAATGAAACACCTTTTCTAAATTAGATTGGACTTGTGTTTTCTTCCGCATTTTATATCGAGACTAGTAAGATGTGATCTGCTGTGTCAGCCATTAAGCACCGGTTAAATTACTTGAATCAGGAAACAGTGAGTGTGCAAACACAATTAGTTTATTCTGCTCTCTCTCTCTCTCTCTCTCTCATGTCTCTCTCTCTCTCTCTCTCTGTTCTGTCTTTCTAGATCTATTTCTGCTGCCATGCTCTACCTCTCTCGTTCTGCTCTAACTCTTTTATATGCTCTCTACCTGCTCCTCTCTTTCTCTGCTTCTCAATCTATCTCTGCCTCTCTCTCTCTGCCTTACTCTGTCACTGACTCTGTCTTTCTCATTTTTTCTCTCTCTAACCGAGTTAAATAGTATTGCTACTTGTCGTGATATTTCCTTTGCTAACAATAAATGCTTCCAATTGTTATTCTTTCCCCACTTTTAAACCTGCAACTGCTAACTAAGAGAAAGAAAGTGAGTGTGTGTGTGTGTGTGAGAGAGAGAGAGAGAGAGGAGAGAAAGAGAGAGAGAGAGAAAGAGAGAGAGAGAGATGCGATAGTAAAAGAAAGCACACAGAATAACAGCGGGGTTCAAATAACATAACATACAATATATTATTATTATTATATTATTATTATTATTATTATATTATTATTATTATAATAACTAAATACCTACAGACACTAGTGTTTCATCCTTTCGGGAATCTTCAGTGCAGGGTGTCACGATTAACACCAGTCGATAGATTCGAACCCGGCAACACAAACCATCTCTGGCTCGATTAGAAAAGACCGTATCCATTCGGCTACCATTAACCGCGTGAAATAACGTTGAATTTAAACATTTTATTTTTAAATGTTTTTTACTGCAGTCAGAGTGATTTAATAATTTTATACATTATATTATATTATATTATATTATATATATAAGTGAGAATTTGTGTTGGGGATACTTCTAAACCTATATACTCAACGAATGTTTAATCTTTAGACTTCAAATTTAGTATATAAAGTATTCAGACATGTGGAAAACTATTTAATCAGGTATCATCCTGAAAAGAGAGTCTGCTAAGAAGTAAAAATTAAAAAATTGGTACATGGGTGTCATCGGATTTTTATCTGTTTGCTAACTGCTTCACGAATGCGCATGCGCGAATCGTTCTCATGACAGAATACTTATATTAAGAATAAGAAAGTTTGAAAACACTTTTTAAAGAACTTGTCAAGGATGGCTTAATGGTTATCGTACTTGACTGACTATCTCTAGGTTTTGATTTCGATTTCAGCTCACTATTTTGTTTTTACTTACAAAAAGTGAAAAGAAAACATAATACTCGCATGTATATGTGTCAGTTTCTTTCCGTTTTTTTTTTTACTTCATTTAAAAAAAAAGAATTTAACGTTACGTTTCGTACTTACAGTATTTCTGTTTAAAATAAATAAAAATTCTGGATTTATTTAAATATAATATTTGTGCACATTTCACGACCGGGCAACGCCGGGCAGCCTGCTAGTCTATATATAAATCATATAACTATCATTGATTGTGCTCTATATAGCGTAGAAACTAAATCGAGGTAGAGGTCCTTACACAAACTGTAATTCGGCATATACCCTAGCGAAGTGATACCACGTCATTTTTTGTAGATCTGTAGTCAACCTAGAGAGACCAGTTTGCTTCGTTCCTGATTGTCGATCAGGCTGTTCAATATCGTATCCGATTCTCTCTTAGTCGCTTATACGTATTGGACATGATTCCAGCATGACCTTGTTTTGTTGTTTGTTTGTTAGAAGAATTCAATGTTTTTTGGGGTTTTTTAATATATATTCCGGCAGTTTCATTTCTTTATTTTTTATGAACATTTTTATTGCATGTGTCTGGTGTCGCTTTCATGTCTAACTCATATTCTTTTTTTTCTTTTGCATTATTTTATTTCTTTGTGTTTTATTTTTTGTAAAATATATCTTTTTTGTACATTTTGTATTGCATGTACGTCAATCGTTTTTATTTATTTTCATTGCAGCTTTTACAGCTGAATGTGTACACGAATAAAATTATTCTAAACTCAATTAAAGCAGTTATTTGTTCTCTCACGCATATCAAAAAGCTGAAGGAATCACGGTTACTATGGAATGAACTGAATTCGAACTTGGCACGCCCAGGTTTGCATTCTGTGTTATCAATCACTTAGTCAACACCATTCCAGTTCACAAGTATGAATATCAGAGCCATTGAGCTTTAAACATTTTTTTTTAGACAGGAATCACCACTTAAGGCCTGGAGGCCACGCGAGAATAAGGGTTAATGGGTATACATTAGTCAATGTGATTGTAGCGTAGTAAACATAAGTAGTGGGAATTTTGTAAATTGGATTACCTAGGGGGACAGGTTCATCAATAACTTGTTTACATTGGACTTGAACACAATCAGATTGTAGTCAGTTGGAAAGCAGGAAAACTGAACAGAATTCCACAGGCGTGCAGTTCTAAGAAAGAAGCTTTGTTCATGGAATCTACGTTTAGGTTTAAGCACAGATAAAGAGTGTGGGAAATTATTGATAGTGGTTTTGGCTAGACGAGTGTTTTTTGAGAAAGTTATGCAAGGGGGGGACCATAGATTGAAGTTCAGATGAGCATTTGCCATGCAAATAACGATAAAGCAGAGACAGACTCGCAACGTCTCTTCTGTGGGAAAGAGGTTGCAGGGAAGAGAAAAGGGCATTCCCCACTAAGCTGCGAAGTCTATTTTGAACTCTATCAAGGCAGGGTAAGCTGCTTCTATCAGCTCCTGCCCAGATGTGGCAACAGTACTCCATCGTTGGCCGAACCTGGCTTTTATATAGGTAGAGAATTGCATCAGGAGTGAGATATCTACTGGAGCGGTAGAAGGATCCCACCATCTTTCCAGCGATCTTGGCAATGGATTTGATATACGTGTTCCATTTCAGATCGGGAGTAAAGGTCAAGCCCAGAAGCTTGTCAAAATATGAAGTCTCCACAAAACGAGATGGAGTAGCATGAAAACGGATCTGACTGACATTTTAATCTAAATAAATAAATAGATATAAGAATGATTTCGGAAAAGGTCCTTGCAAGTGTGTTTATGCACACGCTATACGTGTTATTTGTGGTTAGTCCACCGGAAAACACCGGAAAGTACAATAGTCGGTTATTATGGTGAGTTTTATAATAGTCGATTATGATTGTATTTGTTTAGATAGATAAAGGTTATCGATAGGGAAAGTTATGTTAAGTTGAAATATTTACATTTGGTAGTTCTCAGGAATGTTAACTTGACGTCAACTTTATGAATGAAATTAAAGCTAACGATAATAATAAACAAAGATACGTGACAAAAAACCGGCAAGGATCTTTAGGCTACGTGTATCGATGACGTAATAGAAAAGATAGATTTTGAGGCGTAGAGTTTAGTTACGAGAGAGATCCGTTCGAGACGGAACGCATTAACGGACGAGCGCGATTTTGGATTTTGACGTCGGTAGAAATCAAAACGAGGCGACTTAGCAAAATGTAGTTTTACACGAATCGTGCCAACTCTGAAAAAGAATACAGCAGGTACAAATTAAATATCCATATATAATTCCGCGCTTGGCTTCTTCATTCGGAGGAAAGCTCTTTGAATTTCAAGACGCATGAAAGGAATATTTGAGGTATGGTCTTTTACTGGTGTTCCGACCAACAACAATGTTCGTCTTTTGTTTAAATCCTGTCGATAACTGCTGATAAACTATTAATATAGCTATACACCCATCAACACATAATAGAGAATACTATATAATCACAAATCACAACACGGTTAAGATTATCATAGATATTATATACAATTGACAAATCACATAGAACGTTTAACACAGGTAATAGATAAGTTAATGGAAACACGTTATACATGCACTGACAATAATGCTGTACACAAACCGACTAGATAACACATGAATTATGCATTCTTCCACCCAAGTGTGTAAGTATCGCATGCAGAATTAAAAAAAAACATGTAAATCGTGCCATGATTGATACAACCGCCTGCATGTCAAACAAGATCTAACTTGTGAATATTCTAATACGGACACTACTGAATGAGATCATCAAACGGCCATTACCATTCAACAAAATACATTAAAGATGGCCGCAACGACCAGTTTCACAATTTACACACATGCGTAGTTCTTAATTGCATAATAGACTGCATTTTGACAATAAACAATCACTTATTCTGTAGAGGTAAAAAAAAAACAAAAACAAGTGTTATGTCATTCTTTAACCTTTGTCGGATTTCAATTTCTGTTTTGACTTCCCAGAAAAAGACCGTTGTTACACATAATTGATCATTGCAGCTGCGAAGTCTCCATTTTTTTTTTTTTTTTTGTGAACGAAGTCGCGTTATCGATCGCTGTGTCGATTGCCGATGGGAAGTTTTCTTGCCGAAAACACTTCTCACTTGCTTTATTGATAAATAACAACAAACAAAAGATTGAGACTATTTTAGGCAACGACACTTCCGGGACATTTGAGTGCACTAGATTCGCCGGAAATATGTGATGATCAAGTAAAGAAAAAAAAAAAAAAACAAGAACGAAGCTGCATCAATCTGTCGAGATAACGTTTAAAATAGCCTTATCATTGTACTTGGGCGCCGCTATATTATATGGTGGGTGTTATTATTTGAAGGTACCAAATATGTGTATATATGATACGTACTGGTGTTATTATTTGAAGGTACCAAATATGCGTATATATGATACGTACTGGTGTTATTATTAGAAGGTACCAAATATGTGTATATATGCTACGTACTGGTGTTATTATTTGAAGGTACCAAATATGTGTATATATGATACGTACTGGTGTTATTATTTGAAGGTACCAAATATGTGGATAAATGCTACGTACTGGTGCTATTATTTGAAGGTACCAAATATGTGTATATATGATATGTACTGGTGTTATTATTTGAAGGCACCAAATATGTGTATACATGCTACGTACTGGTGTTATTATTAGAAGGTACCAAATATGTTTATATATGCTACGTACTGGTGTTATTATTTGAAGGTACCAAATATGTGTATATATGCTACGTACTGGTGTTATTATTTGAAGGTACCAAATATGTGTATATATGCTACGTACTGGTGTTATTATTTGAAGGTACCAAATATGTGTATATATGATATGTACTGGTGTTATTATTTGAAGGCACCAAATATGTGTATACATGCTACGTACTGGTGTTATTATTTGAAGGCACCAAATATGTGTATACATGCTACGTACTGGTGTTATTATTTGAAGGCACCAAATATGTGTATATATTCTACGTACTGGTTTTATATTAGAAGGTACCAAATATGTGTATATATGCTACGTACTGGTGTTATTATTTGAAGGTACCAAATATGTGTATATATGCTACGTACTGGTGTTATTATTTGAAGGTACCAAATATGTGTATATATCCTACGTATTGGTGTTATTATTAGAAGGTACCAAATATGTGTATATATGCTACGTACTGGTGTAAGATGGCGCATGTATTTGTATTGTTGTTTATTAGAAAGTCCTAGTTTGATATCTAGAGACAGTCTTAGGAGTGTTTATGTGTTAAGTGTTCATAGGTCTTAAAATCTTCCTGTTTGTTGCACCTGTTTATACAAGAGAGCCGACGGCTTATAATAAACAATGAGAAGAGATTTTATATATAGATAGATAGGCCGAGAAATTGACATTTATACTTGTGACAGGTCTGTATGGACGGGAGTGTTTCTATAAATATTGATACATATATTTCTTACCTATTTTTGAGATGATGATTTTCACAAAGTTCTTATAATATAAATGGACAATACCTTTTCTGTTGAATCACAACACAACGACGCAGATACACAAAGATGAAGACGTCCTTTATTTCATGACCGGTCCATGATTTCGCTTGAGGAATTCAAAGTTTCTTTACATGGCTTTTTCTTCTCTAACCTTTCGCTTCCAAGGTTTGACATCAGCAGCCGTCTCTGACCTCGACTTCCCTCTCTCGGCTCTTTCTCCCTCACTCTTCTCCTCCTCTCTCAGACTGCATCTAAAATTCTACCTATATTGAGAACTCGTCACGTTATCGCATGATTAAACATGTGCTCATAAAGCACGTTGGATGACATGCGTCACGTTGCCAAACTTGACATGACCCCGAGTTCAGTAACCTATTTTTCAAATAACCTCTTTACAAAATATGTTTACAATTTCAATTGACGATTAAATTCCTTATTTTAATTTTCACAGAAACAAATTTCATTATTACATTCCTTTTCCAATAAACATATATCTAACTGTTTTGTGTGAGCTAAACAATTGCGATTCCACATTCCTTATTTCAATAAAATTCTGTATTTATTTTAACTTATTATTGGAATTTTCAATTCCAAATCTAGCTTCGCAAGTTCGAATCCTTGATTATCCTATTTCATATTTACATTTAACTAATTCCCTATTATTTACTTACATGAAAAGGGGGCAGCTCTTTATCATGTAACAGCTAAAGAAAAAGATATTTTAAATTTTAAGGTGATAGATTACCGAAAATGCTATTTCAAACTTGACCATGACAAACTATGAAAAATATGTTTTCAAAATTAAGAATAGAAAACCGACAATAATTGTATTCCAAATACAAAGGTTATATAGACCGATGTATATGATATCTACAAACTTATGCATAACAGAGCAACAAAATGCTACGTTTATGAATTTTTGACATGGGGATTGGTTATTCATATTATTTGGATTTGTCGGACTACTCTTCTCATCTTGAGAGAAGACGGTCGGAGGTTACATCGGCCAAAAGTTGTGAAAATGACACCGAAGGTGAAAACAGTGGTTCGAAGAAGCCAAATAATACCGGCAAAATGCTATTTCAAAGAAGCGTTAAAGACTGATGAAAATGTCATTTCATATTTACGCGTGTATAGGCAGAAGAAAATACTATTGGAAATTTAAGAGTGACAGACCTAGAGAAATGCTTTTTAAAACTTAAGCATGACAGAGCGACGAAGATGTGATTTCAAGCTTGACTGACAAAGACCTACAAAAATTGTATTTCAAACTCTAGCAACTAAAATGCTATTTAAAAAAATTAGTGTAGTAGATCAACAAAATTGCTGTTGACAACTTTTTCCTGACAGACCGGCGAAAATACTTTTAAAAACCGAACCGTCACAGACCGAGGAAAATTTAAGAACGACAGATGGATAATGATGCTATCTCAAATTTAGCACCAGGCAGAATTTCCATGAACAGTGTTTCTTTTCAAGAACTTTTCGTACGTGGAACACATTACAAGGAGACTGCTTTTCTATAGACGATAACATGGTCGGCTTGAAGTCCAAATTCCACAAAGATTTGTTATGATTTGTCACCATAAGAAATGAAACTTTGTTTTATTCAAATCATCGTTTTCAATCCTTTTATGATATTCCTCATCATTCAACTGACAATTTGTGCATCTTGTAACCATTATCCTCGAGTGGCTTTTGGTTCTAATAAGCGGTGATCCAACTATTATATAAAAACAAAATGTTTGTGTGTGTTTGTATGTCTCGCAAAAGCTTCCGACAAACGCGTCGGAACGTGACAAAATCGATACCGTTTTAAAACACGGTTTCTCGGACGGCAAATATCTAAAAATTGGCCCAAAACATTAATTCATTCGCCCTCAACTGAGCAGTTTTTTTTACAAGGAAAAGTAAGTTATTTCGTCGACATTTTCTCAAGTCATCGCCTCTGTTGGATTGACTACCCTTAATTCGGACGCTCGCGACTTCCGGTTTCGCGATAGACGCATCAGCTAAGACGTTAGTTTTTTTTCACCTTCTTTTCTTCCTTCGCATTACGGGTTCGAGCCTGCCTGCCTACTACCACTTTTTTAACACCTCTCTCTAACCTTGGGGTTCCTTACTACACCACCTCTCCACACCCGGGAAACGTCGGGTACTCCCACTAGTTAACAATAAAATATATAAAACGCCATGCTCGTTGAAATTTTACGTTAGGTTAGTGTTGGAAGCATGGCAGCTAATAATGGATGAGTGCAGCCGTTTTAAAAGTATGAACACTTGAAAATTTAATTTATAAAACTAATTATTTCTGTCTGTCTGTCTCCATTGTTTTTTCAAACTGCATATCCTTTGACACGCAAGGTCGCAGAGTGGCACGATGCGGGCTAAATTATTGCCTTGTGTAGAACCCTTCTTTAGCCGGTAAAAAATAGTTGCTATTGAGTTAAAATTGAAATAAAATTGGAACTTGATAGCCATAAGTCGACGAAAAATGTTCTTGTACGTATACGCATATATATATATATATATATATATATATATATATATATATATATATATATATATATATATATAAGAGAAAGAAAATTAAAACAGTAAGTTGAAATTTACAATCAAAATTTATTGTTCGACTGAATACTCCAAAAATAATCTACAAAGTCCTTATTCCGCGGAGTTTCAAAGAATGCTATTCTTGTTATTCTTCTCATCAGACGACATAAAGAAATCAGCAAATTATATTTGTAGCAATGCTAGAATTTGCTAGTTAAGACATTAAGTGAAACCGCAATTTATTGTAGTTATAAATTACCAAATAAAGAGTGAAAAAATGTTGGATATATAAAAGCATATTTATAAAAACAAAACGCGTATAATATTTCAGCTTGCATGAAAATCCTCTCAAGTTGATCCGAAATGCAAAAAATAGTTTTTCAGAGAGAATATATTCCAAAATAAGTCCAACAAGACGATGCATATAATCCGATTGGAAAGCCTTCAAAACCGCTGAAATAATGAAAATTGTTTTTTTCCCCCGGGCAGTGCAGTAATATTACACACACACACACACACACACACACACACACACACACACACACACACACATATATATATATATATATATATATTGGTTCATTTTTTAGGTATTTCTTATTCATCTGACGATAGGCCAAACAGTAACGACTAAGGATGGGGCGCTAAACGTTTTGGTTTCGATTCTAGCTGATGCCACCAAAATTATATATGTGTATATATATATATATACATATACATATATATATATATATATTACTTTCGAAATCACTACTATATATTAGGTACAATATAATAAACAATAATAAATACAAAATATGCATTAATTAAAACAATCATATTTAAGCGTATTTATGATCGGGCAACGCCGGGCGCCCTGCTAGTCCCGTTTAAATTATATTAGATGTTCGTTCAACGATGATCATCTGGTCATCCTAGATAGGTTAATGGGTGACACGTGTTGAATTTTTTTTAAGCAAGAGTTGCGCAATCCATAACCACGCCTCTACTAAGTCAGCACTACTTGATTAGAGTGGCAAAAAGTCTAGAACGACTGGAAACAATGCCAAGATAAGCGGAGAGAACATACAGCACCTGGTATTCTCAAATGGTCACCCATTTTAGTACTGAACGGGCTTAACGTTGCTTAATCTCGGTGATCTGACGGGAACCGGTGTGTCAACGTGATTGCGTTGTATATTATGTTCAAAAATCGTTAAAAGACAAAAATAAAAGTATTCGAAACTAATTTGTGTAGAATGAGACGAAAGAAAGAAAGAAAAAGAGAAGAAAGACGAATATAAAAATGATTCTCTCAGCTTAGATTTCTCTCTTTTTTTTTCTTCCAATCCCTGTATTTTTTTTATTTTTCCTGTCAAATATCACTCATTATTTATTTGTAATATCCCCTCCCCCGGCGTGAGAACATCTGCTTCCTCTTGACGTTTGCTTATCTGAAAAGAGATATAATATATGGTCCTAGATTTGACCTTAAACTATATCCAGTGGTGAGGCCCCAGCTTGCGGGCGTTGGGGAGTGTGGAGCCACCCTTTAATTACCATTGCTCCCAGGTCCACTCTGACCCGGAGTGGTAGTACCTATTAGGGTCCCAACTATGGGTTAAAGAGAAACCGACTTGAAAACAACAAATATATTCCATTAAAAAATGTTTTTCTTCAAAATCTTTGGATTCGGCATTAAATAACCCGAAAAGGGTTGATATGTCGTAAAACAAAAACAACCAACAACCAAGATATAATATATAGAAATATCATATGGATGAAATAACTTTTTTCTTTCTTTTTCTTTTTTTTTTTACTTTTCCATTAATCATTATAGCATTCTGTCAGACATAGATGATTTTTACCCCCCTCTCTCTCTCTCTCTCTCTCTCTCTCTCTCTCTCTTTTACGGAATGGTCATTACTAACCAGCCACGACACTCTTCACAAATCGCCGCCATTGACTCCGGTTTTACACCATTCTGAGCAACTCAGCCATGCTAATGTCTACGGTGTCGTTCACGTTGTCTGACATTCTTTTGTTGGCCTTCCCCGTTCTCTCTTGCCAGGGGTTGTACCATAAAGCAGATCTTTTGTTTCGGCCGTCTTTTCTGGCCACATGTCCTCAAAATCGCAATATCCTGCCATTGAGGATGTCTAGCAGTCTTCGGCATGGTCCAATCTTCCTCATTCGTTTGTTCGTTTGTCCACCCAGCTTACTCGAAGAAGTCTACGATAGTCACCTCTTATCAAAGCGCCCGTGGGTAATTCAATCATAAGGGTTAATGAGTACCGTAATGATAGGTGATGATAGAAGTCGGATGTTTATTTATTTTAGAAGAAAGCCCATCTTGTTTGCATTAGACTTGAAAATAACCATGTCATAGTCAGTTGGGAAGCAGCTATGTGGTATTGTGTTCCACAGATAAGCAGTTCTGGAAAAAAAAAAGCTTTGCTTATGGAATTTTCGATTAGTTTTAAGCACAGAGAGCGCGCACGCGAGAGAGAGAAAGACAGAGAGATAGAGAGAGATAGGGGAAAATAGAGAGAGATAGAGAGAGAAAAAGAGAAAAAGAGAGATATAGAGAGGTAGAGAGATAGGGAGAAATAGAGAGAGAGAGAGAGAGAAAGAGAGAAAGATAGAGAGAGAGCTAGAGAGAGATAGTGTGTGTTGAAAGAGAGAGGAAGAGAGAGATGGAAATTACCGACAGTGGTTGTAACTAGTGATCGCGGCTAATGCCTTACAGAGAGATGTTCTTATTGGAGGTTTATCAATTACTATGTGGCTTTGTCGGATCGCTATTGTTTCGCAAATTTGAAAATACTTGAAGCATTAATCTAAAATAAGAAATATTTCACTCATAACTTTGTTGTAATCACTAAATAAATTTTTCTCATATACAGGGTGGTCGAAAAGTCCCAGGACACTCTATTTTTAATATTTTAATGCTGTTAAATATGATTGATTTTAATATTCTAATGTTGTTTTCTGCTTTGTTTCTAATAAAGTTCTCTTTTTTTGTTGAATATATATGTTTTCTGTGTGTTTCATTAAAAAATACTGTGTTTTATTAAAAATACATGTATAGTGTCCTGGGACTTTTCGGCCACCCTGTATATATATATATATATATATATATATATATATATATATATATATATATATATATATATATATATATAAACAAAAACATATTATTAATGACGACATAAATATATGTATCATTTACAGGTGATCGAAAAGAAAAGAAAAGAAAAAAAACAATCAATTCGTATTTTCACTTACAATTTAGAAATAGATCGCACCTTGTTAAAAATCAATTAAGCCCCTTTGATCCTCTCGTAAAAAATTGAACATAAATGCTAAATATTTGTCCAGGAAATAAAACAATGTTCTGAAAATCAAAACAATCATACGATAAAAACAACAATAACAAATAATAATTAAATGATAGAAAATCCAGTGTTTATTACCAGATATTACCATCAACATTATTCGTAAAAGAAAAACAAACACAATCTGAACCATTTTAACAAAATCAATGATGACAATGATGGAAACAATGGTGAGATAAGAGGGGAGCACACACAGCACCTGGTTAATTTTGGAATGTGATTGGAATGTGATTGGGATGTGATTGGAATGTGATTTCAAAGCACAAAGCATTGCAAGCATTAATATTTCAAAGCATTAATTTTGGAATGTGATTGGTATGTGATTTCAATAAATAAATGTATTTATTTATTGAAAATAAAATCTGCAGTTGTTTGTTTTCGTAGACGGTTAAATTCTAAAGATTAATTAATTAATCTCTTCTTAAAATTGACATAAAAATTAATTAACTAGCTAATTAATTAACCTTGCGATTGTTATCGCATCTACGTAAGCAATATATATATATATATATATATATATATATATATATATATATATATATATATATATAAAAGTTGGTGCGCCTATTATGTAAAGTTAAATAAACGTGAAAAATGGCGTTATCATTTTATTGTTAACGTAAAAACTGATGCATTACATGTTTTCTATGTAGTTGAGGGCAGACTATATTTTACCTATCGCTCCGAGGTTCATTAATGATTTGAGAGAACTTGGAAGTTTATTAGACACTATCCTTGAATTTCTAAGGTCTCTCTGGAGAGGGGTTTGTCAGGACAAACTGGCATGAGGATACTTTTCCTTACAAGTAAACCCTGACCAAATATTCAAAACTAGCAGGCCGCCCGGCCTTGTCCGGTCGTAAAATACGCATAAATATTATATTTTAATTTATACAGAAACTAAACAGTTCTAAACAGTTCACTTCAAGTAAAAATAAAAAATAAAAAAAAAATACCCGAGCTGAGATCGAAACCAAAACCGAAATATATGGAGTCAAGTACGATAACCATTACACTAGCTTGACACTAAATTTACAAGTCCTTTTCTAAAAATCTTATTCTTAACATAAATGAGCTGTCGTGTTTCTCAACCGCGCATGCGCATTCGTGAAGCAGTTGCTAAACAGATAAAATCCGACGGCCTCCACGTGCCAATTTGCTAATTTTGTACTCCCAAGAAGCCACCGTTCCGGATGAAAACCGATTAAAAAGTTCTCCACATGTCTGAATAACCTGTATAACAAATTTTAAGTCCGTAGATCAAAAATTCGTTGAGTATATAGGTTGAGAAGTTTCCACACACACACACACACACAAACACACACGCACACACACACACACACACATTCTCCCTTTTATAGATATACTAGCAGACCGCCCGGCGTTGCCCGGTCGTAAAATACGCAAAAAATTTTATATTTTAATTCATACAGAAACTGAGGCATGTGTATGCAAGTATTAAGCCATTTTATTAAACAGTTCACGTCTCGTAAGTAGAAATAAATGAGATCGAAACCTAAAGACAGCGCGTCAAGTACGATAGACATTACACCGGCTCGACGCGACATTTACAAAGTGTTTTCTAAAAATCTTATTTTAAACATTAAGAAGTTGTAATGCTTCGCGACCACGCATGCGCAGTCGTGAAAAAATTGACAAATATATATACATATAAATTCAATGCCCCCCACGTGCTAATTTGCTAATTTTGACCTCTTAGCAGCCGTTTTTCAGGATTAAAACGGATTAAAGTTTTCCACATGTCTGAATAACCTATATACCAAATTTCAAGCCAATAGATCAAAAATGCGTTGAGTATATAGGTTGAGAAGTGTCCTCACAGACACATATATTCTCACTTTTATAGAATACTAGTAGGCTGCCCGTAAAATATGCATAAATTTTATATTTTAATTAATGCAAAATTCTTCTTTATGAACAGAAATACCGTAGGTATTAAACGTAACGTTAAATTCCTTTAAAAAATAGGGAAAGAAAGAAACAAGAAAAAAACTGAGATATGCGAGGTTTTCTTATAAACAGTTCACTTCTTGGAAGTAAAACAAAAAAAAGAAATTACTCGAGCTGAGATCGAAACCAAAACCCAAAGACAGTAAATCATGTACAATAACCATAATACCGGTTTGATACGATCTTCTAAAAGTGTTTTCAAACCTACTTATTCTTAACATAAGGAATCTGTCATATGAACCATTCACGCATGCGCATTCGTGAAACAGTTTGTAAACAGAAAAAAAACCCGACCACCAATTTTGACCCCTTAGCAGTCCGTTCTTCCGGGTGAAAACGGATTTAAAAGTTTTCCACATGTCTGAATTACCTATATGCCAAAGTTCAAGTCTAGATAAAAAAAAATCCGTTGATTATATAGGTTGAGAAGTGTGCTTCATATTCTGACTTTTATAGACATATTAGCAGGCCGTCTGGCTTTGCTCGGTCGTAAAATACGCATAAATATATTTTAATTCATACAAAAACTTAGGCATGCACATGCGAGTATAATGTTGTTTTTTAAAATTTATTAAACAGTTCACTTCATGTAAATAAAAAATATACCTCAGCTGAGATCGAAACCTAAGCCTAAAGACAGTGAGTCAAGTACGATTTCAAATAAGCTCGACACGATATTTACGAAGTGTTTTGTAAAAATCTTATTCTTAACATAAAGAAGCTGTAATGCTGCTCAATCACGCATGCGCAGCATGAAACAGTTGACAAATACAAGGTGGTCCACTTAAAAGTATCCCGATCTCTCTAATCTTTTTCTTAACAACCAACTGACACCACAAGACAAAATGCAATTTTTTTTTCCAACAAGATGGCGCTACATGCTACACGTTTTACAGATCACTGATGCGAGTTCATGACATGTTTACGGAAGAGAGAACAATAAACAAAGGGTTATGGCCACAACGTTCCCCGGACTATGATTTTTATTTTTGGGAGATTTTAAAGCAAATAGTTTATGCAAATAATACTCACAGTTTACGCT